>NW_024412395.1:34477257-34558148 GCF_014898765.1 Herpailurus yagouaroundi | reverse complement strand
ACACACACACACACACACACACTTCTGCCCTTGGAAGTCTGAGCACCACCCCCTCTCCCACCCCTCCCCCCCGGTACAGGTGGAGTAGGTTTGTGTAATGTGTGAGGCCCCCACAGGCTGCTGTGGGGTCATCTGTTGATCAGCCAGAACACAGCATAGTCCCCTTGCTGGCACACACGCTGTGTGTTTGCTAGCTACTTCTTGAAGATGGACACATTCCCTGTCCTGTTTACACCATGACACTCAATAAATAGCAAATGGTGGTAGTCATAATAATCCTTGGCTGCCTCAAAAAACAAACCCTTGAGTAAAACCAGCATTAGTAGACTCCAAACAACTGTCACATCTCAGGTGCCTCAGAGCAAGCTTGCTATTTGGTAGCCAATGACCTTTCAGGGCGAGCCCGCTCCTGGCTGTTACTGGAGGAGAACCAGCCGCTTTCCCAGGGTGCACAGGGGTGGCTTCCGACAGCTGTGTTTGCCCGACTGTTTGAAGTCACCTCTCTATTTAGTCCATGGACTCAATCTGATAAAAGAAAACACAAAACAACAAACTAAACTGTAAACATGATGTGGCAATGAAAATGGCTTGTTTGCTTAGCTATTGGGAATGCTCCATAGAGGCCAGGCTGAAGGCTGAAAAGGGTGGCTAAGCCAAAAATCTGGGTTGCCCTTTTCAGAATTAAGGCCTTCGAAAGTCCAGATAAGTTTAGCATGAAAATTCCTCAGATCTGGCCTTCCTCCCTTGGGCCTCTGACCAGAGGAGGCTAGTGAAGAGAGTGAACATCTTCCAACGTGCTGGTGTAGAACAGCAGTAAGAGACTCGCAGTGTTTCTGGAGAACAGACTGCTAGTTCTAGCTCTACTTTGGCTGAGACGTTATATTGCTAGGCTTAGTTTATGTCAATTTGCCCATCTATGTAATGGGAGGCTCAGACTTCATTAGATGATCCCTAAGGCCCTTTCTGGCCTCTCATTCTAAGACCTCCAGGAATCTTTGCAAAAGTTAAATAGAGACCAGAAACTATCCAGGAGACCTTGACTTCATCCATAAGAAGGGTGTATAAATGTAAATGTCCTTGGTGAATTTTGTGTAAATTTTGGCACTCCCTCAATCATGTTTCTTAGACTTTGTACCCTGAAGAGGACTGGAGAGATGGTGTAGTTTCATGATTTCATTCAGTGGAGTAGAGGGAGTTTGACAAGTTGGAACAATCGCTCCACCTCTTAAATTCCAAGTTCAGCTTTCGTCTGTTGTTGTCACTGGTAACAGAAACAAGTATGTATCGAGTATTCCCAATAAATGAGGAACTTACTATACCAGGAACTTGGCTAAAGACAAAATCAGCTTTGGGGCACTTGGTTGGCTCACTCGGTAAAGTATATGACTCTTGATCTCAGGGTCGTGAGTTCAAGACCCACTTTGGACATGGAACCTATGTAATATAAAACAAACAAACAAACAAACAAAACCAAAATCTCCCTTGTGCCCAACAGGCTCACACCGTCAGTGTAGAGGTAAATCTTAAATAACAAGGTAAAACACAGAGGGAGTGGCATTTTGTAGATGTGAGTTGAAAATGGGATGAGATGCTTTGTGGATGGGGAGAGCCCTGACAGGAGTCTTGAAGGAGGAGACCGCAGTGCAGTGAAGGGGAGCTGGAAGCTTCTGCAAGCCAGAGGGATGTGATGAGTGGGACACACAAGAGCCATGTTTGTGAGACATTGAGCGGATGAACCTCTAAAAGGCAGGTCAAGACCAATGAAAGCAAGTGGGCAGTATATTTGGCTGGAAGTGAGGTTCAAGGTTCAGACCCTGCTAGTTGCCTACCCCAGTATCTTTTCTTCTCTTAACCTAGCCCTGATTTTTAGCTGAGCTTCTTGCTGAGAAGGATTATATTTTCCAACCTTTTTTGCAGTTAAGTGTGGTCATGTGGATGAGTTCTGGACAATGAAATATAAGCAGAAATGTACTGGGGGACTCTGGGAAAGTGCATGATTATATTCCCCCTTTCTTCCTTTGACTTGGAATGCAGATGAGATGGCTGGAGCTCTAGCAGCCATCTTAGACCAGGAGGTGACTTGAGAATGGGTATCATATATTGAAGTTTATAGAGAAGAAAAGGAGGCTGGGTCATTAATAATGCTTGTAAGCTGCATACTAGCCCAGGGCTACTTATTGCTTATCTTTAGACTTGTTTTACATGAGAGAGAATTTTAAGTTAGTGTTTTTGTATTGTGTGTGTGTGTGTGTGTGTGTGTATACATCTCCGATTTAAAGAAGAATCAGATTGTGCTAAATACAGGATTCCAGAATAAATTGTTTAGACTTAATCCTTTAGAAACTAGAAAACCCTACAGAGTTTTAAATCAATCTATATAATGTATTTTGAACAACTGCTATTATACACTAGATGTACACTACACTAGATGTAGACCCTAGATGTTGGAGAGATGTTAAGCTGACTTTCTGAAGACCACAATAATTTTGTTCATCTAAATTGAAGTATGGCTTCCTCTATAGTGACATATACATGCACTTTGGCTCATCATGCACCGTTAGAGAAATAGCCTTGGTTATGCTTTTCTTGCCCAAGAGCACCTACAGTATACCAAATTCATGAGTGTGTTTGGCTGAGGTCGGAAGGCTGGAGCATTTTAAGCATATAAACATTAATATGTTTAGTGCTTGCTTAAAACATAAACTGGGAGCAAATTTAACAACTCCCTCCATGCCCTAAGCACTGAATCGAAAGTAGGGCAGCTGCCTCAAAGTTGATTTTCTAACCAGCTTTCAATGCTGCTGGCCCACAGACCACACTTTTCCTAGCAATTGTCTAGAAAAATGTTACTAAACCTAGGAAGTGCTTTTATTCAGCTTCTCATGGACCCTGTGCCATTAAGGATGACACCCAAGGCAAAGTAAGGAAAACATCGATGACCAAAGAATATTTGTGCTGTTCTAATGCTACGAATGTTGCACCTCCAGGATGGCAATCCATTAGATCTTTAAGTACTCCTTGTAATAACAATTAAAAAAATTTTATTTGAATTTGGGTATAGTTGACATACAATGTTACATTAGTTTCAGGTATACAACATAGTTTTGGGTGATTCAGCTCTATGCATTTTGCTATGCTCAAAGTATAAGAGTAGTAGCAATTTCTAATAAAGGTCATGATGAAGATGACAATGATTAATGATAGCTAGCCTTTGTTTTGTTGTTTTTTTTTTTTTGAGTATTTACCATGTGTCAGATATCACAAAAAGTATTATCTAATTTATTGCTAACAGTAACTCTGTACGCTAAGTACTATTATAGTCTCCATATTTCACATGAGGAAGCTGAGTCTTGGAGAAGTTCAGTAACTTTCCCAAGTTCACAGTGGCAATGGCAAATATTTCCCTTTTCTTTAAGGCTAGTGAGTCCTCTTTCACTGCAGAGAGATACGAGCTGAGTCAAGGATGCTGAGCAGAGATTTTTAGGCTAATGGGAGGATTCATGTGGCTGTTTCAGAGAAAAGGACATCAATTTCGACTCCCTGAGTTTTGAGGACATTTTGACAGTACCCTCCAAGCATGCTATCTGTGGTGATGTTCTTTTTAAATGTATCACAGAGAGAGAGAGCGAAAATATCAGAAATATACGTAACTAACTTCAAAAGGCAAACATAAACTCCCTGCTTGTAAATCTGTCTTCTTCCCTAAAGATTCAAAATGATGCATTTGGTATACAAAGATAAGAGCTTTCCTCATGAACCATGGATGAGTCACTATGACTTTAGGAAATGATGATTCAGCAAAATGATTCAACAAAAGATGACAGTAAGTGAACCATTCAAGCTGTCCTAGCATCTCAGGTCTGGAAGGCCGTGGGGTGCTGATGCCCCCCAGCATTCCTAATCAGAGGTTGTGCAGCCATCTTCTCTATTCTTTGAGTTATAATAACTGCTGCCTCACCATGCAGGCTACCCCTTTGCCAACAGCTCTTAGTTATTAGACATCCCTCTCTATATTAACCCCATGTCTATGTGTCTGCAGCCTACCCTTGCCCTCCCTTGAGCCTTATTCTGCCCTTTGGAGCTGCTCAATTTCTGTCTACATAACACTAACATATGACCCTGTTTCCAAGTTCCAACTCTCAGTTGTCTGCCTCTGATCAAACAGTAACACTGTGTGTGTGTGTGTGCGTGTGTGTGTGTGTGTGTGTGTGTGTGTGTGTAGGTATTGGGGAAAGGAAGCAGAAAAGACAAAGTCAGGTAACTATTCAAGGACTATTTGACTAACTTTGGTGCCTGAACGTGCATGTTTGAGTCCACCTTTGCAAAGTGCTAAATGGGCTTGTTAATTCTAAGGGCGGTTTTGCCCAGGGATCTCTAGCTTGGAACATCCAACTGTTCTTTCTATTGCCGCTAAGTTACGACACGAGAGAGGATGAGAGTGACTCCTGGGAAAGGCAGGTGACTTTGACTTTGTCTCAGTCCTTGGAACACTAAGAAGAAAGGTGTCCAGATGAGCTATTGTTCCAGAAAGCACCCTCTACGCCCACATGCCTCCCTCAAACCCCCAGCACATGTACCCTAAACTCTGAATCAAACATAGGGCTGCGGCCTCAGAGCTGATGAGGGATACTCAGCAGCTTGTTAAGAATCGGAGAGGCTATAGATTACTGCAGTCCCAAACGCATCCACCAGTGACTGGGACCCCCAAAGGGAGACCTGGAGGCTGCTAGAAGAGTTCGGTGTGGGTGCCTAGCTGTGCATGTAGGAAAAGGGGCTCTGGTGTCAGTGCTGCAGCTCATTAGCAAAATTCCTTACCTTCTCTGAGGGCCAGTGTTTTCAGCTGCCCTGTGCAAATCCCTGCCTTGCAGGCTTTAGCACCTGAAGTTTACTAGATCTCTCTTAACTTCCTTTCTTGGCTCTATCTTTGAATATTGAGGCAGGAAACCACTTACTGAATATCATTTACTTGAATTTCCCTTCCAGTTCATTAGAAACCAAAGACAGAGAGGGACGGACAGTCGGTTATGCGTCCGACTTCGGCTCAGGTCATGATCTCGCGGTTTGTGAGTTCGAGCCCTGCAGTGGGCTCTGTGCTGACAGCTCAGAGCCTGGAGCCTGCTTTGGATTCTGTGTCTGCCTCTCTGCTCTTCCCCCGCTTGTGCTCTGTCTTTCTCTGTCTCTCAAAAATGAATAAACGTTTAAAAAATTTTTTTTAAAAAGAAAGAAAGAAAAGACAGAGATAGAGAAATCTTGGGCCTGGGAGAATCAGGACCCCCTGGTTCTGCTGCTAACTGGCTCAGTGATTTGGGGGGAAAACATTCTACCTTTCTAGGGAGGCCTTATTTTCCTCATTTCTACAATGAATGCTGTAAACGAGGAAGCAATTTCTAGTGTTTCATAGTATATAAAAAGTCTGACCCTGTCCTCACATTCAAGTTTATTGCATGCCTTTCACACACCAGAATGACCCCCCCCCCCCCCCCGCCAGGTCCCTTTCAAGGTGCCTGTGTCCTGGGGAGAGAGACGGATAATAAATGGACAAATACGTGGCAAGGGTCAGATGGTGATAAGCCCCAAAAAAGGAAATAAAGCAGGGCAAAGTGATGGAGACGGATGTGGCTGGTGGGTGCTGGCTCATACACTGTGGGAGGCTAGAGCTCTTTGGCCGGAGAGCTTAGTGACGGGAGGAAGGGAACCCAGCGACTATCTGGGGGAAGAATGTTCCAGGCAAGGGGCCACACAGCGGGTCTGAAGCCTGGAGCTCCCAGCAAGAAGGCCAAGGGATTGGAGCGCATTCAGTGCGGGAGAGGTGAGCCTGGGGGCACAGGCAGGAGGCGGAGGGAGGAGACAGGATTTCATTCCAAGTGTGAGGGCTTTCGTCCTGTGTCAGTTCTCAGAGCTGTAGTTCAGTCTGTGTGTGACCCGTGTCCTAAGTGGCAAGAAGGGAGAGATGGGACTTGGCTGGGAAGAGAAGAGGGATAGGCAGGCATGGTAGGGCTCCTTGGGGAACTTGTAGGGTTCATGACTGAAGGAGGGAGGCTAGAAAGGGGATGCCTTCCAGTTCATCTCATATTTTCAAACTCTGAACTCACAATGTAGAACAATGAGGAAAGAAACGCTGAATCCTCCAACCTTCCCTTTTTCCCGTGTATTTTCTCCTCAAGCGAGAACATAGAGATAATTGATGTCATTGCCTATGTTTTATCTCTTGGCTTACTTTTAAAATATTGGCAAAAGCCGAATCATTATGTGTTGTGCAGAAATTGTTGTCATATTATCTTCCAAAGTTGATATTTGATTTAAAAAAAAAAAACCTTTTGAAAGCAAAAGAAAAGAAAAAGTCACTTGTTTCCTGGCCCTGGGTTTCTCCTGAGGGAGGAGTGGTGTGGCGTGGCTGTGGGGCTGGTACAGGTGGACATCTACTTTCCAGAAGGGGTACAGGCATGTTCACGTCCTCTAAAGGAAATAAAAGAACTAATAAAAAGTAAACTGATGGGGTGCCTGGGTGGCTCAGTCGGTTGAGCTTCTGACTTCAGCTGAGGTCATTATCTCACGGTTGGTGGGTTTGAGCCCTGCATCAGGCTCTACGCTGACAGCTCAGAGCCTGGAACCTGCTTTGCATTCTGTGTCTCCCTCTATCTCTACCCACCCCCTCTTGCACTCTGTCTCTCTCTGTCTCTTGAAAATAAATAAATGTTTAAACAATTAAAAAAAGTAAACTGATAAATAAATAGGAAGAGCCAGGCTGGAGCTGGATTAATGAGTTTAAAGCAAAGAGCAAATACAAACAATCCACATTGCTTCTCCCCCAGCACCTTTCCCGGAAGTCTATTGAGGAGGAGCAGCTCCAGAGGTGAGTAGCTGCAGTAAGGAGGGGAACAGGAAGCAGACTGATGCCCAGTTCCAGAATTAGCCCCATAGTGTCCAATAGACTTGGATCAGAATTTACTCTCCACAAGTAATAGGGGCCTTCTGGCCATCCCCGAAAAGTCTGCCAGGGACACCAGCCCACACATCCACCTAATGCCCTTTCCAAGGTTATTGATGGGATCCCACTTCCTGACCCCACACCTTCCAAACACATAATCTAGACCAACAGCATCTGACCCTGACGTATATTTCTCAAAGGTTCCTCGCTAATCCCTTCTGTGTCTCCCTTCCAGCCTTCTTGCCTTGGTTTCTGCTTGAATAGGTCAGGCCCATCCCTTGCTCAGGGCCTTTGCATTTGTTGTGTCCTCTGCCTGGAAGGGGCTCCCTCAGACACTCTCCGCTCTGGCCGAGGGTTGTGCTCCAATAATACCTCCTCACAGAGTTCCCGTGGCTCTCCCAGACAGCTTGCCCCGCTGCCCTTCCCTCGCCTATTAGGATATTAAGCTGTCTATGCTCTGTTGCCCTCACTAGAATGTCAACTTGAGAGGGCAGAGACTTCATCTCTTTTAGACATTGTCGTATCCATATTACAGTTCCTAGCACATAGTTGACACTTGATAAATATTTGCTGGGTGAATGCTTTGAGTTGAGGCAGAGTCCTGCTTGCTTGTCCATCCAGTGTCTGCTGTACAAGCTTGGTTCATGTGCCTACGGATATCACTTGCATTGGTTATATTGCCTGGTTTTTGTTTTGTTTTGTTTTGTTTTGTTTTGTTGTGTGTGTGTGTGTTCATGCATGCATTTGCATGTTAAGAATAGTTCTAATAAATTGCAACTTTTTTTAGCTTTGGAAAATTGTAAAAATAGTCATGGTTGGAAGTTCAGTATCTCACTTGGCCAGAAAACAGGAAAACTATAGAAGTGCAGTCTCGAAGGCTTGTGCTAGTGCTCAGGGAGAGAAGCTGGCATTCCTTCCTGCTGTCTCACCCTGCTGGTACATAGAGGAAATGCTGTTTAGGACAGGCCTGGCCTCTGGGCAGTGCTGAGGACAGATCCCAAAGAGGGGTTCTACTGATCTGGTACTGATGGGAGCTGTGACATATTGGCTCAGATCTCTTCAGGGCCCTCATAACTCCCATGCAGCTCCAAGACCTTGTGGCTTCACTTGCATTGGGTTGGGAGTTGTCTGATTGTTTTGTTTTGTTTTTTTTCTGGTTTCTCTGTTCACATGAAGCGTTCAAAGGTCATGAAAGGACCTCAGGACCTCTGAGTTCTCATTTCCCGGTTTCTTCTTCCTTCCCTGGGGGGAATAGCCGATGCTGCATCAAATGACTGTAGGCAGTCTCAAAAGGAGGGTCATCACCTGTGTGTCATTCCTACAGCTCTCATTGAGGAGATCCTTTTGGTCTGGCTTGCATTCATAAGCAGTGGCATCATTTAGCATCTGCTAATCCAAACTTCACTAAGCACATGTATTTTTAATCTCTTAGGTCATTCAGTAACTATTTACTGGATGCCTGCTATAATGCATTAAAACAAAAAATCAAATTCTGCCTTGCTCTTCAAGAGCTGAATTCCAGTATGTAAAGGAGGGGGAAATGTAGCAATTCTGCAGTAAGCTATTACTGAGGTAACCACTGAGGTTCCAAAGGCCATGGTCAGGAAGTCTCTAGGCAAGAATGGTTTTTTTTGGGTTTTTTTTTTCAATTTTTTTTTTCAACGTTTATTTATTTTTGGGACAGAGAGAGACAGAGCATGAACGGGGGAGGGGCAGAGAGAGAGGGAGACACAGAATCGGAAGCAGGCTCCAGGCTCCGAGCCGTCAGCCCAGAGCCTGACGCGGGGCTCGAACTCCCGGACCGCGAGATCGTGACCTGGCTGAAGTCGGATGCTTAACCGACTGCGCCACCCAGGCGCCCCAAGGCAAGAATGTTTTTAAATGCTTAAAAAAAACACCTGTTGGGGTGCCTGGGTGGCTCAGTCAGGTAAGCATCTGACTCTTGATCTCAGCTCTGATCATGATCTCAGGGTCGTGAGTTCAAGCCCAGCATGGGCTTCACGCTGGGCACGAAGCCTACTTAAACAAAACAAAACAAAAATCTGTTCTTTTTCGGTCTGTATGAAAGTTGATTTTAGGTGACTTGCCCCCAGTTTAAACCTGTCTGGTTAGCCCTCTGGCACAGTAGTGACATTTCTACTACTTGGCAGGTAGACAGGCCTGAGTGTTGATTTAGAGAAAGAAAGGACTTACAGTAACCAAGTTTCGCATCTAAAACACTTGTGCACCAAGGTATGCATCTAGACGAGTCAGAGTCCTCTAGATTTTCTGGTACCATGTTATTCAAACCGTATTAGGCAGTTAACATTCTGACCGTTGAACGTTAGGTATATTTACTGTGTTGTGGTCAGTTTAGACAGTGGCAGGAAATATTTTTCTTTTTGGCAGCAGATTGGAACGTGGCTGCCCTGAATATTTGGATTTTCTGGATCTTTTCTCAGGCAATATGGGAAACAGATGGTGAGCACATAGTCATTCTCTCTCCCATCTGATCATCTGGGCAACTACTGAGGTTGACCGGATGGCTCTACTGTTGAAGTCATGATGGTTCTCTGTTAGAAATAACTCGATTTGCATCTAAGGATAAATAACAAAATACAACGTTTTCTGGTGAGATATAAATTGGACGTCTTTGAAGTTATACATTGTGAAGAATTTTAAATGTCCAGCATTTCGGAAAACACATAAACCTTCATGAGCTGATTTTTGTTTTACTATTCTTTTTCCTTTGGTTATTAATTTAATCTCTATATAACTGACATGTTTGATGGTTACATGACTTTCCAACCAAACAGATGCATGTACAATAATCATTGTATTCGCCCAAGTGAAAAGGTCATAAGGTATCAAATTAAATGGTGTAGACACCAACATCAGAAATCTATACACTCCCCCACACAGTACATGTGCTTAATGTATGGAGAGGGAGAAACACTGTATTACAGCTTATATCACCCAGATGTATACTTAACACTGAAGTGATACTCATTTTTAATTTTAAGGAGTTGTTTCCCAGGCAAATCAGTAAGGAGTGCCTTGTCTAGAACTTACTCTTAAAAAGACCCAAAGGCCAAGCGTGTAGCTCAGGTTAGGTAAATGCTGTGTGGTCATCTTGGTGTCCCAGGTCCCACAGTGTCCTTCAGGCCCATTTGCTGCCACCCTGACTTCTTATACCTGGCACCTGGCACCTCCTCATACTTACTAAGTTGGAAAGTAGTTCAATATTTGAGGGCTGGAGGCTGGAGGTGGGCCAGCAGGTGGATCTTAGAGCTTCTTTGAGATTTATTTGCTCATTCAAACAAGCAATTATTGAGCAATTGCTGTGTTCTGAGTTACAGGTGAATACACACGACAGCTGTTCATACCCTAGTGAGGGGAGACACTGCAATGCGGGGGACCCTGTTCTCACAGATGCCTTGGGCCACCTAACAGAGGCTGTCAAAACAGAGGGAAAATGTAACCTTGCATAATCATTGCCTACGGATGCTGTAACAAAGTGTGTGCCTTAAAACTACAGACATTTATTGTCTCCCAGCTGTGGAGGCTGCAGGTCTGAAATCAAGGTGTCAGTAGGACCATGTTCCCTCTGAAACCTGTAGGGGAGAATCCTGGCTTGCTTTCTGTTTGCTGGCAAGCCTTGGCTTCATTGGCTTGTCGAGGCAGTGCTGGAATCTCCGCCTTTCTCTCCACATGGTCATCATTTCCTTTGTGTCTCTCTCTTCTGTATGTCTCCTCTTCTTATGAGGACACCAGGCATACTGGATTGAGGGCCCACCCTATTCCATCACGACCTTCAAAAACCCTATTTCTGAATAAGGTCTCAGCTCCCGGGAGTTAGGACTTCCACCTGCCTTCTGGGGGGACATAATTCCACCCAAAACACTTTTTGAAAAAATAATATAAATTTTTTCATTTTGAAAAAAATAATATAAGGCTTCAGGAGACCCCATACCTAGCCTATTCCACTTCCTCTCTGGAAATTCCTGATCTATTAAGAAATAATTTTTAGGGGCGCCTGGGTGGCTCAGTCGGTTAAGCGTCTGACTTCGCTCAGGTCATGATCTCACAGTCCGTGAGTTCGAGCCCCGGGTCGGGCTCTGTGCTGACAGCTCAGAGCCTGGAGCCTGTTTCAGATTCTGTGTCTCCCTCTCTCTGACCCTCCCCTGTTCATGCTCTGTCTCTCCCTGTCTCAAAAATAAAAATAAAAAAACGTTAAATTGTTTAAAAAAAAAGAAAGAATTTTTAGAAAATGTCGTAGCAGGATTGACGACATTCTAAACATGGTGGGACACTAAATGTTTTCAATCGACAGGTTAATTTGTAACACAAAATAGTTTTAATATAATTATGTTATTCACAAGATGATGGAAGAATTTACTTAAACATCTTTATAGTGTATTCTGGGAAGTGGGATCCAAGTTTTAAGTTTCCTGATGCATGCCAGTTTATTTTAATCCCATCGGTTTATCTTGGTCAGCGATTATGTAACCTCACTAGACATAACTTCAGACGCCTACCCTTGAGGCTTTTTGTGAAAATGAGACTGGGCCACGAGGCCTGGGCTCCCCACAGATAGCGTGCCCCCACTTTGGAAAGAAGCCATTTTTTAGTGAAGCGTGCCTAGATCCTTCCCATCTATCTGCTGAGCCACATTTGCTCTGGCATAGCTTTCCTCACACCCTCGTGCCCCTGACTCATGGCAGTGCCTGCTGTCTCCTGCCTTCTCCTTGTCTGCATCCTGCCCACTCTTCGCCAGAGGATGGACATGTTCCGTCGGGCCTGCAGGTGGCTGCTATTTGCAGCAGTGAGCTCTGCAGTCCACACTGTGCCGATCCGAGGTCGTAAGCCTCTTTGCTCTTGTTCAGTGACCCAGAGAAGACTCAAGGGCTTGAGACAGTTTTCCAAGTGCTGCAAGCACTCTCCTGAGACACCGTGATTGCTCCTATAATATATTGCCCACCTTCTGATGCAGAGGGATTGCTTTGCGTGATCACATTGCTATTGCCCCAGAGACATGATAGTAATAACTGAGAGTTATTGAACACTTACCAGGGCTTAGGCACTGTGCTAAACTCTCCACCTGAGTTGTCTCATCTAACCTACACAAAATCTTATGAGGCTGGTAAAAATATCTAATTCATGTTACAGGCAAGG
The DNA here is from genome assembly GCF_014898765.1 of Herpailurus yagouaroundi. Classification (NCBI taxonomy): domain Eukaryota; kingdom Metazoa; phylum Chordata; class Mammalia; order Carnivora; family Felidae; genus Herpailurus; species Herpailurus yagouaroundi. The sequence continues at coordinate 34,546,066 of NW_024412395.1, read as the reverse complement.
AATCCAAGGCACAAAGTAGGTAGGCTACTTTCCTGAGGTCACACTGTTGGTATCTTTGCAGAGCTGCTCACGTCAGGTGCTCTGACCCCAGGAACAAGACCGTTTACCACTCTAGCCACCTATGGAAGACAGTGGATAGATGACCAGTGAGTGGGTAGTTGGGTGGATGGACAATAGAGCAATAGATTGACCTCTGCACAGTGAGCACAGCTGGCCTGTCCTAGGCTATCTCAAGCCCTTCAGACAATGTCACCTACCTACAGTCACAAACATGCTCTTAGTGGGGAGCACACCGGGGTAAGAGTTTGGGCTCAGGGGTGACACTAACTGACTTTGAATCCCAGCTCCATCACTTCCAAGTTATGTAACCATGGGCAAGTTTTTTCCGTGTCTGTTTGCCTCCGTTTTCTCTTACATAAAAATAGGGAGAGCATCATGGTGTCTTTCTCATGGAGTATTACAAGGATTAAATAAAATGACACCTGTTAAACGCTGGGTTAGGGCCTGGCAGATAACAAATGCTCTCTGAACTCTGGCTAAAGTAACTATTACCATTACTTAACAATAATACCTTTTTGTCTTTTACTTTCAAGCTTTCAAAGCTTATTTAAAATGTTTTCTCATTTGAGGGGCACCTGGCTGGCTCAGTCAGAGGATCATGGGACTCTTGATCTTGGGGTCATGAGTTCAAGCCCCACATTGGGTGTAGAGATTACTTAAATAAATAAATGAACTTAAAAAAGAATGTTTTCTCATTTGAGTCTCAACCAGCCCTTTGGGATAGAGAAGGCAAGCATTTATCTCTGGTTTACAAAGAGTTTAGGTACATAAGAAATCCTAGAGCCTAAGATAGTAAATGCAGAAAGGGCTGGAAGCCACAAGGCCTGCCCGGGCCCTGAGGGGTAAGACTTCCCTGAGGAAAACTGTAAAAGTAAAGAAAAATCTGGCTTTGCTTCCTCCCTCCTCTCTTCACAGATGTAGTCCTAGTTACTTCAAGCTCTAGATTCCCTCCAAAATTTGATGTTGCCTCGAAGGGTTGTTCTTTACATGCCTATGCTTTGTTTAAAGAGGGTCACTTGATGGCCATTAAGACCCTAAGGAGCTGACCTGTGTTAGAAAGATTTCGGTCTTTGAGGGGATGAATGGGAGGGTTGGGAGTGGTGGGTTATAGCTAGTTTGGTGTCTCTGGGCTCCAGGAAAATTAGGCAAGCAGGAGCCTGTCGTCACCAATGGCCTTGTATGCAGATGCTAAGGACCTCATATTTATGTTTAGATGGCAGGCTGCAATGGAAGCATCTAATGTGCTAAAGGGACACCCTTGAGTTTTACACATACAAGCCCAGTGGCTGATGGGAAATAGGTGGGAGGCCTGCAGCAGGGAGGCTGCATTGATAATTCAGGTGAGAAATACTGATTGGAGTCAATGGAGGAGAAAAGAGGTTGCTGTGAGAGTGATTTATGAGGTGGCACTGAGAGTTTGAATGCACTGAATAAATGTGGAAGATGAATGGGAACTGGAGTAAGAGATTTTTACAGCCAAATGAGGGGTGGCAGGAAATACTTCCTACAACAGTAGTTCTCAAGCTATAGCATTCTCAAATTTTGCATAATACTTGGAAGGCTTTTGAAAATAGAGAGGCTAGTCCCCTACCAGAGAGAATCTGATTCCAGAGGCTGGAGCAGGACCCCAAATTTACATTCCTTGCAAGTTCCCGGGTGATCCTAAGGCTGCTGGTCCTGGGACCACACTTTGAGAACCACTATCCTAGAGAATAGTATAGTTACAGGTTGATGTGACTTCTAGAAAAGATTTAGACAGAGTAGCTGAGAAGATGGAGGAGAGAATTTTAGGTGGGCTGAACAGTAAGGCAATAATACAAGACCGTGACTTGCCCACGAGAGTAGCCTCCTGAGAATCTACAGAAGCATGGCAGAGGTGAGACTTTCTTTTATAACCATGTCCCTTTGCAGTATTACATGTTTTTGAGAACTTGACTTCCTCATGTTGTGAAATGGCCATTGGATATAACAAGTCTTAGCATGGTTTTCCCAAATGCAGGCACCTGAGAATGATTTAAGTGAAAGAATTCTATTTAAGAGGTTCAGGCAACTCCAGTAGAGAAAGGCGCGTTATACAGGGAAGAGAAGGCATACCTATTAGGCCACAGATAAACTGGATTGGTACAAAGTACAAGCCTCAGAATTAACCCAACCAAGGTGGGAGGGAGGCAGCTGGCGTGTTTGTCCATCAATTCCTGTCATTATTGTCGGTGGTACCGGTGATAGAGGTGCTGTGTCTGCGGCTTGCTGGGCCGTGCAGCTCTCCTTAGTCCTGAGGAAAAGAGCCTCGGGCACAGAGAAGCAGACGCAGCTTTAGAAGTGCTGGAATATATTCAAAGGGCTGAGGGAGAGACTGTGTACCAATAGAGCACCACCTGGGCTAATCTCTAGCCAAATACCAGCAATGGTCCCTGGTAAGGCTCCTGGTCTGGGCCTGTCGGCAGCATGGCAAAGCAACAACCATTTTTGCGATTCTGCGTTCATTTGCATTTTGCGCATCTGATGAAAAAGAATATCAATAAAATGAATTGAGGTGGAGTAGGGAGAAGGATTCCTTTTGCTTTTCTAAGGATGCCAAGCAGTTAGCCTCCAGGAATAGTGCATTTTACAGTTCATATTCTTTACCCATCTTTCCATGTGGGACTACTCTTTCTTTTAATGTTTATTTTTTATTTTTGAGAGAGACTGGGTGCGAGTGGGGGAGGGGCCGAGAGAGAGGGAAACACAGAATCCAAAGCAGGCTCCAGGCTCTGAGCTGTCGGCACAGAACCCGATGCGGGGCTCAAACTCGCAAACTGTGAGATCATGACCTGAGCCAAAGTTGGACGCTTAACCGACTGAGCCACCCAGGTGCCCCACATGTGGGGCTACTCTTTACTTCTTCCTTATCTGTAGAAATATTCTCTGCTTATTCCAAGAAGTAGAAGTTGCAAACTCTAATAGGGTTAGGATTTTGTTTTGGATATTCACCTGACATTAACACATTACTAGTTTATCTGTTTACTACTGTTACTTTTTCTTGAAAATGTCATGACTTGGGTAATTCTTTATTCTTCCCAGAAAATCCTATTTTCCTGGGCATCTAAACTAGATTTGCATTTTACTTTCAGATCCTCCCAGTCTCTGCAGCCTTGGATTCATTCTGAGATCAGCTGGAATGATATTCTTTTGGTCACCATTCAGAGGTGAGCAAAATAGCAGAGAAACTAAATGTTTCTGCTATTTGTTAAGCTCCTGGGGTGTCTGAATGAGGCATACCTATAACCAATCAAGAAGTGTACTAATCACATTGAAAGGTTTTTTTTTTTTTATCACTTTTCATAAAAAGCAAAAGGAAACAGCAGTAGGAATTTTTTAGGTAAAAAGTCATTATTAACTCCAGTGACTCCTGGAGTAGCTCTAAGGTACATCAGAATGCCTCTTGGATATTTTCCTGTCCAGAGAAATACCTCAGTAAGTATTGGTTAGCTTTAAACTTTTTTTTTAAAATAAAAATCAGGACTATCATTTACATTTATTAAATTAAAAAACATATACCATTGCTTTATAATGTAATGTAATGGCTTAAAAATAGTGTAAAATATTTTTTCTTGGAGGTCAAATTGGTTTTGTTTGAAAGTTACCCCATGTCAGTCTTCAGCTATAAAATCATCCTGAGACCCAAGATGTGGGACATCTATTTATGGAGAATTAGCTATGGTGCCTGTCACTCAGCAGCCCAGCAGGGCAGTAGAGAGGTCAAGGTCTAAAGTGAACCTCACACACAGGAAGATATTTCATGCCATGACGGAGCTGAAAGGGTCACACAGCTCACTCATTTTACAGATGAGGAAAATGAGTCCGAAAGCAGGGGAGTGATTTTCAAGAGTAACACATTATTAAGTTGTAAATTGAATGGCATGCAGGTCAGAGATAGAGAAGGTGGTAAACAGACTCTCTGTTCCCAGCCTTGGGTGCCGATTTTTTTCTGTGCCCGTCCAAAGCATTTGGGTTTAGACTGAGGCAGATCTGGAGTTGCCACTGTGGACGAGTGGGATTCACAAACTGTATTTTATGCGATGAAATGCACTGATGTACTGATGATTGTTCTATGGTTAGGTAATTTTTAGACATGTAATATGAAACAAAAGAAGCCAGCAGGGTTCTTTTACTTTGAGGCTCCGTTTCTTGGAGCCATCACAACTGAATGTGCTTGCAAATCTCAGAGAAGGGTTATAGTGCTCTGCATTTCCCACATTTGTTGGCAATGGAACTCTATTTTCATCAAACAAGTTGTGAGACTAATGATTCTCAAGAACTCAGATTGGGAAAAGCTGGTCCTAATTCCCTTGTTTACTTATGTGAAAAGAAAGCTACATAGAGGCTTTATGGGACTAGGCTTCCATTTTGGAAAAAAACCGTCCTCAAGTTTAACCAGGGCCCAAAATGTGCCCACTCCAGGCATCTGTCTACTGAAATAATAATTACAAAAGATACCACTTTAAGCTTTGGTTTGCATGTGAGGTTATCTGTTTAATTCAAGGCCCATAGTGCCATCTTGACTCTCCTTAAGGTATATCTTAGGTCATTGGAGATGGTAGAATTGACCCAGTTTTTTGGTGACTTCCAAACCACTTACATTCAATAGGTCAGCTAGACTGTTCAGTCTATAATGAACCAGATTTTAACAATAGACCTGTGCCCCAGGGATCTTCCTGGCGCTAAACTGGACATGGAATTGACGGGGCAATTGTTGTCTATTTAGCTGCCCATATTTGCTATATTGTCGAACATTCCAACCTCTGATGTTTTTGGCTGGCCACAAAAATTTATTACTGAAAAACTCTCATTTTCACTTTCCTTCTTGGAGAACAATCTGTTCTGGCCTCAGTGATGATGACAGAAAGATGAGTTAGATATTAGTTCAAACTCCATCAAATAAGTTAGGCATTTCCAGACTGCTTATTACTCATGCAGAGCATTGAGAACTACTTAATCAATCAAAAAAAAAAAAGAACTATTTAATAAATCATTGTCTAAGGATGGCTTAGGTGGGTTGGCTTGTCTTATATGGGACCTCAGAAAATGCCACCTACTCGATACAGCCTTATCTTGCCAACTAGAAGTGGTACAACAGTTTCCTCCCCAAGACCAGCACGTTTGAAAACTAATGAACATGGAAATGTATATTCCATTTAGAAAGTTGTCATCTAAGCTAGAGGAAACTTGTATGTTGTAAATTGTGCAACTGCCTCTATATTCGTATTTACACACATATGTATATATAAATAAATACATGTAATGAATAATTTTTTAACATTAGGCCTTATTTTTAACAATATAAGGACTTACATATTCAAACCAGTATTTGGGAAGTCTCTTTCCTGGGAAAGATACACACACATATGTATACACACATACGTATGCACACACACATGTACATAGACATCTATAATTTGTGTGCAAGGAGACAACTGGAGGTACTTGTGCCTCACAAGTCACACAAGATAATCAGCTTTGCTAGTTTATCTTTATAGGTCATATTGGAAACTCCTTAGAAGTCAGCAATTTAAGGCTGGCATTGTTTTGAGACCCATTCATTTGTGAAGTCAGGGTGGCAATGGGCAGCAGGTTGTAGATTCTAATAATTTACTCCATAGCAATTGGGTAACCGGAATAGTGGGCTCAAAGAACAATTTTGGATAAGACTGTGGAGAGGGGAGAATAGGAGCAAAACACAGAAAACCCTTGTTTGTTCTCAGTTCAATGCAGAGATCAAGAGACGCATTGCCTAGAAAAGTGAGGACTCTCCTGACAATGAAGCTAACTGAAGAGCTCACATAGAAAATAAACCTATGTCCAAGTCCTACAAGAAATCAGGGAAATGGCCCAGAAGGTAATTTAACATTTTAAATCTCCCTGTACCACGTTTATGTATTTTTCATGGGGTTTGACTTCAGTGAACATCAGTAGGAGGAGGTAGGAGTATTTGGAAGAATGAGTGGGCAACATGGGTGAAACTTACTGTGTTCGACATGGATTTGGGGAAGCAGGTAACACCTGGGTGGCTTCGTAATTTGAGAAAGCTCTTATTTACAGCTATATATCCTGCTGAGTTACTGGATCTGCATGTTCCACAATTGAATATGCTTAATTTTACACTGTCTAATGCATGTTTCTGATGTATTTCCATTTTGCTAATATCTGATTGCCTTAAAGCTCTACACTATATAGAAGAGAGTAGCAACTTGAAAGGTCAGTATATATCATTTTCTACTCCTTAGCTAGGCATTCAGTATCATCCATAGCATAGCTTCTACTCTAAAGTCTTCCATTACTTCTCTACATATATCTTACTCGGTCTAAACCAAATATGCCACACACTTTCCCACCTCTATGTGATTGTCCATACTATCTATAATCCTGGAAAGCTCTTCTTCCTGTAATGTCCAACTCTTAAAGTTCTTTCCAAAATTTTCTCAAAATGCTATGTCCTTGCTTGGGATTCAAGATGGCTGACTGAGCACCCACATTTATTTTCACCCTTCTCAAACTCCTAATGAATGTCATAAAAAAAGTTAATAATAATAATAAATGATAAATCAGTAATAAAAAAGAAACTTGATAAGTAGCAGCTATTAGAAATTCTATACAAATCGCATTTACAGTGAAAATAAATGCTTTCATATACCTAGGAATACACTTGTACTGCTTGATGTACAAGATCTATATAAAGAAAACCTTAAACCTTTACTGATGGATGTAAACAAGAATCTCAATAGCAAGATTAAATTATGAAAGTGGTCAATTCTTGCAAAATAAATCCACAAATTCAATGCAATCATTAAAAAATAATCCAAGGATAATTTTTGTGAAACCTGATAAGCAAATTCTTAGTACTTCTAAAAAAACAAAAGTGTAAATAGCCAAGTGAATTTTAGAAGAATGAGGGTAGCTTGCCCTACAGATATAAAACATACTGAAGAGATATAATAATTAAAACAGCATGATACTGACTTAGGAAGAGTCAAATAGATTGGGGCATCTGGGTGGTTCCATTGGTTAAGCGTCTGACTTCAGATCAGGTCATGATCTCACGGTTGTGAGTTTGAGCCCCACATCGGGCTCTGTGCTGTCAGCATAGAAATAAGTCAGTCAGAGAAAGACAAATACCAGATGATTTCACTCATATTTGGAATTTAAGGAACAAAACAAACAGATAAGCCCCTCTCCCACTCTTAAATACAGAGAACAAACTGGTCGTTACCAGAGGGGAAGTGGATGGGGGCAGGGGGGAGACATAGGTAAAGGGGGATCAAAAATACATTTATTGTTGGGGTGCCTGGGTGGATCAGTTGGTTGAGCTTCCGACTTCGGCTCAGGTCACGATCTCACGGTCCATGAGTTCGAGCCTTGCATCAGGCTCTGTGCTGACAGCTCAGAGCCTGGAGCCTGCTTCAGATTCTGTGTCCTTCTCTCTCTCTGCCCTCCCCTGCTCATGCTCTCTCTTGCCCTCTCTCTCTCAAAAATGAATAAACATTAAAAAAAAAATCTTTAAAAGAGTACGCTTATTGTGATGAGCACTGAGTAATGTAGAGAATTGTTGAATCATTATATTTTACACTTAAAACTAACATTGTATGTTAATTATACTTCAATAAAAAAAGAAAAAAGTTAAAATTTATATCAAATATCAAAGACAAGAAGAGCGAAAACTCTCATAAGGATAAACATGAAGTGGGAGGACTTGCTTTTCCAGATATCAAGGCAGATCAGAAAGCTACAGGATTAATACAGTGTGGTATTGGTGCAGGGATAGACAAATAGATCCATGGACAAATAGACAAATAGACCAGTGGACAGGGTAGGGAGCCCAGAAAAAACTCATACATATCTGGAAAAAATTGATAGCAGAGGAGGAATTTCACCCAGTGGGGAAACAATGGAATTTTTGATAAAAGTTGCTGGCACAATTGGCTATTGATATACAAAAAAATAAAATTAGATCTCTTATTCATACCATATCCAAAAACATAAAGTTTCCAGGGTGATTAAAGACTTAAATGTGAAAGGTAAAGTCCAAGCTTAAAAAAAATTTTTTTTACATTTATTTATTTTTGAGAGACAGAGGGAGACAGAGCACAAGTGGGGGAGGGGCAGAGAGAGAAGGAGACACAGAATCCGAAGCAGGCTCCAGTCTCTGAGCTGTCAGCACAGAACCTGATGTGGGGCTCGAACTCATGGACCACAAGATCATGACCTGAGCCAAAGTCGGACGCTCAACCAACTGAGCCACCCAGGTGCCCCAAACTCCAAGCTTTTAGAAGAGTATATAGGAACATATCTTCATGATCTTGGGGTAGAAGGATTTTTATTCTCCTAGTCATGAAGGAGAAAATTGATGAAGTTTACTACATGAAAATTAAGAACTCCTGTTCATCAAATTCCAGTATAAGAATAATAAAGAGACAAGCCACAGAGAGGAGGAAGATATTTGCAACACATATAACTATCAAAGGATTATTATCTAGAATAAAGAGCAATAGGCCAGCAACTGAGAAAAATGGGGGAGATTTAAACAGACACTTCTCAAAAAACACTAGAACACCCGAAAGTCTAATAAATGTGTGAAAAGAAGTTCAACTTTACTAGCAAGTCACAGAAATGCAAATTAAGACCATAAGATTATAGTACTACGCACTTATCAGATAGACAAAATTTAGAAAGCTTTATCTCTTTTATCTCAAGGGGTAGGCAAGTTAGGAGCATACATGACTGTTGAGAACATAAATTGGTACCAATAGTGGAAAACAGGTAGTATTATTTATTAAAGTTGAAGATGAGCATATTCTTTGACCCATAATTTCTGCTCCTACTTACTGGTCCGCTTAGCTGCTCCTCTCGTACTTACTCTGATCATTTAATTGTTCATGACCACCAGAGTCCATGTACAAGAGTGTTCAGTTTACCCAGTGTCTAGTTCTTAATTGACAAAAGCTGGAAATAGTTCTGCCTCAACAGTAGAAGAGATAAATAGAAATAGTCATATATGGATATTCTATAAAAATAACAAGCAACAGACATGATATTAAGTGAAAAGTAAAGTTATAAAAATTGCATATAGCATGAATCCATTATGTAAAATTTAAAAATAGACAAAACTAGGGGCGCCTGGGTGGCGCAGTCGGTTAAGCGTCGGACTTCAGCCAGGTCACGATCTCGCGGTCCGTGAGTTCGAGCCCCGCGTCGGGCTCTGGGCTGATGGCTCAGAGCCTGGAGCCTGTTTCCGATTCTGTGTCTCCCTCTCTCTCTGCCCCTCCCCCGTTCATGCTGTGTCTCTCTCTGTCTCAAAAATAAATAAAACGTTTAAAAAAATTAAAAAAAATTAAAAAAAAAATAAAGGAATGCATACAGATGTGGTAAAACTAAAAACAAAAGAAAGGAAATTATTACTGTCAAGGTCAGGATGGAAATGACCTTTCTGTGCCTGAGTGGTAATTACATGGATGCTTACTTTACCATCATTTGCTAAACTGTATATATAAGTTCTTTAAAATTTTCTGTTTATTATACTTCACAATAAAAAACAAAATTAAATAAAGTAAAAAATAAAAATAAAAACCCAGAAAGTAAAAATAAAAGAAGACAAGAAAAATCACAAAGACTCTAGAAACAAACATACATGCTTGTTCAATGTGTGCTGAATGTGGCATTTCCAATTCAACTCGTTCAATAAGTAGTGTCAAAACTAGAAAGTAGGGATTGCCAGATTTGACTGCAAATAAATTTAAATCATCTCTATGGCCACGGACACCACAAACAACTTGGAGAAAATACTTACAACACCTATAAGACACAAATGACTAATATCCGTATGTTAAGAATGCTTATAAATCAGTGTAACAGGGGAGATATAGATAGTCAATACACAGAATGAAAGATACAAATAATGTATTTGAATTGTTTCAAATATGAAACAATAATAAATTTTATTAGAATTTGATAAAGTACAAAATAGAAAAACATAATATATATACAGGGAAATTTAAAGTAATCACAATATAATCATTTGTAAAATTATATACTAAACTTAATAAGCCATAAAATAATTACAAAATATAAGAGCTAAGGAAGTCATTAAAGGCTAAGTCTCCTTTTAGCTTTACCATTGTTTATACTTACCCTCATAGTTTCAAAATGGCTGCTCTGTCCCCTGATATTACATCTGTGTTCTAGACATAGACAAGGGAAGAATGGTAAGAGGACTATAGTACACGCCAGCTGAATCTGACCCTGCATATCAGTAGAATCGTACCTTTCCCAGAAGCCTTATTCTCTAGAATTACACTCAAATCTTACTGCCAAAAATGACACAGTTTACCCTTAACTCTTAGGGATTTATGGAAGAGTGTGTTTTTAAAATGAGCATATTTCTGTGCCAAACTAAATTATGATTTTGCTAATAAGCAAGAAGTGGAGCATATATATTGCTTAGTCAACTAGAGGTGCTGTGTGAAGGAAACACCTAGAACAGTGCTTGGTACATTGTATATACTCAATAAACATTAGTTAGATAAAGGAATGGGAATTTTTTAAAATTTTTTTTAATGTTTATTTTTGAGACAGAGAGAGACAGGGCATGAATGGGGGAGGGTCACAGAGAGGGAGACACAGAATCAGAAGCAGGCTCCAGGCTCCAGGCTCCAGGCTCCAAGCTGTCAGCACAGAGCCCGACGTGGGGCTTGAACTCACGGACTGTGAGATCATGACCTGAGCCGAAGTCAGATGCTTAACCAACTGAGCCACCCAGGCGCCCCAGGGAATGGGAATTTGTATGTTATGATCTACATAATCCCCAGAATGACAGGGAAGGGGGATCAAGATGAGAACCCAGGACCAGCTACAGAGGAAATTAGTGCAGGTTGAACAGAAGGCTCCCTGAGGTCTAGGATGAAATGGATACAATTATGGAATGTTACTTGAGGTCACTGAAAATACTAACAGCAGATTTAGACGTAAAGTTTGAAGTAGTTAGTGATCTATCTCTAGAGTTGTGCTGGTCAACACCTCAGCCACCAACCACATGTGGCTAAGTTTAAATTAAAGAAAAAATATAACAACTCAGTTCTGCAGTCAGAGTCACATTTTGAATGTGAAGCTAGTGGCTACCATACTGGATGGGGCTGGGATAGGATGTTCCCATCATTGCAGAAAGTCCTCTTGAATACTGCTTGTCTAGAAGAAAGAATTAAGCCAAGGGAAAAGAGAGTGGAGAGAAATACCAATTCCCAGAAAAACTAACTCTTGTGCAGGAAAAGGAAAAGAATCATAATATATGGGGCTCCTTTGTGAATAAACTTTGCTAATCATGATAATATAAACATTGAATTCTGAATTCCGTAAGTAGAACTTAATTGGGAGGTTGCAGGGCTGAGAGGAGCCTTGTGTCTGGTAAGGGTGGGCGTTCATGTGGAAGAGAGCTAAAGCTTCACCTTCCAAAGTGGAAACCTAACAGATAATGCTTCTGACCAAAAAAAATCAGAAGAGAGAAATCTAGACACTTTGTTAAATGCGTAGAGAAAAATAACAAAAGATTCGGCTAAAAGAGTTAAAACGATTGTCTCCAGAGAGGGAAAAATAGAGGACCAGGGAACCGATTTAGGAACGAGCCTCGCAAAACTATGTGATTCTCAAATGATGTGCAGATATGATTGGATTAACATAATTAATAAAACAGAATAAACTGTAGGACAGTTACAGAATAAACTGTTACAATGCCACCTGCTCCATCAAGTCTCTTCTGGTCCACAGTCATGATTCGTCTATACTCTGGTATTTAGGAATGCATCATCTGAAAGTCTGCTCTTGGCACCTAACTGCACCATGCCTTGCTTTGCAGTCTGTTATACAAGTTGATAGTCAAACTCCTATTGATTCATAAATTCTTAGACCAACTATCGCCTGATTTCATAAGCATCACAATATTTCAGTCTAATACAGAGTAAAGCATGAAGACTCCAATAAAATGTGTAAAAATATTGGGGTGCCTGGGTGGCTCAGTTGGTTGAGCGTCCGACTTCGGCTCAGGTCACGATCTCTCTGGCTGTGAGTTCAAGCCCCACATCAGGCTCTGTGCTGACAGCTCAGGGGCTGGAGCCTGATTTGGATTCTGTGTCTCCCTCTCTCTCTGACCCTCCCTCACTCATGCTGTCTCTGTCTCTCTCTGTCAAAAATAAATAAACGTTAAAAAAATTTTTTTAAATGCTAATAATAATTTAGAAATAATAATAGTTAACATCCATAGAGCACTTAGGATATGCAAGGCATATGATAAGAGCTTCCTACCAGTAAACCAGGGTGTCAATTTATTCTTCTTCCACAGAGGAGGCCATAGATAGGGCAGAAAAATAGAGCAGCTCTTCCATACCCAGGGGACGTAGTTCCAGGTTAGCATTAGAATGTCTATGCTTTTTTTTTTCTTTTTTGCTTATATGATTTTGTGCTATGTGTTTTAAAAAATGGGCCTGTATTATTTTTCAATTTAACGACATCTTTTAAAACACATAACGAATAGTAAGTCAATTGTAGTTTACATCTACTGGCAGAATGATCTCATGTTACACGCATGTCACTTGGTCATAGAACCTGTGAGAGCATAGAAAACGAACAAGGTATAATCAGTTAAATGATAAAATGATGTGTCAATTTTATTTACCGCCATATGAATCACAGAAGGGGGAGGGGAGAGGTACATATGTTTGAAATGTGAGAATACTTACTAACAGCTAAAAAAGAGCTATTACAATATGTTTAATCCCAAATCCATGTCAAGATACGAGTGACCCACAGGGTTTTTGCCTTGGTACAGAGGAGTAGAGGGAGTTTAAATCTGTGAAAATTGTCTTTAGATAGAAAATTGTTAGGTAATTTTTACAAACTCAATGTCATACACTCTGACTTACCTAAGAGAGCATTAGCTTCTCCTAGTAATTTACTGATTTCGATTTTACCTGCTATTGTGTTTGAAAATTGAACCCTTTTGTGCTTGCATTTACACTTTGCCTCTAGAAGCCACCTGACAAAAAGGAAAATCAGAAACCCAGTTACATATGAGAGAGGCTCTTCATTCCCAGCACCTGGCACTACTTAAGAAGGGAGAAGAAAATGAGTATGGTCTTGGCACCCCCCTCTGGTTTAGTAACAGAAAAATGATGGGGCCTATGCTCTCTAAATACACCCTGTGGTTATCTAGGGTCACATCAAATATTTTCACCTGTCATTTCATTTTATCATGACTTTAAACATTGTTTCGCCAACTTGTTGTTTCATGAATTTTATTCCTTTATTTCTTTCACATTGACTCCTGAAACTTACCTGTAGCTCACCTGGTGAGCTGTACAAAAGGGGACAAATGACATGAAGAAAGTAGCTACAGAAGGGTCACAGCCCCTCCAAGACATGCTTATTTTATCCTAATTTTTTTTACGTGAATATGGTATTAAATAGGGTTGCAGAAAATGAGAGATTAAACCTAAATTTGAACTCCATATGCTGGAACTTAGGTAAAATTCCATTACATTTGAATAGTTCTAAGCAAGCAATTTGTTACCCTTTATCCTTTAGTGGAATTGATGAACAGGTGGTTTTTAGAAGATCACTCAGTATATTTAGCTTCTGAAATTCGAGCGACTCAGGGTCTGATTGGCTGCTGTTGCCACGTGATAATTGGGAGCCCAAGCACCAAGCTCGCTCTTGCCTGGGGTTCTCAGGAGGGGAGAGTTGGGAGAGGCTTTGCTGCTGAGGAAATTGATTTGATAGAGTAAAGGTAAGGCCAGTTTGTGGCTTTTTCTGACATATTCTTTCTGGAGATGTTCTGCAGTTTCCGTTAAGTATTTTCCAAAGTTTGGGGTCATAACTGGGGAAGTTAGTGATGAAAGTGTGACTAGAAGAGCTTGTGACCCTATTGCCCTACTCAGGCCCTACTTACATCTGTCATGTGGTGTGTGATTAGAGTCAAGTCCTCTGCTAACCAACTTACTGCTTGACTGAGTTGGCTTTCTCGTCCAAACAGAAAAAATTTTTTAAATGTTTTGCCTTTGATTTTTTTTTTTCTAAATATATTAGGATGAAAAAGGATCTATGTTCTGCATTCCTATATTTATCCTGTTCTACTGGGCTTCATTTGCCTCAGAAGGAGTGGCAGTTTCGCCAGCTTAACAAAACCAGCCATGGCGGGGTATTGGTTTACATGGCAAATATCTTTGGGCAAAGGGACAGCTGCTCCAAGTCATCATCCACTTTTATCAGGAGAGTCCCACTCTCTGGCGTCAAACTAAGAAGGACTTGGGAGATCCTTTCGTTAGTTCCTGAATTAGAAGCTTGGGCCAAAGACCCACAATCTTACATATACTTCAATCAGTGCTTTAAACGTTTCCTATTTTTCAGGTTTGAGGAAGAGCTACAGAAACAGAAGAGAAAAATCCATAGAAGCCAATGGTGTTCGGGGGGGAAATAACCCCATTGCCTTGAGGTTTCTATTTGTTCTTCTAAAATGGTTGATTTGTTTTTCTGTGTTCTAATTTCAAGCGTAGGCTAGAATGCTACCATGTATTAGAGCGGCGTGGGGACCAAAAGCAGCCCTCTTAGAATTTTAATGCTGGGGGAAAATTCTAACTTCTGGGAGCCAAGCTGACCTCCCTCTCACTAACGCTTTTGCTTGAAAATGTCTTTCGGCAAGTATTTAGAAATAGAAATACTCTGTTTCTTTGAATCCAAACCCTCTCGCTTTCTTCCCTCAACTTCCTTTTGCAAGTTTTACAATGAACTCAATTGATCCCGTAGCTAGAAGTACCAGTACTTACCACGTTCCTGAGGGAATCAAGAGAGAGTAATTTGAAGCCTCAGTTGTTTAGACCTGTATTTAAGTATCTTGCTTAGCCTCCAAAAATCTATGGGTATGTAGGCTGGAGAAGTCTTAAATTCTGTTTTTGTAATGTTATGATTTCAGTCCTAGGGAGAGATTCTAATGTGTTTCTATTTTTTGGAATATGGAAAGTTTGTAGGGTGCCGCTACTACTCTGGGAAAATGGCCGATGACGAAGAATATGAGGAGGTTGTGGAGGTAAGACTAAAACACCTGACTCTGACAGCCAAGTGTTTTATGTAGCGACAATCGAAGCTGTGTAGGTGAATTAATCACTTGAAAAATACATTGTCTATTATAACTTCACAAAGACTCATTATTAAAGCATGAGAAAGGAATATTTTATGTTCGGTTTCACTATAATTATGTGGGATTTAGAATTGAAAAGAAATATCACTGTTTCTCACTTGTGCTTTTCTTTAAACTCTCAGAAAAACATGGTGTGGGGGAAAGGCGGGTTTTAATTTGTCTTCTAAAACTCCTTCTTTCCCACCTGCCAACTCTCCTGATCAAAGGGACAGAGGAGAGGAAGAGAAAGTTCCGAAAACTGAACTCTATTTTTTAGTTTCTGCAGAGCAATAGGGAAAAAAGAGCTATTTGCTCTTTGCTTCAACCAGCTGATCCTCTATAGGGTGATATGGATTCAATGTTCACAATAAGATATATGAGATTATACACATATGTGAGACTATATATATACATAAATATATGTAAATGTGCACACATACCTGTAAATAGAAATTTGCCGTACTCACAAGTGACATTTGGAGCCAATCAGGATGTCAATCAGGGTCAGCTTTCTGGCCAATCCTATTATATTTACCTAAGGGAACGAAACTAGCTTTTGCTTTTAAATTTTGGTGGGGGCGGGGGGGGCGGGCAAGCAAAGACCAAAGTGGACATCTTAAAAAAACTTCCTCTGGACATCTGACACATTTTACAAAGCTGTTAATTGTTTGTCTTATAAAAATTTTAAAATCACGTTATGGTTTTTCTTCACCAGCTCTTGCCTTCAGCTTCACATTCTAGAAATAAAACCTAAAGGCTTAGGGGCTATAATCCATATAAATATATTGCCATTGAATCTGAAAGTGCTTGATACTTCATAATTAATGATGATCTAAACATATGAAAATCTCCGAGTGCCGATGATACTTGGAGGTAGTTTTGAAAATCTGTGCTTCTTCATCAGAATGAAATCAAGAGCTACCCAGAACCAAATTCCAAATTAAAGTGCCAAAATTTGTCTTTGGAAGATTATTTTAGCGGCCAGTTTATGTTTAGGTGAAGAAAAATTTGTTATTCTACAAATAAAATTGCTTTTATTATTGAAGGATCTAGGGGAAAAAACACAGAATGAATCTCCTACAGTAGAACTTTCCACCTCTCTGGCTTAAGTGCCAAAGGCTACATTCTCAGTGTTCAGTATTATCACTGGTGTTATTGTTTTACATATGTCCCTATGGATCAGAATAATGTCTATTAAAACATTGACACAATTATACATTAAATTGCCTTCCCTATGGTGGTAATACCAGTGATAATTTTTAGCCTCCAACTTAAAAAAATCCCTTGTTTTTCTTAAAATAATTGTATTCATTGGTCACTGGAAGTTATCCTCAGTGCTAGACTTGACTGATTTAACTAGATGTCTTAAAAACGGAGGGGACTATTTTTATTTTTAGGCATCTCATCCTTGCCATTTTGTTCCTAGTACTGCTTCTGGGTCTGACCAGCAGTTGCTAAATGGATAGACTTCCTGCCAGAGAGTGTTCAACCAAGGGCTCTCTGACCTCAGAAAAGATGCCATGAAGAATGGGATGGTGGCAAATTTGAGAAGATGGTCAGGGAAGAGTTCAAAAACAAGAGCTAGCTTTAAAAATATATCTTCTGGGGACCTTGGACATCTAAATAAAATTGTGCTATCCATCTCTATTCAAACTTGGATTTGGGGCGCCTTGGTGGCTCAGTCGGTTAAGCGTCCGACTTCGGCTCAGGTCATGATCTCATGGTCTGTGAGTTCGAGCCCCACGTCAGGCTCTGTGCTGACAGCTCAGAGCCTGGAGCCTGCTTCAGATTCTGTGTCTCCCTCTCTCTCTGACCCTCCCCCGTTCATGCTCTGTCTCTCTCTGTCTCAAAAATAAATAAACATTAAAAAAAATTTTTTTTAACTTGGATAGAAAGGACAAGAAGCAAGGATGTACTATCTAATTAGTGGCACAGCTCTAAAAAAAAGTGAGATTTGGCATATATGTTAATGCCAACCATTTGGGTAACATTACTTTTTTTATAAGCTTCTTTCTGAGATACATTTACTAATGGTGAGAGCCCAGCAAAGGTAAAGTTGGATAGCTCCCAAAGATCTGCTTTTGCTTGGGGGCTCAGAAAATCCAAAATAGTTGTGAATCATTCATTTTAGTTTAAAATTTCTTCTCGAGTCACTGATGTTTTGTGTGGCCACAGGCATGACTGTGTGTGGATCAGCATTAAACAGTATTCCCTAAAATGTCCAAATGATATTTCCCGTGTGACGAAGGCACAGGCATATAAAAGAGAAATTCTCTGTCCTGTCGGAGTTTGTGGTTTCTGTCGCTCTGTGTAAGGACACACTGATAGAATTAGATTTTAAACTAAAGAAATAGTACAGGAGCAAAGAAAGCCCAAGAGTAGGTGACATTAGGTAAATTTTCTCCTATCTTCCTGCAGACGAAATAGAGCCTGCGGCCTATTGACAATGGTTAAATAACTTGATAAGCGTTCACTGAACCAAGGGGCAAAAGAACAGAGGCCAACTGAGGGAAATTAAGAAGTCAGTGTTTTACCCTCTCCCTGAGCATGTTTTGGTGGCAGGGAAAAGAAAAAGGAAGCATAAAATGTTATACATTTTGTTGATTGAGAAAATGAGCCAAATGTTTCCTTTTTATCCCTTTCCTTTGTGCCTCGGCCTGGGGCTTTGCTTCTTGCTGGGTGAGGCTGGGGGAAAGATTCCACTCCCCTTACGCATCTGAAACAAAATGTCAGCCAGTTCCCATCAGCATCTATTTATTGCCAGTGATGTCAGAAGTAGAACAAAAGTAGGTTTGATTTCAGATCCAGGCTGCAGGCACCTCGCAGCCGTCAGCTACAAACTGCAGCCTAACTTTCCCACATCTTGTGCTGAGAAATCTTTGCATGTTTTCACTCTCCCCTTGGCATTTGTAAATTTTCATCTTTGCATCCTTTCAAGACCATTGTGCTATGAAAGGATACACCCCGCACTCTGGAAGAAACTTTCATTCCTTAGTAATCAGGAGGGTGTACGGATAATCGAGATATGTATATGCTTTCGGGTCTATTAGTCCCATGATACAATCCAGTTAAAAATGTTATTCACATTGAAGTTTCTGTTTCGTTTTATCGTTAGTCACAAATAGTGAGTTATGGCAAGTTTTTTTTTTTTTTTTTTCCTGCCCAACCCACATACTCAGGATATTGTTAGTATGTTTTTTCTGCAAATTCTGCCCTGGGTACTGTAAGAAAAAGTCTTACCTTGTCTCAAGTTAAATAACTGCCCCTAATAAATAATTAGCCTCAGACACCTTTCTCATCACCCTGCATCTCCTTGCCTTGTCTGGTAGCATTCACTTTAACTCCCCTGCAGTTTCACAAAGCTAAAATGGGTCCCAAAATGTGAAGACGCTCCCTTGTGTACTTGCTTCCCACAGATAGTGCACACTGGCTGAGCTAGTGAAATAATCCAGTGGTTCAGCTGAGGCAGAGGAGAGGTGATTTCTGCTTTGTTCTCACGATAATTCCTTTGTGCTCTATTTATAGTACTACACAGAAGAGACAGTCTATGAAGAGGTGCCAGGAGAGGTAAGACCCAACCTGTGTCTGCATGAACTGCATGCTGATTAAAGCAGGTAGAGCCTTCCCCTCTCACAGACCTCCAGGGCTACAGGAGCTGGCAAAGGGAGAATCCGAGAAGAATCCCTCACCTACGTGTGCCCAGCAGCAGATGATACAAGAATGAATGCTACTTGTTTGACAGAATACGTCCCTGTTCTTGCTATTGAACGTATCCAAAGTGATTGGGGATCATTCCCCCACTGTTCGTGTAGTATTTTGGGTGTAGGTGGTGCTCATTAAAGCAATATCAATGGCCATCACCACTCTGTGACTGCAGCAATCACGTAGCCTTGGACATACGATTTGCATGGGAACCAGCTGTTTTATTATATAGAGTTGTAACTTGTGGGGCACCGTCTCTGCCAACAAGGACAGCACCGCGAAGCCTATGTCCCTGATGATGCAGTGAAGTGCCACTTAGATTTTAGCACATTAGGAATTCTAGGAAAGCCATTCCCATAGATATTCCAAGGTGGAACTTTTTTTCTAAGGTGAAATCCCTCACTCACGCTTTATTTTCTGAAAAGAGCAGTTTTTCTTGATCGTGACAAACAGGGATGGCTATCCCTGGAGCCTGCTCCAAGAGCCTATGATTGCATGAAAGCTAACATTTGTAGATGCTGTGAACTGGTTCATTTCTCACCATCAACCGTACGTCAGTAATAATAGGCAGAAAGCCACCTATTAGCAATGATCTGACAACACTAGGGGAAGTTGTCGTGGAGGTACAATTTCCTTGTTACTTAAGTTTCTCTTCATCATTTGGTACAGATGATATTAGCTGTGAAGGAAGTCATGCTGTGAGATGGATTGAAGACTTGTCTGCTTACCTTCTTTTCTTACATCCAGTATTTTTCACCTTGGACCACACCCAAACTTTGGGCCTTAGTTTCTTCCACTATACAGCCTGTTGTAAGAAACAGTCATTTCCCACCTACCGCATGCATAGGACTGTTGTAAGGATAATTACCCCCTTATGTGGTCATCGTTATCCTTGTCCACCTAAGCATTTATTGGTGTAAATGGCACTCCGATTCAGATTAATTAACTAAGCCAAAAGAATGGTAATCACTTGTAATACTGATGTGATTCATTCTTTAGAATTCATTATTCTTTGTGTTAGACTGCAGGGGAGAATGCCTAAAGACCTGGGGAACAAGCAACCAACTTCTTCTTAGACTCATTTGCAAGTGAATATAAAATCAAGAATTTGAGCTTTATTTGATCATCTTCATCTTTTGTTCTTTGATCTCACGTTTGCTTTTACTTTACCTAGACGATTTAAGATTTTAAATGGTTAAGAATACTGTATTTCTGATTTTCATCCAACCTTAAGGGGTTTGGGTTCTTTTCTACAAATGGAATGTTAAGGCCCTGTAGCAAATTACTAAGGAGTAAACTTTTTGTTCCACACCATCTCGGACAGTCAGCATTCAGATTTATGTAACGTGATGTACCTTCATATGGACCGAGTGTATGATTTCCTGCTTTGACTGGCTTTAAATGTGTAGGAATAACACTAGGAATGTAAGTCTGACTCGAGGTCAGAATAATGTGTATATACAAGATGGTGATATCACGGTTTTTACTTACATAACAATGTTGAACTGCATGTCACATTTTCAGACAATAACAAAAGTCTATGAAACTACGACAACAAGGACAATCACATCTGACTATGATCAATCAGAAACTTCCAAACCGGCACTGGTACAGCCAGTATCGGCACAGCCGGTACCAGCCAAGCCAGTGGAGAGGAAGAGGGTTATCCGGAAGAAATTGGATTCTTCTAAGTTCATGACGCCCTACATTGTACACAGTCAGAAAATGCAGGATCTCTTTAGCCCTGTAAGTTTCAAACCATTTCTGCTAATCTGGCTTTATTAGTGAGAAATTACTGATCTCTACCAACTCTGTTTTGGATGCTAGCTGGATTTTGTTTCTCAACCTCCTATGAGACAACAACTTATTCTGCAGAAATATAAGCTCTTGTGACTCTTTAATTTTCCTTTCCTCTAATTCATTTGCACCATTGCAGTATCAGGGAAAACATCCTTTCTGAAATTATTCCCACAAAATAAGCAGAAGGCCAATCGTACAGCATTTATTGGTATTTAATCACAATTTGTTAGCCAATCTAGAATAATGAAGTCCTGAATATATTCAGTTGAAATCAGTTCAAAGAAGCTAAATAATGTCTAATTAAAACTATGCCTGAGCAGGATGCCCCTAAAGTAGACTAGTTAACAAGATGTAAAACGATCTTTAAGAGTTGTATAGCGAAGAAGAATGTGTAGTTCAGAACACCAGGATCAGAGTAAGAACTCCTCTGAAATGAGGATTGGAATGTTCGACTATACCCCAGATCAGTGGATTTTAACTGTGGCCGCACATTGGGATCCTCTGGGAGGTTTAGAATTATGGATACCCAGGCTGTTCTGGTTTTATCCGCGGTTGGGACCTGTGCATAAAGATTTTTAAAAGCGGCCCAGGTGGCTCTAATGTGCAGCCTTAGTCCAGAATCACTGCTGTTGAAGGTCCCTGGTCCTTAACTTTCCATGTACGGTTAGACTGTAACAAGTTACATTGACTGGAAGCAGATTGGATCTCATTTATTGATTGCCCTTGTGGGCTGAGGTCTCACTAGGTGGCATAGCCTCCAGCAGCTGTAAAAAAACAAAAAGCAGTTCAGGGGAACATTGGATTATATAGGACTAAATGCTTATGTCAAAAGCATCCTGTTGCGATTGGTCAGTAAATATTTATGTCTGGTTTAGTGTTAACTCCTGGGGACTATTTGGTAAATTTGTAGTTCAGAGTCTCGAATGATCTAAAACCTAGTTTTCTAAGACTTTGATCTGTAAAAACAAGATCATTTTGCCTCCTTTATCCTTGCGGTATTCAGCAAAAATAGAAAATTTTTTGTCAGTTTGTTGCCATAAAGTCTCAAATTCTGACACTAATATCCTAGAACTTCTGCTAGCTTGAAGAAAATGTTGTCGAAGGTTTATAGTATTTTTTAAATGGTTACTGATAAAATCAAGAGTATAATTTAGATTGCTGACTACATTCAAGAGTACTATTGAAGCATTAATAATGATAAATTATACACGTTGTTATTAAAGTGAGAACTCTGTATATTTAGCAGAAATAACAAAATTGCATTCCTTTTCAAAATACTCCATAATTCAGACTTTCCATTAATTCAGCTGGTGTCTCAGCTATCTGAACCACTGAGATTGAACTCCTGAATGGAATATTTTTGCATTGTATTAGCAATCAAATCTTTTCAGATAATTTCTATATTTGCTAAAATTATTGAGGTTCTGGCTTTTTATGTGTGCATTTATGTGTGCAATAAAAACATTGAGAGAATCATTTTAGGGCATTTCCAAGACAATAGTCTGTAATAAAATTTCTACTGTCTCAAGTATCCAACTGTGTTTAGGAAGAGCAATTAACAAATCTATTTTAGTTTTTGCTGAGAATCAGGGTAGGGGACAAAAGCTGTTATAACTGATAATTGTTAGAATTTGCAGGATTTTTTTTAATCTATTGGGGATAAATACATTGCCTGAAATTTCTGCGGCTGTCTTATCAGGTTTTAGGCTAATATCTGATACTCTTTTCAGAATAAATACAAGGAGAAGTATGAGAAAGCTAAAGGACAGCCATACGCCATCACATCCGATACCCCAGAACTTCGTCGAATCAAGAAAGTACAAGATCAACTCAGTGAGGTGGGCTGCATTGCTAAAAGAAAGGAGACAGACATGTCAAAAACATGCCCATCACTGGGAATTGAGGGCTTTAATTGGTGTAGAGAAAATGAGCAGTCGAATTGCTGTGAGCCAGTCCAGAAATCTAGAGGAAGTATTGGCTATAGACTATGTTGCTCTAAATGTGAACCCCAAGAGACCTCTAAAAGCTTGGCTTAGCAAGTTAGCTTAAGAGATACGAGCTGGTAAACTCGAATTCACTGTGGTCTTCCATGTAGGAGAGCAGGGAGGCTGAAATTCAGCCAGGAAAGCAGATATGCAATAAATGCAGGGACTCTGCCGATTTTTGGAGATCACGGTTTTCTACCTAAAGTGTGGAAAGTCTGCTTTGTGGTGCAGACATTGAGTCATTGGGTTAATGCCCTTTTGTTAGAAGATACCCTTTAGTATACTCACATGTGCATGCCTGTCATGAACTCTGTATATTATTTCTGCAGGTTAAGTATCGAATGGATGGCGATGTTGCTAAAACTATCTGTCACGTAGACGAAAAAGCAAAGGACATTGAACATGCAAAGAAAGTGTCGCAGCAAGTCAGTAAGGTGAGGTCATGTTATGGATGGCTGGGATGCTAAGTAGCACGTAGATTACCTCTACCTGGCCTTAGAGGAGAAAACTGGACAGGCCTGATCCTGCTCACCAGTCTCACTTAAATCCAGGAACCTCATGAGCTCTGGTATCCACACATGTCAGGAAGGCTGCACAGATGACTGAAGTGGCCATAGGACCTATGGTGGATTGGAGAGCATATGCCCTGCAACTCAGCTCCAGGCAGCTGCTATACAGAGTGCAGTCCCAATGTCCCCAGAGTCTCTGATTTATTTTTAAAGAGGCTAGGGAGCTTTATTTTTATGAGAAATGCTCAAATTTCAAATGTAGGCAACTAATTAAAAAAATTTAAAAAATAACACGTAAGTCAAAAGAAACACATTTACTATCCAAATTGAGCCAATGACCGGTAAGATTGCAGCCTTTAAAAGGAATCTATAGAGAATCGTAATCATGATTTAGTTAAAAAAAAAATCAGACTTTTCAAGTAAAAGCTTACTAATGCAGGAAAAGTATTATGGGATGTTGACATGGTCAATGTTTTCACAATTGATGCTAGTAAAACAAAGGCACAAGGGCAGCCTCTTGTGTGAGGACACTTTGATAATGAAAGACTTCACAACACTGTGTTCTCTAAACCCTCATGCCCTTGGGGGAGACATCAACCACACGTCCTCTGCTCTTTCTGTCTAGGTTTTATACAAGCAGAACTGGGAAGACACCAAGGATAAGTACCTGCTTCCCCCTGATGCCCCTGAACTTGTCCAGGCAGTTAAGAACACAGCCATGTTCAGTAAGGTAAGAGCTTCTGCTCTGTCGTGACTTCTGTCTTCCTATGTCCTTCCAATGTGTAATTTAGAGGAATACCCAGTACTTTTGATAATCGGGAATGCAGTTCCTCAGTCTTTTTGTGAGTATCCTTGAGCCATGCAGGTTGCAGGGTTAAGTGTTGGCAAGGGGGAACTGAGAAGACAGCTGTGGAGTAGAGGAGAGGAGAGGGTCCTGGTGGGAGCCTGAGCAACCCTGATGAAGGAACACAAGGGGAGAACGAAGATGCACCGGGGAACTGGCTCTGAGAGACCCACAAAGTATAGACCCTGGGCTACACTTTGGGTATTTCTGGCCATCACTCTTACTCAATGTTTATTTTCTGACAGAAACTATGCTAAGTGCCTCCCGGCTCCTTACACTTGGATTAGTACTTGTTGCAGGAAGCAGGTGAAGTCCCAGAGAAGAAACCAAAGCAGACACATTTACACTTCTGAAAATAAGATTTGCCAGGAAAGCAGGACGAGTTATTAATAAATATGACTCTGGGTGGAAAGGGGCAGGTTATCTGTGGATTCTATTTACCTTTGATCTCACCTTGCCCTTGGCTCTTTTTGCTATTGATAGATGAATTCAAAATTGTATATTTCTTGTAAGTGTGAGCTCACTTTCTCATAACTTTTCACTCTTTCCTGATTTAGAAACTGTACACTGAAGACTGGGAAGCTGACAAGAGCTTGTTTTACCCATACAATGATAGTCCAGAGCTGAGGAGGGTTGCCCAAGCCCAGAAAGCCCTCAGTGATGTAAGTAAAATACAGTCAACCTCATTGGCAGGGTGGAATCAGAAGACCTCAGATTGTCTTCTGGCCACACGTTCATTGCAGTTCTTCTTTCGAAAAGACTAAATGTCATTATTGCAGATGAATACATCTAGAATCATTATAATTTATGATGTCTACTTAAATTGGATTTTATAACTTATATTAGATATAATTTAGTCCAATCTTGTTTTTTCATAGGTGAAGAACCTGAGTCTAAGACCACATAGGTCATTAGTGGCAAAGCCCAGATTAGAGGCCTGGTCTTGTGATCTCAAGACCGGTGTTCTTTCCACTGCAGCATGTGCCCTCTGTCCCCTTGGCTGGAGTTGAAGTTTTTCTTTGACGTCACAGGGGCATTTTTAAAAACCTATTGAGATCATAGCCACTTTCCCAAACATATTAAGTGAAAAATGTTATTGAAGTATCCTAATTATGAAGTCTGAATTGTGGTCTGTCCCCGTTTTTCTACGTGGACTGACATACTTGTCCAAACATGTTTGTGTAGTTCGCAAAAAGCTCTTGCCATTGGGTGTACATGGAGGATATTTCAGAGTTAGTAAAAATCAGCAGTCCCCTGGCCAGAATTTTAGTATTTTAGACCTTGAAAACCGTTTATTAGAGGAACTAAAAAGCCTAATAGTTTTAGTCCTTAGGTTGAAAGCAGTGGCAGCAGCAGAGAGCCCCACTCGATTCTAGCACTTTCCCTTGTTTTGAGGTTCTTTATTTCTTGACCCCTGGACTTGTTAGCTGCCGTATTGAAAAGACTACTACTCTAGTCTTCAGGAGAGCACCGTTTTATTATTTAACAAGTTGTTTTTCATTCAGTTGTCAACTAAGCCCCCGGAACCTCTTATATTCACTGTGAATGTAAGTCAGTTGAAATTTTCAACAAGTCAGTTGAAAATTACTGTGATTTACTTCCAGTGGATCTTAGGATCCTATCTTGCCCTGTACTGGAATTATGCATATTCATTTGATGGCATCTCCAGCTTTTGAGGTCTAATTTTTTATTGCCTCTCACTTGAAATCATTTGCAAATTTAGTGGACATATTTCTATCTCCATTTGCATATAATTGGTTAAAATATAGCATAGAAATACTCCTATCTTTCCATAGAGTAAGTTAGCAACTAATGAAGCCATAACAAAAATTTAAGGCCATCTAGTACACAGTACCCATTTTGATGTGTAGGGACCTCTTGCTTCTCTTTTAACTTAGCTTTCCGGTTCTGTATCTCATAAATCTACAATACTGTTGTGTAACCTTTATCAAGTGATCAATAGTTATGTGTTGAGGGGCGCCTGGGTGGCTCAGTTGGTTAAGCGGCCGACTTCGGCTCAGGCCATGATCTCGCGGTCCGTGAGTTCGAGCCCCGCGTCAGGCTCTATGCTGACAGCTCAGAGCCTGGAGCCTGTTTCAGATTCTGTGTCTCCCTCTCTCTGACCCTCCCCCGTTCATGCTCTGTCTCTGTCTCAAAAATAAATAAACGTTAATAGTTATGTGTTGAAAGTCCATTATGCATGCATACCTAGCAGGATAGAAAAGTATAAGAAGTTTTCATATCCTTTCCCTTGAGAATTTATAATCAGGCTGATAACATGAAAGTGTTATATATTAAATAACATGAAAATTTTTAAAATTTTTTAATTTTATATTTTTATATTTATATAGAAAGCAAATTCTATAGTCTAATACTTGCTGAAAGACAGGGCACATGCAAGCAGTTAGCAAAGGCCATGTGGAAGTGGTAATCCAAAGGGAATGGGCAGTGATGAACAGGAAAGGCTTTTCAAGTAGAGCGAGCACTTGAACAAAGGGACAGAAGTGAAATGAGTCTAGAGAGGGCAAAGAAGGTGAATGCTGTGTGTGCCTGGTTAGGAGACCATGTTTAAGAAACTGGCAGCAGGACCTTGAAAATCAGGCAAAATAGCTTTGACATGATATGTATTCAATAAGAGATATCATATGGTTTTGGTGGGGAAAACAATATGCTAAAAGCAAATGGAAAAATTTTACAGACAATACAATGCATTGAGACTAGAAAAATTGTGATAATTTTAAGAAGGCTGTTTTAAGTAATACAGAAGGATTGAAGGGATGACCGGGACAAAGGAGAAGAACGGAATCTGAAGGTAGTAAGTATTGTAAAAGTGTTAAGGACATTGGATATTGGAGACGAAAGAAACAAAGGAGCCATAGAGGAGTTAATGTGAAAGACTGGTAGTCTGGGTATATAGGGGTACAAGTGGTAAATATGCATTTGTGGAAAGAGAAATGGAGTTGAGACAATGGAACATTCAGATCAAGACATTTTATAGATAAATTAGAATTTCATACTGTTGCATAGGTGTGAGAGTAGGAAAGAGATTAACATTTGAGAGTCATCAGAATAAAAGTGACAGCTGCAGGCGTGACCATGTATGAGGGAGGCAGAACAGTGTATGGCCAAGGGCAGAGTTTTGGAGGACACCACACTTAGGACATCTGGAAAGGAGCCAGCCACGAACAGAGAAGTTGAAGGACAACCAGGAACTGCCATGTCATGTAAGCCTAGGAAGAGGTTTCCAAGAAGACACTTAATCTCCAAATGTCTCCCTTTACGCATAAAATGGAGAGATGAAGGGACACCTCATGCCACTCCAGTGCTATGGACTTTGAACAGTTAAAATTGGCCACGTATTTTGAGATCTCTCAACAGAGTACATAATGGAGAATATATAACAATGAAGTAAAATCTTCCCATCCTTAGAAAAACTTGGCAGTTAAGGTATGGCCTTTATTTTTTATTTTTTATGTTTTGCAGATTAACTATGCACTAAGTATCAGATTACCAACATGCCTATTAATAATGTTGTCAGTACCATAAACTTCTACAGTTATTGGGCACAGAACCCCAAGCAAACTGTTGTTCACAGAACATACGACTGGATAGGCATGTAGATTTCAGACTAAGGGCTTGGATTCAGAGGCTTTCTCTCCCTCTCCTGCACCTTCTTCCACTTTCTCTGAACCCTACTTACTATGTTTTTCTTGTTATCTAAGCAGAGACAAAATACTTTGCAAACCCCAAGAGAGTCCTTAAGCTGACTAGAGTGCAGAATTCTAACTATACAGAATTCTGAATAAGGTTCCTGAGAAGTTAGGACTTCCAGATCTGATTTCTCTGAAAATTCTTGACAGAATGTCATAGTTAGTAAGCATTTTTCTTGATAGGATGTTGCATACTCTCTGAGGACTTAGCCAGCCATGGAAAATACCAATTGCCCTATGCCTACAATAAAGTCTTCACTACTTAACAACAACAACAACAAAAAAGATTGAGCAGTAGAATTAATATAAGTACATTTTAAAATTGCTGTTTTGTATCCCTGTTGATTTAATGTTCATAAAAGCTTTTGTTATAGGCAGTAGGTAGACATTATTAAGCTAAGACATAGCTAGACTTGGTTAAACCATGAAGGAGATGACTGGGACCTTGGAACTATCCAACCTCTTTATGTCGTAAATAAGAATACTGCCACATGGAAGGAGAAATAATTTGTAGAAGTCTCACAAGTGAGTAGGAGAAGAGTTGGGATGATAAATCTCCTTTTGTGATTTCCCCCAATGGCCACAGTGTATAAAACACACATTCAGAAATCAATCATTGAACCTTCGCTCTAGTCAGTCTCCGTGCAAGCCACAAGTGTTCACAGATGAGCAGGTATGTTTTCCATCATCCCAGAGCTCATAGTCCAAGGTGGGACAGATGTGTAAGCAACCAATCACAGTGTCATCTGATAATTCCTTTAAAGGAAGTAAGGGCCAAGTTGAGTGAGATCCCAGGAAAAGGTCCTCAGGTTAGGGAGGGGAGACTGTGACGTGGAGAATGAGCAGCAGCTTGCAGGCACATGGGGAGAGTGTGGAGCTGGGGCATTCCAGGGAAAAGGGAACAGCAGGTACAAGGTTCAGAGGCATAAGAGGTTTTTGTGGGTCTGGGGACCTACAAATAGTTCTTGTAGGGGCATAATACAAATAGTTCTTGTGGGAGACCTACAAATAGCATTGTGGGGGCAGGGCTCAAGATTGGTGAAAGAAAAGGTCTAAGTAGTTAGTAGTGGAGGAAAAAAGGAGAGAAAGAGTGAAGGGGCTGCATGATAATAGACATGATACTTATTTTAAGACAAGAGAGGCCTTTCACAGGCTGAAAGGAACTAATGAAGAGGGAGCAGTTGAAGCTGACAAGAAAGAGAAGAGGCAATGGATGCATCTAGGTCCAGAGGGCTACTGGAGGGATTAGCTGTCTGAGTACAGGACTCCTGCCCTACAAGGGTTGATTCTCTGAACCATGCAGCAGGTGGGAGGGAGGGATGAGTACAGGGAAAGCTAAGCATATGTATAGCCTCTCTTTACTCTATGAGAGAGGAAGCTGAGAGTTGACTGGGGGCCTAAGGACATTCTTGGGGTTTTACACTAGCCACTGAAAGTAGAGACTGACCAGAGATGCATAATGGGGTTTTCAAGCTTCATTGAAGGCAAAGTGGCAATTGGATACCATAAACTCAGAGTATCGGGCACAGAGCCCCAAGCAAGCTGTTGTTCATAAGCACGTATCACTAGGTAGGCACCCTGACTTCAAGCTAAGGGCTTAGGTTCAAGAGGCCCCCTCTCCCACTTCTGTACCTTCTTCAGTGGCCCTTTTAATCATGCTTATCACATTATCATTATCCAATCAATAGAGTTGTGTGATTTTCTTCAGTGTCACTCATCATCCTGGATATAAGAGGAAGTGTGTAGTTGAGTTGATCCAGAGCTAGGGGTATGGTAGCTGATGTAAAGACAAGAGATTGGGAGTTGAGGATGCCAGTTAACAGAATAATTTCAACTGCAAATCATGGCATGGATACAAATGGAAGGAAACAGATCTAGGATTAATAATCTTGAAGAGGGAAGACTTAACGAAATAGGAATTGCTGGTAATACTGAGAGCAAGGGCGTGTAGCATCTGCAAGGATAAGTTTTACTGTTACGTGATAGACTAAAGTTTAAGACTTCAAATACAGATGAATACATAGTCTTTTTCAAAATTGCCAACAAATGGAACATGGGAAATAGAATAATTTTCTGTGGCTCATGAGCGTCCCTGTCTTTTATTTTGTCAGATCGCCTACAAAAAAGGTCATGCTGAACAGCAATCTCAATTCACATCTCTGCCGGATCCT
Organism: Herpailurus yagouaroundi; assembly: GCF_014898765.1. NCBI lineage: Eukaryota > Metazoa > Chordata > Mammalia > Carnivora > Felidae > Herpailurus > Herpailurus yagouaroundi. The sequence goes on along the minus strand of NW_024412395.1, from coordinate 34,516,095 downwards.
CCAGATATAGAGTTTGCAAAGAAAGTGACCAATCAAGTGAGCAAGGTAAGTACGTAGGACTGGCCTCCCTTGAAAACTCTGACTTAATAATCTCAAACATCAGAGAAAGTAAGTAAGGGGGATTTAAAGACCCAATGCCAACACTGTGAGGGTGTTTTTGCAATACGACTCTGAAAAGTCGGCGGCAAAAACATTACATTCATGAACATCATGGAACCATGTTAATAAATGTTTAGCCAGCTTAATGGCTCCGTGATGAGGAAATGTGAAAGCCGCATTTTGAAAACAGAACCTGTGCCCTGATGTCATTTAACATTTTGACTTGCAGGAGTGATACTAACAAAGAACTGAGTCCCCACACGTTTTCTTTGGAGGATCTGATTGTTTTAATTGAGTGTACAGTTTTGTAGCTATCAGTCAGACATGGAGAAAATAAGAATGCATGCGTGATCTCTCAGACATAGCCATTAGTTTGACAGCCATGGGCAGTGCACCTCATAACTTTTAAAGCCCAGGCAAACAGCTTAGTCTGTCTATATTTAGCCTGGTAAGCTAGCTCTGAGGAATGCAGGCCTGACAGAGAATGCAGAGAGACAGATGTCCAACTGGTGACCAGACCCATGCTAAATTCCTATTTTAAATTGGTTTAAATCAGGCCACTTTCTCCTGGGATACTGCTGATTTTAAATACTTTTTTCTTGGCCCTCTGTGGAGTTGAGTCCCAGTTTGGTCTTCTGCTTGAATTTTGATGGAACCTCAAGGTTTCCATTTTGTTTAGGTATTTTGCGGGAAAGGATGTCTCTAATGAAGAAGAAGGAAGAAAAGTTATGGATGATGAAGTCTATTCAATGATGTTTTTAGTGTCTGATATTGCAGACTACTAACTGTATAACCAGAGGCTATTTGGAGAATCTGCTAAGTACAGTAACTTTTCACTAATAGGAATGCCATGACCCTGACATTTGCCCAGGGCTAAGCGGAAATGAACTTTAGAACTGTCCATAAAGAGCCGGCCTACTGAAAGTGTTGATATTTAAATAAGATTGGGAAACAAGGGAGATGGAAAACAAGGGTGATGGACCTTTTTTTGAAGAAAAAGAAAAAGCTCCTTTCATGTGGTTATTTGTAAAGAAAAATTTATTTTTAATTTTTATTTAAAACATATTTTAAAAGCTATCTTACTATTGCAACACGCTTTTACCTTGAGTGTGCAGTGTGGGTACTTGAATGTGATAAAAAATAAATCACTTTCACACTGCTCCAGTCTCCACTAATTTAGACACACCAGTCTAGAAGTGCACTCGTCAATATAGGAGCCATCATCCACATGTGACTATTGAGCATTTGAAATGTGATTGTATAAACTGAGGGTCTTCTCTGTGTGAAATATACACTGGGAACACTTGGTATGACCAAATGAATGTAAAATAGCTCATTCATTATTTTTATACTGATTACAGGTTGAAATAATATTTTGGGACCTATTAAGTAAAAATATATTATTAAAATTAGTTTCCCACCTGTTCCTTTTTACGTTTTAAAAATTGGCTCCTAGAAAATCTAAAGTTACACTGGCAGCTTGCATTATATGCCTGTTGGACTGTGCCACTCCAGCCGGATATGGTGGCATCATCAGACACTTGAAAACCTCACCGGGGGCTGGATTTGCCCTTGTGGAATAACAAGGCCAAGGGAGAATGGGGGAGGATGAAAGTCACCGTATTTGGCTGTTTATCCCAGTCTTCCCCAAATACCAAGTTCTTAGCGGCTGCTGTGCATTCAAAATAACACTCACTTTAGGAAGAAATGCTTGTGATCTGTAGCAGTCCATCCAACAACAAACCATCCAATAAGAGAGGAGCGGGGCTGCAGGTGGAGGAGAAAGAGGTGATTTTGCTGTGGGACCTACCTCTTTTCTCTTGAAGTATTCCCCATGGTCATGGGCTCTGATGCATGTTTCAGTATCATCATTTCCTTTCTTTCCAAAATAGATTAAATCTCCTTATGTACTCACTCTTATGTATTTAAATTCAGCATTTCCTTGTCTGTGTCTCCCAATACATCCCTTTGTCTTATAGCCTTTATTTCATACATTAATATAATGATCGTATATCTGTAACGATTTATATTGCTTATATATTGATTATATTCTGTTTACCAGCTTTCCTTACTGTACCTGTCAGAATCAATTCTCTTACCTTTGTCTTTGACCAAAGGCACCAGCTCCAATACCAGCACTCATCCTGGCTCAGCTGCATTTTGTAGCCCCAACACAGACGGACAGGCAGGCAGGGTTTTTCATTAAGCAAGCCTTCCAGGTGAGGACACTATGCACACTACAGCCAGCTGAAAGTGGGGTCCTGAATGCAACATTGGGAAGTCCCTTTAGTTTCTCTGTGCTTGCTTCTCTGCTTCTTTCCAGATTCTTAAAGGAAGAAATGTGAGATTTCAGGTTAGAATTTCCAGTTCAGGGACATAGAGTTGAAAGGAAAAGCTCTGTTTCCTCTACTCTCTATGCGTACTTCTGCCACCAAATGGGTTTTTTACCACACCAAACAAATTCTCTGACGCTAAATTGGTGTCCTATAATTCAGTTCAATTCTGACATTATCTTTTTGGAGTTAGCTCAGATCTCACAGGTTAAGGGCCCAGACCCATGAGACTACCCCTATCTCAGACACTAGTCATAAGTCTGGACCTCCCATACTTTGGACTATAAATCCGGGTTCCCATGACCCCCTCCTCAAGTTTAATAATTTGCTAATAATTGGCTCACAGAGCTTAGGGAAACCCTTTTTTATGTTTATTACATGATAAAGGACACTGATGAACAACCAAGATAAAGAGGAACCTGGGGTGAGGTCCCGAAGGGTCCCAAGCACAGGACCTTCTGTCTCTGTGGAGCTGGGGCGTACTACTCTTCTAGCGTGTGGATGTGGTTACCAAAATGGAAGCTGTATGAATTGTGTCCTTCATGGATTTTTATGGAGGTTTCATCCCATAGGCCTAACTGATTATTAACTCTGTCTCCAGCCCCTCTCCCCTCCTCAGAAAATGAAGGGTGAGGTGGAAAGTTCCAAGCTTCTAATCATGGCTTGGTCTTTCTCATGATCAGCCCCCATCATAAATCTATTCAGGAGTTGTCTCATTGAAACAAAAGATGACCCTATCACTCAGGAGATTACAAGGTTTAGGACTTCTGTGTTAGGAACTGGAGGCAGTGACCGATATATACTATTTCACTAGGATGTTTTTTAAAAAATATCTTTCAGGAAATACTGTTACACAGCATGAAGATGCCAAACTGTGATCTTCTAAAACCATGGAAAGTCCTCTATAATAAAGAATTAGGGGGAGATCTCCATTGATATCAACAGAAGAGATTTGGTTGAGTACGGAAAGCATCCCTGGGCCCACTGTAGGCAATGAAAATACCAGTTGGGAATCCCTCCATAATTCTGAGAGGATAACTTGTTTTCGAATGAAACTGTCAGAAGTCCCAGTATTTAGCTACTCATAGAAAAAGAGTGAAGTGTGATTAACTAAACTGGCTTTGTATTCCTTCCGTTTGATAACCACATCAAAACCACAGATGCAGATAGAGAAAGTAGAAAATGAAACCATGTGTTTAAGTAGGACATTAGTGTGTCCAATTTGTGGCCCAATGGAAGCACTCTCAGCTCATTTCTGGGGAGGAAGGACTATGGGGAAGCAATTTTACTACATGTATTAACATGCAGTTACTCTCTTGCCCACAGAAGGTGTTTAGTAGCTTGTAATTGACTCAATGTACTTTCCTCTCTTAAGTGAACACAGAATCTTAGAGAATATTAAATCGATTCTTGCTGCCAGGTTTCCATTGATTGGCTTTACCTATAACAGAGTTGGACAGAAGAATTAGAGTGGGGTTGGGGGGAAAGTTGGATGTTGGACTCTGGTACGGCTAACAATCTCTGTGTACCACATAAGTACTCAGGCCTTGCTGCCAGACTCGTAGAATAAGACCACTTGGTTGACAGAGGAGGTACCACATAGACACATACCTCACTCTCCTGATTCCTCAAGCTGCAGGCCTTCAGCCTTTTAACGCCTCTCCTACCTATAGATGGAGGGGAAGGCCATAACTTCCTCAATAGATAACAAGTCCCAGCCTCTTTCCTTACAATGAAAATCTTCCCAGACTTGGGAATACTCAGGGGTGGATTGTGAGAGATCCAACTCTATGATGACTGGTTTATGAAGAGGAAGAAGTGGGGAAGGACTTTGGGTGAGGGTGCTGGATGGTCTTGTACTCTTATTTTTTATCTTGTTTTAATATCTTTTAAAAAATCAGACATCCATCTCTTAATGTAAGAATTTTAATTTTCTTAACAAATCTACATATGTGATTCTAATTATTTCTTCACAATAACCCAACTTTTGGATCTCATTAAGAGTATCTGCTGCCTTCTCAATTTTAAATCCTATCACAAAGTTCTGGGGATATATCAGGCCCAATTGCCCCTATCCCCTAATCTTAAAGGTCTCTTCCTTTGCCAGCAAGCAGAGAAAGGGCAGTATTCCACGAAAAATGTGGATTTGGAGGTCTTAACCTGGGGTGTGTATACATCAAGAACCTCTGAAGTTGTGTTTATGGGCATTTTATAGCTTTCTCAGATTTCTGAAGAGGTCTATTCTCCAAAAAGATTAGAAATACTTCTATAGGCAATCAGCAAATCAAAAAATCCATTTTGACCAATTGAATTCAGTCAGTTTTGACTGACTAAAGAGTTGACTTCAATTTTTTAAAGCTTCCAAAGAAGAGAGTAGGCAAATTGACACTTAAATGTAAATATTATCTCAACAAAGATTTTCACTGAAGAATACACATGCGTGTGCATACACAGACACACACACACAGAATTTTCTCCAGAGTTTCTTACTCTGTTATGCTAGCAATGTTGGCAACATTATTGTTATTATACCATACATTTGTTTAGCACTGAAGAGTTTGCAAAGGACTCTTCAGGGTATAAACTTATGTAAACTTTTCAACAGTCCTCTGTGGAAGGAATTATTATTGCCAGTGCTGTGGTTAAGAACCCTGAAACTTGGAGAGGCTAAGCCACATCTTTGGTAATGATGGACTTTAGTCTTGGGCCCAGAGCTTCTGAACTCCGTCCCAGGAATCTAAAATTTATAGTTATGAAAAACACTTGGCTAGCATTTAGCGTATTAGCCTCTTGAGAAGAATGGATAAAGCCATTTGAGAGAGGGCTGAGCATCCTTTAACTCAAACTCACTGGCTTTGCATATCACTCATCCTTGGTACTGGTTCTGTTGAAGGTATACCAGAAAATCACTTTCTTTTTTCCTGAAGAGTGAAGTGGGGGTGTAGGCATGCACTTTGAGACTTGCTGGTTGTTAACACATTTCTATTAGCCAGGAAGGGGAAATTGTTATAACCCAGCTCTGGCTCATATGCCCAGGTTTGGGATTGACTGGTTGAATTTTATTTTAAACATATATATTTTTTATTTTTATTTTTTTATTTTTTTTTCAACGTTTATTTATTTTTGGGACAGAGAGAGACCGAGCATGAACGGGGGAGGGGCAGAGAGAGGGAGACACAGAATCGGAAACAGGCTCCAGGCTCTGAGCCATCAGCCCAGAACCTGACACAGGGCTCAAACTCACGGACCACGAGATAGTGACCTGGTTGAAGTCGGACACTTAACCGACTGCACCACCCAGGCGCCCAACATATATATTTTTTAAATGTTTATTTATTTGAGAGAGAGAGAGATGGAGCATGAGTGGGGAAGGGGCAGAGAGAGAGGGAGATGCAGACTCTGAAGCAGGCTCCAGGCTCTGAGCTGTCAGCACAGAGCCTGATGTAGGGCTTGAACTCCCAAACCGTGAGATCATGACCTGAGCCAAAGCCAGACGCTTAACTGACTGAGCCACCCAGGTGCCCCTAATTTTATTTTAAGAACACTCTAGGCCAAGGCAGTTTGAAGCCACATATCATGGGCTTAGTTCAGTTTAGTTTTGTTGGACATGCATTTATGAGGTCACTTTTGTGTGATGCATTTTGTGTTAGATTCTGAGGATATAAACATAAAGAAGACCTAATTCCTCTCAAGGCTGCTCACAGCCTGGGGGTTCAGGTGGAATGGTGTTTGTGAATAAGATGGGGCAATTTTTGAATTATTTACGAGTTCTCATTAAAATTTCTTCAAGTCTAAATTGGAAGGTGTTATTCATTAGCCTTCAAGCCAAATTTTGTGGTGGCATTCCTTTCTGGATAATTAGAAGTTTTGGTAAATCTCAGAAATTTATGGCTAATTTCATCTGGCATGGAAATGTGGGTTGAGTGGTTTTTATTATAACTCTGAAATATAAGTGGAGGATGCTCCTGAGTCTCCTCCCTCAAACATCAGGGAACATCTATAAGTTTTGAATGAACTAAGTTCCCAGACTCAACAGGAAGGTGGTCAGTTATTACCTCTACCCTCTCGCCCAACTTTTTTGTTGGGTAAATTGATACTATCCTGGAACATTTGAAGACATCTGTTAAGAACTTAAGGACCATAGTCAAGATATGTTTTAAGTTAAAAATAAAATTTTTTAAGCTGCCCATTACCACTTAGTTTTCTATCCTATTTGTCATTTTCTATATTTTCTATATTTCATCTTTTTTTTTCTCCTAGAACAAATACAAGGAAGACTATGAAAATAAAGTCAAAGGCAAATGGAGTGAGACACCTTGCTTTGAAATTGCAACCGCCAGAATGAATGCTGATAATATCAGCACAGTAAGTAGGAAGGAATGACCACATGTTCTTAGGTTGAAAGTGTGACCCTTTCTTTTATGACTTCAGACCCTCAGCTGCATCTAAAGTGGTACCAGAACATTAGAGTCCGGGTACCCCTTCATGGGGGTAAGATCTGTATAGAGTTCCTATCAAGAAAGAAATTCCCCTATCTCTCTTTCCTTTTGAGAAATACTACTTTCATCAGATTCCATTATTCATGCCTCAATTTTCATATGAACAATACAGTTTCAAAGTGAGTACAGGTTAAGGGGGCCCTTTTAAATGTATTCTTTGCCTGGGGAGCCCAAACAGTACATTTATGAAACTGATTAGTTTCTTCCCTGATTTTCTTCACTGAAAAACACTCTTTCTTTTCTCTTAAGTTCTCTGCCCCTGGCCTTTTAGAGCTCCTTCTTGAAGGCTGGTTTTCAGCCTATTATAATTGCTCCAAATCTCTGTTAAGTTGCTAATTGTTTTTGTGATGGCACTGCATTCTCTCATTGTAACCTGACTTGTGTAAGCCAAGAGGAGCGGCTTTGTGTAACCTCTCCCACCAGCCCCTGTCCTCCCATGTGAAACCTGTGCACAGTCTATGCCCACAGCAGTTCTCCAGTATGTGTAATGTCTTACAGAGGAAATACCAAGAAGACTTTGAGAGTATGAAAGACCAGATCTACTTCATGCAGACCGAAACACCAGAGTACAAAGTGAATAAACAAGCTGGGGTGGCAGCTAGCAAGGTATGAGGGGATGCTCTCATTTGTCATGATGGTCTTAGTGTGGGTGAATTTCCTATAACTCTTGCTTTTGTATATAATGGGGAAAAAAGCATTCTTGGGGAACAACAAAAGAAATATTCTGGGGTTATAATAGGGCTACCAATTTTTGAAAAACTTGGCTGTGTGTGACCATTAGCAATACTAAATAACCATCTTTAATATTTCACAAATGACCTTTTGATACCTGCAAGTAGAAAGGCTATCCTCTCAGATAGGAGGATCCCCCAAGAAAAGACAACTGGCGACCTTATATGAATATGGGCACTCCCACACTCACCATTACCATTATTTTTCTTATTTTCCTACTAATTGGTGAAAATCTACTCACAGACAAGATAGACAAATTCATGGATATGCATATACTCTATAGAGTAGACTTTGGTAAATAGAGTCCTTAGCATTCTAAAGCACTAGCAAGAGCATAAACTTCAAAGCCAATCAGACTTGATTCAAACCTGGCCTTGGCTCTGCTGGAGCAGTGAAAGCAGGAAGATCATATCATCTAGGAAGCTATTTCAGGATTCAGGTGCAAAATAGTAATGTTTTGGATCAGGAACGGGGCAAGGCAAGTGATGAGATGTACTTTGAAAGGTAGAGCTGACCTAGTTTGCTGTTGGGTTGGATGTGGGATATGTGAGGAAAGTTTGGGTCTAAGCAACCAGATAGATGGGATTTCCCTTTATCAAGATAGAGAAGAATGTGGAAAGAGTGAGTGATTATTTTTGGAGGGAATACATGAGCTCAGCTTTCAACATGTAAGATTTGAGATGTCTTTTAGACATCCAAGTGGAAATATTAAGTGGACTGTTGATTGTATGAGTCTGAAGTTTCTGGGGAGGCATCCAGAAGGATTATATAAATTTGGGAGTCATCAGTAGATGGATAGTATTTAACATCATAAGACTAGAGGCCATCGAGAGAGCAAGTGTAGACCCAAAGCTCTGAGAACTGAACTCTGGAGTATCTCCATGTGAACACATCATCGAGGTGAGGTAGGAATAGAGTCAAGGGGAAGTGGGAAGTGAGTGAAGAGAGTGATCAGTTGTGTCAAATGTTTCTGAAGTGGATTTACCAATAGGTGGTCTCTGGTGAACTTAACAAGAGCAATTTGGTTGAGTCTGCTTAGAGAGGGCTCATGAGTGGATGAGAAGAGAGAAATAGAAAAGTGTAAGTATACTCAAGTTTTTAAAAGTATTTTCCTGAAAGGAAAAGAAGAAAATGGGGTAGTAGCTGAAGGATATGTGGATGAAGAGGGGATTCTTTTAAGATTGGAGACAAAGACACCATGTTTCTATGCTGATGGAAAAAAATCCAGTGTGGGGGGAAAACGTGATGATGTCTGAGGAGGGAAGAGTGGCTGAAGTAATGCCCTTGAGTAGGTGAAAAGGGAAGCGTTCTGGTGCTTAACAAGAGGGGTAACTTTGCCATGGGTCTTGACAATTCATCCATAAACAGGAGAGGAGACCACATATCCCAGATACAGGTAGGAAGATAGAAGGGTGCGTGGAACTCCTTTTCTGGTTGTTTCTATTTTTCAATGAATCACATAATTCTATACTAGAGAAAGGTTATGTCTTTCATTCCTGTAGTGTATTCCCTATGAGTCTTCTTTGTGTGCTACAGGGGATAGTGCACCTGTGTTTCAGTTGTGTATCTCCTGCCTTTGGATACCAAGCTGGTTATGTCTGTTTTTCAAGGTTCTCAAATGTTAGCAGCTTATCTAGGATTCTTTGAATGTTCCTATATTCTATAGTTATATTGCTGGAATAAATGGCTGGCACTGTGGATCAAGAAATAGGATCCATTTCTTGTTCTTCTCCCTTTGGACATGCTCCAGACAGGGGCTTCTGAGCCCTTGTTTAAAGCTTCTGCTAAAGCTGGAATTAAAGGTGTAAAGCAGGAGGGGCAGAAAGAAAAGGAGAGTTTGTCATCCTTCATCCAGCATCCAGCCCCTTCCTCCTCCTCCTGCATGTACATTAAATACACACATGCTTACACACAGTCATAGATGAGGCATTAAAGGGTAGATTGATGATGATTGAGGCTTGCTTTCTTTAAAAATACATTGGAAGTTAGGCAGCCAGAGGCTAAGAGCTCAATGAGGGTTGTGGAGCAGTAAGTGTCTGGGACATGATGCACTATCATTATTTGTGTGGCTATCTCTTTCTGTCTTTGAGGACAGGGACTATATGTTATTCTTCCTTGCACCTGTCTCAGAGCCAGCATGTAATTGATACCCTATGGATGTTTTTGAATGAATAAATGAATGGCAGGAAGTTATCCTGGAAATTTATGCAGTTTCTCTGCTACTGTTATGAGTTACTTTGAGTATTTTGTTTGTAAAATGTCAAGCTGTCACTTTTCTAGAAAGTTGATTTGTGGAACTATGTCGTAATATCCATAATAGAGACAAGAGCAAAAATAACCCAGAGAGTTACTTTATCACTTTATTTCGTTCCTACAGGTAAAATACAAAGAAGACTATGAAAAGAATAAAGGAAAAGCAGATTATAATGTACTTCCTGCTTCAGAGAACCCACTGCTCAAGCAGCTGAAGGCAGCAGGAAATGCCCTGAGTGATGTAAGTACATTCTTGTCAAAAAGTGTTTTTCCACCTTAGCTGCCAGAGAGGTGAAATTTCTCTCCTTCTATAATGGCTAAATGCAAATATAACTTTGCAAATACTTTATGATTCTAGTGTAGCAGTTTCCCTGGAACTGTTTAACCACAGGAAGACATAAATGCCTCTGAGTATGATGTATGTCCATTTTGGGGGTTCTGTGGATTTAGTTCAATGGCAGAGAAATCTTCATTTGCTTATAGGCCCTGGTGCTTCTATATGAACAAAGAGCAGGTTGTAGGAGATACATGTGATTTTGACACAGACAGGAGGAGACTTTGAAAGGGGAGGGGAGGGGGGCAAGAGAGAGGGATCAGGTTGTGTGTGTACCCTGCCCTTGTGTTCTTCGAGCCACTGGGAGAAGACCAGTGTCCTGTGTTTCACAGCTTTTCCCCCTCACCACCACCATTTTCTGTGCAGATGCTGGCCCTAGAAACCATCATTTGCAGACAGCATGACTTAAAAGATGGCTCCCTAAGTCTTCACAGGAATTTCTACTTGTGGAAATAAAAGTCTGACCAATCCAATTACATTTAAAATAGATAAGTGAGAACTGGTGTTAAGAGACTAACAGCCCAAAACCACTTTGACTAAATAAGAGACTGAACATGTGATCAGTTGAGTTTTTCCCTTAGAGTTACATTGTGTTAAGCTTTCCTAATATTTGAGGATGAAACATGGTTCTCTTTGCAGGTTAGTTATCTTTTCTTTGTCCCTTGAATTCAGTCAGCCCTGTAGAGATGCATACATGTGATTGAGGAATAGGGTGAGTGGAGTGGCAGGTGAGAAGGTGTCAGTGGGTCTGTCCACATGTCTCTGTTGGGAAATTAATGCAAAGCCTGTTTCCTAAATGAAGATCATCTTTATCAAGCATATAAAAGCACAGGTCCAAATCTACTTTGTTGATAAAGAGAGCAATATAAAAATATAAAAACTGAATTGCACCATTTACAATTTCAAAACCCAACATGAGAAAGTGACAATAGCCCACTTTATCAGTGTGCCTTTAAAATCCAATAGTTGTAGAGACACCTGGGTGGCTTAGTCGGTTGAGTCCAACTTCAGCTCAGGTCATGATCTCACAGTTCGTGAGTTTGAGCCCTGCGTTGGGCTCAGTGCTGACAGCTTAGAGGCTGGAGCCTGCTTCAGATTCTGTGTCTCCCTCTGTCTCTGCCCTTCCCCCACTCACACTCTGTCTCTGTCTCTCAAAAATGAGTAAATCTTAAAAAAATAAAATAAAATCCAACAGTTGTTACTGTTAGAGCTAAATTTAAATCCTAGCAGAGAAGAAGAGTGAGCAGGTTCATGATCTGAGTTTTTGTGTATACCTTAATTTTAAGATATATTATCTGTATAATAAGGCATCTTCCCTTGGTAGAAGGAGGAAGAGAGACTGTCTTTCTCAACGTACACTAAACTTTTTCATGCATGTTTGTTAAAAAAAAAAAAAAATCACTGCTGCTGAGAATAGTCCTCTCTGTTGTGGCACTGTCAGTGAGGGACGTGTGTGAGTTGGGGCTTAGAGGAAGTAGGAGTTCCAAAATACACCCAAACTCCACAACTAAGGGTTTGGTCTGAGGCAGCATTCTGGTTTCTTGATTTTTTTTTTTTTTTTTTTTTTTTTTTGGTGAATGATAAAAGCCTAAGCTTTACAGTAATTACTAATAGAAGAAACTTATTCACAACACCCCAATGTTTGATTATCCGTTTTTAAGACAGTTGACAGGCGATATCTTTTTTCTGCTTCTTTTGTTTTGTGTTGGGAAATACAAGTGTTATAATCAGTGTAGGAGTGACAGGAATCTATTTTAACTGATTTTTTTTTTCTTTGACAGAAACTATACAAAGAAAACTATGAAAAGACTAAGGCAAAGAGCATAAATTACTGCGAAACCCCCAAATTTCAACTTGATACAGTTCTGCAGAACTTCACTAGTGACGTAAGCAATCCTGTGGTTACTTCCTGTGTTAAGAAAAGATCCATTATTCCCCCCAATCAATACATGATATATGTTTTGTCTTTCAGACTAAGTACAAAGATTCCTACGTAAAGAATGTTTTGGGACATTATGTAGGCAGCTTTGAGGATCCATATCACACACACTGCATGAAAGTCTCAGCTCAAAACAGTGATGTAAGTTGTAAGACCATTGTTTAGCTTTCCAATGAACACATCTTTAGGGCATGAATAAAATGGTTGCATCCTTATGTCTGATGTCTTTTCCTCATAGAAAAACTACAAAGCAGAATATGAAGAAGACAGAGGCAAGGGCTTCTTCCCCCAGACCATAACTCAAGAATATGAAGCAATCAAGAAACTAGATCAATGTAAAGATGTAAGTCCGTAGCATGAACTTTGAACGTCCTGACCTCCATAGCCTCAGTGGTCAAGAGATAGTTAAAATTTTAACACTTTTCAAATACATGCAGGCAAGGAAATTATAAGAAACAAAACTTATTTGGTAGTAAACTGTTTTCCCCTGTGGTCACCAATACATTTCAAGAGCTAATTCTAGTTCATTTCCTCCAAGAAGAGTTATCAGAAATGTGAAGAATGAGAAAGTTTCTTGTACAGTGTGAAGGCATCTCTCAAAGACACTGCAGTCTAATGAGAAAAGAACCATGTGTTTTATTAACTACAAGTTTCTTTTGTTTTGGGCAATGTTTCTGCTTGCTTGGTCTATAGGTCAACTTGGATTTGACTGCTGAAACCATTCCTTTTTTCCTCCACAGCACACCTACAAAGTCCATCCAGATAAGACAAAATTCACTCAAGTCACAGACTCTCCCGTTCTGGTGCAAGCCCAAGTCAATTCCAAACAACTGAGTGATGTAAGTTCATCTAAATGTTCAAGAAATCCAATTATGAGGGATAACATCTCACAACTCCATATATAAAATCCAGTGACTTGTCACATTTATAAAAAAAAAAGACTATTTCAGTTTTAGCAAATTTAACTTGTATATATTTGTAATCACCTAAAATAGTTCCTTATTTAGTTGCCTTGCATCTTCTTGGATGGATAACAATTATAGCGAAATGGTTCTATAAGGGAAACTAATGTAGCTTACCACACTGGAAAAGACCATGAGTTTTTGAGTCAGACAAAACTGGATTCAAATTGTACCTCTGTCATTTATGACCTGACATCACAGGCAAATCGTTTAACTTCATTTTGCCTCATATTTCCCTTTTATAATTTGTGGTTGTTTTGAAGAGTAAATAAAAGGAGATATGTGCATAGTAAATACCCTGACCCAGAGCAGATATTCAATACAGGGGATTTCTCTCTCTCAAATAAGTTTTTAGAAAATGGAGTCTTTGAGATAAGTTTTATCACATGAGTTTTAAGCATGAACCTCCAAGCTTGTGTTAAAACAAAACAATAAAAGTAATCCCAGTAGATTTATATCCAGAAATAAAGTCTTCAGATAAGAGTATTAACAAACTGTAATGGATGTGAGGAGATGTAAGTTCTCCAATACATGAGCATTGACAATAAAAAGAAAGAAAGGGCTGTGACTCTCAGGATCTACTGATTCTGGGGGCTGATTGTGATATGCATGGAGAGGAAGCATATATGAAAGAGCCACCTCCTTCCAGGACAGTTCTACCATGGTAACCAACATCAGCCATCATGTGTTCAGCACACAGGTTGTCAATGGAGGCCTACCCTAGCTCTAGACTTCTCTCTTGATCTTAACAACATTGTCAGTTGTTATTTATCAAAACGTATTTTACATTTTATTTTATGAAAATGTACCACACAAAATTTTTGTATTTTGGAACAATTCTTCAGAGCTAATTGTATCCCTTATTGCCTGTCTCTCTGTTCCTTTCTCTCTCTCTCTCTCTCTCTCTCTCTCTCTCTCTCTCTCTCAGCTGAACTACAAAGCGAAACATGAAAACGAAAAGTTCAAGTGCCACATACCTCCAGATACTCCTGCCTTCATCCAACACAAAGTCAATGCCTATAACCTGAGTGATGTAAGTTCCTGTGTGCTATGCTATGGGATATCCTGACAACCTGTGTTTTTATTTCTGGATTGCTTCACTGAAAAAACATTTCATCAAAAATGGGAAGAATATTTAACATTTGTATCATGTTCCTATGCCTCTGCCCACATATCTTTGAACTCACCTTATAAATGTGGGTAGCAACATTGTTAGTAGCTTCATACAATTAGCCAATCTTAATATGTTTTAATCAACCCTCAAAATGCCATCACTCATGTATGTTTAATTGCAAATGATAATGTTAGGTCTTTTAGACACACATTCATTTAACTGTGCTATAATTTTCACGCAGGACCTCATTTTTTAGATATAATTTCATTTTATTTACTCCTCAGAGGTTTAATGTCCCTATTTTTGCACAAATGGTGCTTATTTATACATGTAAGAGAACTTGCACTAAGATATAGTGTATTCAGAAGGCATAAGACCAGGTGTCCGTTGCTATTTTTCATTTTCAAAACTTAATTTTATAGAAAAGTCAAATTCGCCTTGTAGGGGAGATCCCAATTTCTTCAACAATTCTGTAAATAAGTGCTAAGATTATCCAGCATCAATGAGTATTGTAATGATTCAGGAAATAATCTTTTCAAAGGACATTGAGATCAAACTAAAGTGTTATCTTTAGATCCTAAAAAGTAAATTAACTATAGAATATTTGTGCCACTCTGTGAAATACCCATGTTAGGATCAAATATTAGTATGGTAACTAGAATTAGGTTAATTTGATGAAAGATTCTAATGAAGAGCAGAAAATCTTGATCTTGGAAAATTTGAAGCTTTAGCTTGAGGAGAAATACCTAAAATATGCACGATTTTCTGAACAATGAAAATGATCCATTTATTTCATTCATACTAAGAGTATTGAGATATTCCTTTGTCTTTAAAGTGTGATAACATGCATGTCATTTTTACCAATTCCTTTGTTAAAATTTTTCTTTCCAGAATGTCTATAAGCAAGACTGGGAGAAGAGCAAAGCAAAGAAGTTTGACATTAAAGTGGACGCCATTCCCCTGCTGGCAGCCAAAGCCAACAGCAGGATCGCCAGCGATGTGAGTGTGGCCTGGGCACCTGGGCAGGGCACCCTCACTGACATTTCCTGATGGGCTCTGGCATGTGTGATGTCTTTACAGGTGATGTACAAGAAAGACTATGAGAAAAACAAAGGGAAAATGATTGGAGCCCTCAGCATTCATGACGATCCCAAGATGATGCATTCTTTGAAGACGGCCAAAAACCAGAGTGATGTGAGTGTCTTTGTGAATCACCCTTATTTTCAGATGTGGTTGTACTTCCAGTTTAATATAACTTTGGGTGGGATGTTAGCGCAAGTGAAATCTCAGGTTCAGGATAACAAATCAAACACGAAAACCCAGTGGTAAAAGATGATTAAGCTCTTCATTCTGTACTTTGAGATACCAGTGAATATTGTAAATGTTTCCTTAATCTCTTTAATGCCCTGTTTTCTTAAGGGGAAAAGATACTAGCAATAGCATTTTCTTTATTGTTTTTCTAGAAATGGGCTTAATATCTCAGTACCCATAAGTACATATTTATTCTGTCATGATCTGATCTAAGGTGCTTTGCAAAAATACATACAGAAAAAATTAAAGGAAAGAAGTGAGAAAATCAGGCTAAAGACAAAGTAGGAAAACTAGATGAAGCATAACCTCAAGAACAAAGTATTTTATTTTATAAAATAAAAATTTTATAAAATATTGATCTCATTTTAAAGACTAAAATATCCAAAATAAAATAAAACTCTTTACAAAAATTGCCTCTCTAATTCATGGCATAAAGGAAAAACTCCCTATTCTGTATCATTTATAAATATTCTTATTTTTATTGAGTATATTTTTGGATTTCTATCTGGGAGAATTAAGGAGAATGTGTAGAAATACATGCTACCTACAACAAAATGGAAAAAAATCTTTTTGTGCATTATTACTATAAAGAAAAATATTAGATCTCAATGAGAAAATCCAACTTCCAAAGGTGTTATAAAATGTATTTTCATCAAGTGCTGAACTGAATACTTTTGTAGGACTGTGCCTGAGTATCTAAGGTCCACCTTCTACCTTTTACCTAATTTTGCACTATTTAAAAAATCCATTTTCCTTCAAACACATTCAAATGGAAAGAATTATTTAAAATTTTTTTTAACATTTATTTATTATTGAGAGACAGAGAGTCACAGAGCGTGAGCAGGGGAGGAGTAGAGGGGGTGGGGGGAAGACACAGAATCCGAAGCAGGCTCCAGGCTCTGAGCTATCAGCACAGAGTCCGATGCAAGGCTCGAACCCACAAACCAGGAGATCATGACCTGAGCTGAAGTCAGTTGCCTAACCAACTGAGCCACCCAAATGCCCCTGGAAAGAATTATTTTAAGACAAAAAATTGCTTAGAGAGCAGCATTGGTATATTCTGGTTTATTCTGGTGGAGAAATGTTAGGATAAATAATATAAGCATATATATGGTTATTAGCAGCCTAGATTATACAAGACCTGAGGCTCTACCATATTCATTCTACTTTTTTTGCTTCATGGAAAATACTGAAAAAATACAAAATTTGCCTTTTTGGTTAAGTATAGCAATGATGAGAATGGCTTTTATATCATGAGATACATATTTTTTATCATTGTTTTTCTTTTTCCTT
Organism: Herpailurus yagouaroundi; assembly: GCF_014898765.1. NCBI lineage: Eukaryota > Metazoa > Chordata > Mammalia > Carnivora > Felidae > Herpailurus > Herpailurus yagouaroundi. The sequence goes on along the minus strand of NW_024412395.1, from coordinate 34,499,226 downwards.
TGACAGAGATTATACAAAGAAAACTATGAGAAGACAAAAGCAAAGAGCATGAACTACTGTGAGACCCCCAAATATCAACTTGACACTCTGCTGAAGAACTTCAGTGAGGTTCGAAAGGCCATGGTTACCCCTGGGGTTTCGGGGCTTTTTTTACCATTTGACAAATAACATATGTAATTGACATATTTGTCAATATGTTTTCTCTTTCAGGCTAAATACAAAGATTCATATGTACAGAATGTTTTGGGACATTATGTAGGCAGCTTCGAGGACCCATATCAAATACACTGCATGAAAGTTTCAGCACAAAACAGTGACGTAAGTTGAAGACAAATATCCATGCCTCTCAGTGATATTATTTGGGGGCAATAATAACCATGATCCATTTTTATTCTTTCTTAATCTAGAAAAATTACAAAGCAGAATATGAAGAAGATAAAGGGAAATGTTATTTCCCTCAGACAATAACGCAAGAATATGAAGCAATTAAGAAGCTAGACCAGTGCAAAGATGTAAGTCAGCTGCCCTGAATTCTTAAAATTGGGTTTGGGATTCTTGTGCCATCTAGTGGTAATTTTAGCAGGAGTTTCAATGCTAACATCTAGTGATTAGCAGGAGATGTTAAATTTTAAATTTTGGGTGGAATTGGAGAGCACATAAATTACTGTGAAGAAAACTATTTGTTATGAAAATATCTTGGGTTTTAGAAATCTTTATGTCCACTAGTTTATATATACATGGTTTGGGGAGTAAGGGAAAATAGGGAGATTTATGAGACATAGGTGTTCATTCATTTAACAAATTTACATGAGGAGCTAGCTTGTGTCAGACACTGTCCTTGGTGCTGGGGGAGAAGAGGGGACAAGATGGGCTGCCTCTTGGGAAGCATGCATTTTACCAGGAGAGGCAGAAAATAAAGAGCACAGAAACTTAAAAAAGATATCAGACAATGGTAAAACAACCCATGTAGAATGATGCTATAGAATTAAAATAGGATGATGTGGGAGAGAGGGACTGGATGGGCACCATAGACCAGGTGCTCAAGGAGGATCTAAGGCAGGAAAGTGCAGCCAGGCCAAGATCAAGGTGAGAGCAACTGGAAAAACAGTCTAAGCAAAGAACAAGGAATTGAAAGGATGAGGTGGCTGAAGTGCACTGGAGGGAGGGACAGTAGGAAGAAGTGAAATGGTAACAGATGAAGTTGGGGGTGGATTCTGTAGAGTAGGGTTCATCAGCCAGGGTACAATTTAGAGTGAAGGCATGTGCAATGGAGAGCCATTGTAAGGCTTCAATAGGAGGAAGATTAATCTGGTTGCTAAATTGCAGCAGGGAGGCCAGTTTAGAGGCAACTTCAGGAGAGAGAGAGAGAGAGAGAGAGAGAGAGACAGAGAGAGAGAGAGAGAGAGAGAGAGAGAAGAAGTGAAAACATATCAACCAAGTTTTTAGGAAATAAACTCTATGTTTGACTGGAAATTTTTTATATGTTAGCATGTATATGAACAAGAATATAAAGATACATTACGAAATTTCATTCAAGAACCTTTTTTTCTAGCATACATACAAAGTTCACCCAGATAAGACTAAATTCACAGCCGTCACTGATACTCCTGTACTGCTGCAAGCCCAGCTCAACACGAAACAGCTTAGCGACGTAAGTGCCCTGTTTGTGCAAGCGTGAGTGACCTGGAATGCTGTGTTTCTTTGCAATAGAAGCATTTTCTTGCTTAATCTTCATGGTCTCATCTGTCATCCCAACGGTGTCATTTTTCAAGATTGGTTTAATAAAATGCAAATGAAGCCGCCAGATTGAATTGTAGCCTCAGGAAAGATGGTGTTAAAAATAAAAATAACGAATATTTCTTCAATAAGTCACCAATTTTCAGTGGGGGATTTGCTCATTAGGATGTGTCACATACCCAAAATAACACAGACTAAGACTTGATGGCAACTTAAAGAAAAAAACAACAAGAGCATCTATCTGTGTAGGTAACAAGGCAAGCATTCTCCATTCTTGAGTTTGCTAAGACTTTATAAGAAGATAAAAAGCACAGAAACAAGAAAGACATCTGGCAGTAATAAGAAAACTAATATGGGGTCATGAGACAGAATTCAAACAGAGTGATGTGAGAGGGGGTGAGTGGGGGGACACTTCAAATTGGGTGGTCAAGGAAGATCTAAAGCAGAACAGTCCAGCCATGTGAAGAACAGGGCAAGAACAGCAGTGCTTCTGAAACATTCACTTTCACGTGGATCACCCAGTGACCCTGCAAAAATATTCTGATTCAGTAGGTCTGGAGGGATATGTTGACTCTCTAACAAGCTTGTAGGTGATGCTGCTGCTGTTGGTAGACCACACTTTGAGTAGAAGATCACAGAATTTAATAGATTGAGTGTTCGTGTCCTGAAGGCACAGCCTAAAACTTTAGACAATGAGTTTCCCATACATACGTTGTGATAGCATTTACAAAATGACAATGCAAACTGGATTCCATCCCAATCCTGAAAGAGGGAGTGAGGGTCAAGGTTCTGTAATGGACTTTGATTGGATGGACTACCTCTTTGAGGCATTTTTTTTCTGAAAAGCGTGGGAGTACTTAGCCATATATATCAACAGTCCTCTATATGCCCTCAAGGAAATTCTGATCCTGAACTGTTTGGATATCTTCTGTTTTCCAGCTGAATTACAAAGCAAAACATGAAAGTGAGAAATTCAAGTGCAACGTACCAGCAGATGCTCCACAGTTTATCCAACACAGAGTCAATGCCTATAATTTGAGTGACGTAAGTACCAAAGGCACAGAAATCTATCATTGCATGTACCTGCAAAGAGGAGATGTGATGGGTGTTGTAAAAAACCAGATTAGGAGTTCAGCAACTAAACAACTATGGAGATTGTTTCCAGAGTGTGAGTGGAGTTTTAAGGCCTAAATGTTTGGAAGGCTCTTACTTAGCTATCCTTTTTTCATTTCCCACATTCTCTGTTACCATCAGAAACATCCTCTGAATTACGCCCCTGCTAATCTCTAGAGTTTTGTAAGATCTGTCCTATAAATGTTGCATTTCACTTTCTCAAAATGGTTGTCATTATACATTGCCCTTTATACATCAGAGTAGCAGAATCTTTAGAAAGTTCACAGAACGTTAAAAAGAGTATAGGGGAGAAGCTGGATGACAGATTAATGAATAATTATACTATCAGTTTGTAAATATGGTATTTGTAGGTGAAATAAGTCTATATATACAAATTTTCAATCTGTTTCTTTTACTGGATGAATCTGTGTTAGATTCATTCTTACAACATCTCTGCTGAATTTTTTCTGTCCAGAATGTCTATAAGCAAGACTGGGAGAAGAGCAAAGCAAAGAAGTTTGACATCAAAGTGGACGCCATTCCCCTGCTGGCAGCCAAAGCCAACAGCAGGATCGCCAGCGATGTGAGTGTGGCCTGGGCACCTGGGCAGGGCGCCCTCATTGACATTTCCTGATGGGTGGGCTCTGGAATGTGTGATGTCTTTACAGGTGATGTACAAGAAAGACTATGAGAAAAACAAAGGGAAAATGATTGGAGCCCTCAGCATTCATGACGATCCCAAGATGCTGCATTCTTTGAAGACGGCCAAAAACCAGAGTGATGTGAGTGTCTCTGTGAATCTGTCTTGTTTTCAAGATAACATCCCTGTTAACATGCCCAAGGGTGGTAGCATGTAAAAGGATTCCATATCCAGGGGCACCTGGGTGGCTCAGTCAGTTGAGCATCCAACTTAGGCTTGGGTCATGATTCGTGGTTTATAGGTTCAAGCCCTACATTGGGCTCTGTGCTGACAGCTCAGAGCCTGGAGCCTGCTTTCGATTCTGTGTCTACCTCTCTCTCTCTCTCTCTCTCTCTCTCTGTCTCTCTCTCTCTGCCCCTCCCCTGCTCATGCTCTCTCAAAAAATAAATAAACATTTTAAAAATATTAAAAATATTCCATATCCATGGTCTCTGTCATGTTCACAACAAATTGCTGAGGAGAAATTTTGGAAGTAGAATTATTTCCCAGATTCTTATACCTTTCAATTTAAGGAGGGAAATTACTGATTTATACTTGATGTCCATTACACTGTGAAAAATATATGCTTTAATATTTAATAGAATATTGATTTTAATTCTCAAAACTTTTCGGAAAACATCAGTAGATATTTTCATATTTTCTCCTGATTAAAAAATAACCTTTAAAATGATGGTTTTAAAACTGTCTATATATTGGAAGAAAATCATGTATCACAGATAAAAATCTTACTATTGTTGTTTGTTAACTTTAGTAATTAGTATTGGCATAGGTTCAAGAAAAATACTCCATTGATTCTAGACCACCTTGGGAATCTGATAGAAGTCTTGGATCATTCTTCTAGATAGATGAACTTTTTCTTCATGCCTTCTGTCTGAATTTCAGAGAATTTATGAATTCCCTAAGGCTTCCCTATGGTCCAAGTCTCATCTTTTGATTAAAATTCTTACTGCAGAGAAGAAAATATCTATTACAAATTGCAGTGTATACTGCTTAAAAAATGTTTAGAGAATTCCTTTAGAGTAAGAATTTCAAAATAGCTTGCAAATATTATTTTTCATAATTAAATAGAAGGATGTTTGTATCATTTACTTTCATTTCAACCATGTGTTCATATAATGATCTATATATACCTTCTTTAATTCATTTCGCATTTGCTGTATAGTTGTATAACACTTTAAAACATCATATTCAGTAATTTTCTCTAATAACTTCACACTGAATTATGTCAGTATACAGTGCTCACATACATAATACTGCGCTTTTCACTAGATCCTTATCTCTTCTCAACTCAAAAGTTTATAGCTGCCTGTTAACAGCACATGTATCTTTATCTTTTGTTCTTCACCTTATCACAGAACCCATTAGAACACTAAGCACAAAGTAAGTGTTCATAAAATACGTGGTAATTGACATCGGCAACCAAAAGAGATAGCCAATGATGAATCATTCTCACAGAATATCCAGGCTAAATGCTAGGCTGCAGATACAGAATGTGCATAGCTTTTAAAGAGAATCTTTTAAAGCCATTTGGACCTTTGACAGCATTTTATAGACGCAGATATGTGTGAACTGGTATGAGCATGAACAAAAGAGTCAAGACAATTTAGTCAAAAACACTTCCCCACTCTAATCCTGTTGTGACATTGCTTTATCAGTTTTTCAGTGTTCATGCATACTGTCAGAAAATTTCCATATTTTATTTTTATAAACCAAAGTCTAGGTTTTATAATTAAGTGATAAGTTTATTCAGTAAAAGTAACTGCCCACAAAGTATTTAGAAAGAAGATCATATTCCCTAAGAAAGCTAAAAGATCAGATCATTTGCAAAAGGAATTTCTACAGAAGACTTATAAGGCATATTTATACTTACTAGCCTAGGTCACTGTCTTTAATGCTTATGTGATTATGGGGAGATATAATGGGTTTAGAATTTTCCTAGAGGCACTGGGTCAGAATTTTTCTCTTAAGGTAATTGGTGAATGGACATGATAAAGCTGGGGCTTTGACCTAATTAGCACCCTAACATTCCAGAAAACCAGCCAATGAAAGCGCCTTCTGAGGCCCAGTCAAGGCATTTGGTTTATGAGAACACTGTAATAAGTGCCAAGGTTACTTTAATGGCTCAGTTTCACAAACTTTTCTCCTCTGAGGTCTTATTACTGCTGCAATATGAAGCTTCTTTTAAATTGTTACCAAAATTAAGCTTGGTATGAAAAACATTTGGGATTCTCAGTGGAGCTTATCTACTGTCAGAAGCATAGTCAGGTTGAAAAATCAGTAACCATTTAAAGATGATGTTAGAAAAGCCAAGCAGTCAAATGTACAGCACTATTCATGAAGTAGTTATTTTATATAATCGGAAGTATGAAATGATTGTCATAGAATTCTCATCAATTAAAAAATACTTCCTTATTCGAAAACAATTCAAAGTTGAGATGGCTTTGGTAAAAATAATTCTTGTTAAAAGTCCTTGAAAACCCCTGTTTTAAAATAAAGTAATACCTGGTTGAAGCAGAAGCTGTGGGCTCCTAATGTCTGACATTGCTCTTTGAGCTAAAAAGAGATTTGAGAAAATCTGTCCATGTATGATTTTTTTTTTGGGGGGGGGAAGCATTCAGTAATGTGTAACATATGAACAAATTATAGGAAAAAATAAGTACTCAGATGTTTGAATGTGTTTCTCTAACTCGTGTTTGTTGTTTATGAGCGATTTCTGTGCTTTTCTGGAAATCCATTGAAGATTTGCAGTAATAAATGGAAATTTCCTATTCACAGCGTGAATATCGTAAAGACTATGAGAAGTCAAAAACCATCTACACTGCACCTCTTGATATGCTCCAAGTCACTCAAGCTAAGAAATCTCAGGAAATTGCCAGTGATGTGGACTATAAGCACATCTTACACAATTACAGCTACCCGCCCGATAGCATCAACGTGGATCTTGCCAAGAAGGCTTATGCACTACAGAGTGATGTGAGTAATCAGTTTTTCTCTATTCCCTCTTTCTAAGGTAGAAACTGAAATAATCTTTAACTGGAATCATGTTTTTGACAATTCTCAGAAGTGTCTGCATTGTCTTCTGTATGTAGCAAGTATGTGATGGGAAGATGACCTTTGTGGTTCTATGAGACCATGCCCTTCAGAGTTAGAGAGACGTGACTCTAGCATGAACCCATCACTATATCCCTTTCTTGTAAAACTAGAATAAAAGAATTGTTTTGAGAATTTGAATTCATGCTAAATACCTAGCTTAGTGTCAGGCCCTGGTGAAGTCTCAGTAAACATTCACTGTTATCATCACCATTGTCACAAAGATCTCCTTCATTATTACCAACAATTTTTTTTTTTTTTTACCAGACGTTTATTTTTTATTTATTTTTTTTTAATTTATATATGAAATTTATTGTCAAATTGGTTTCCATACAACACCCAGTGCTCATCCCAAAAGGTGCCCTCCTCAATACCCATCACCCACCCTCTCCTCCCTCCCACCCCCCATCAACCCTCAGTTTGCTCTCAGTTCTCAACAGTCTCTTATGCTTTGGCTCTCTCCCACTCTAACCTCTTTTTTTTTTCTTCCTTCCCCTCCCCCATGGGTTCCTGTTGAGTTTCTCAGGATCCACATAAGAGTGAAACCATATGGTATCTGTCTTTCTCTGTATGGCTTATTTCACTTAGCATCACACTCTCCAGTTCCATCCACGTTGCTACAAAAGGCCATATTTCATTTTTTCTCATTGCCACGTAGTATTCCATAGTGTATATAAACCACAATTTCTTTATCCATTCATCAGTTGATGGACATTTAGGCTCTTTCCATAATTTGGCTATTGTTGAGAGTGCTGCTATGAACATTGGGGTACAAGTGCCCCTATGCATCAGTACTCCTGTGTCCCTTGGATAAATTCCTAGCAAATAACCCAGTGAAGAAATGGGCAGAAAACATGAATAGACACTTCTCTAAAGAAGACATCCGGATGGCCAACAGGCACATGAAAAGATGTTCAGCGTCGCTCCTTATCAGGGAAATACAAATCAATACCAACAATTTTTTTTATATAGGTAGCTATCTTGTCTACTTTTTGTTTCTTTGAGCTGGACTACTCTATAGACCTCATACATGTAGAGTCACTTGGTATTTGTCTTTTTGTTACTGGCTTAATTCTCTTAATGTCATGTCCTCAACATTCATTCATGTTGCAGCATGTGTCAGAATTTCCTTCCTTCTTGAGGCTGAATAATATTCCATTATATGTATATACCAAGTTTTGTTTATCCATTTATCTTCCAGTGGACATTTGGTTTGCTTCCAACTTTTGGCTACTGCGAATAATGGTTCTATGAATGTAGGTGACAAATATTTATTTGAGACTCTGCTCTCAATTCTTTTGAGTATTCATTCAGAAATGGAGTTGCTAGGTCACATGGTAATTCTATTTTTAATTTTTTGAGGAACCACTCTACTATTTTTTACAGCAACTGTACAATTTGAAATTCCCATTACTAACAATCTTACTTTATGCATTATTAGCTTATTTAGCTCTTTAATTTTGCTATGTTTCTTTCTCCTAAGTAGATTGTAAGCCTCTCAAAGGCAGGAAACAAATAGTTTCTTGATTTTTTTTTTATTCCAATTAAAAAGGCCCACACTAAACAGCAATTTGAATTTTGTATCTAGAATGTGAGTTTTAGGTACCTCCTATAGCCAGACAATAAGAGTGGCCTATTATTTTAATAACATCGTGTAACTGTCCCCAAAATAGGAGTAATTCCAAATGATAATGACCTTCCATAAACAAATTAATGAGTGTGACTATTTTAATGTGCATTGTTAATCAGTGCAGAAACACTCCTAAACTAACCATTACATATGAAGGGCAAAGTGTGCAAACACATATTGCAAATTAACTACTATCAAATCTTATCTAATTAGAAAATGAGCGAAATTATCCATCTTCAATGTGGCCTTCAGCCCTAATTTGACTTAGAGTTCTAGCGAGCAAACATTTCACATTTGATTATCTAAATATAACAATTTTATTTCTTCTTTGAAATACAGCTTGCAGGGTAGCATTTGTCCAGTTTGGAACTTGAGTTCCATAAACGTCCCTTCACTTGGAAATAAGGATCAAATGGAATATATGCCAGCTAGAAGAGCAGTGATAACCTAAGGGCTGTTAAAATCTCTCACGAAGGAAATTTTTTAAATAACCTTAATGTACAGAGGAAGAAGCTTTTCAGAAATCCTAAAAACATCCTTTTGGGTAAAATGTTAATGGTTTTATGAGTAAGGATGATGCTGAGCAAAGAACAGTAACCTTTTTCTTGGTGTTGTAGGTTGAATACAAAGCCGACTACAACAGCTGGATGAAAGGCTGTGGCTGGGTACCTTTTGGGTCCTTGGAAATGGAAAAGGCAAAGAGAGCTTCAGACATCCTGAATGAGGTAAAGCCGTCCTATGTGCTACAGAGAGAGAGTTGGGAACGTGCTATGTTAAAGCCCCCAAAACCACGCAAGCACCTTCTTTACTGCTTCATTCTCTAGTAATTGTTGCTGAGATTAAAAAAAAAACAATGTACCACATGCATGAATTATCCAGGTAGATAAGCATACCCCTTTATGTCACCAGAATCATTTATGTTAACCATTCATGATAAAAATATTTTTAAACAACTTTATCAAGGTATGATTTGCGTACCATAAAATTCACCTATTTGAAGTGCACACCTTGACAAGTTTTAATAAGTTCGTATAGTTGCACAGTCATCACCATAATTGAATTTTAAAATGCTTGTAGTATACCAAAGTTTCCTTGAAAAATTCCTGCTTCCATCTTCAACACCAGGCAACCATAGATTTGCCTTCTGTCTCTATAGTTTTGCTTTTCTAGAAATTTCTTTTGTATTAGACTTTTTTTCACTTAGCACCATGTTTTTGCATGGGTCTGCAATATTTTCTGTATTATTGAGTAGTATTCCTTTGTATAGCTATATTGCATTTTGGTTGTCTAACAGTGGAACATTCCCATTGCTGTCAGGCAAATGCATCATCAGGGAGGGTAGCCTACATAAAGAAGGAATGGAGGTGCTGAGTGAGGGTTTTCTTCCCACTCAAGTTTCTGTTCTGTGCTTTTGCTTGCTTTTGGTGAACAACATTTTATCAGGTTTTTTCAAAAAAGTTCTAGGTTGGTAGTTTTCAGAAGTCTGAAGCTGGGTGGTGCTACTTTGTACACAGAAGTGAGATGTATAATATGCACAATTGAAGACAACCGGGAGACTAGATGGAGAAGAATATAGGAATGTAGCTAGAAGTTGCCAGCTTCCGATGAGAACACCTTCCAACGTCGTCTCTCCTATGGCTCCTCAGCACTTTAGTGACAACCTGTGTACTAAGCACACGGGGGCTGCAGAACAAAAGTCCTCCCTCTCCTACAGGAACCACTCACTGTTACCCTAATTCCTCTGTTCCTTCTCCCTCAGCCAGAGAGTTTCTTTACTTCTCTACCTCGGTTGGAGTGACAGGAACTTGAGAACTTGTTAGTGACAGGCAAAGACAATCCAGATTTCCTTGTGTGCTTTTCTGGTAATCCTTTAGAAAACTTTGTGGTGTTTCTGGGTTCTGTTTAGCTGAGAGTACCCTTTTTCATTTCATTTTTCATTTCATAAGCAAGAAACAAAGTCTGGTTCCTGAAAGTTGTATTGGGCTGTACCGCCCCAGACAATCCAAAATTAAGCCAATTTTTAAAACACTGGCTTTTGTATTGTATTCATCTTTTCCCCCAAGCCAACCAAGAATCTGTTTACATTTTAAAATCAGGAAAAATCCTCGTCTCTCCAAAATAAATTTCAAGGATTTTTTATATATTAGCCTTCAGTGAGAGTAAAATTATTTTTTCTTTTTTAAATTCACCAAACAGAAAAAATACCGCCAACATCCAGACACTCTCAAGTTTACCTCGATTGAAGATGCTCCGATTATAGTACAGTCTAAAATCAACCAGGCTCAGAGAAGTGATGTAAGTATTAATCCTATCTCTATTTTAATAAATATTAATTAATACAAGTACATTTGTATTCCTACTATACTGATTACCTGTAGTTATTATGCAGTCTGAAGAGACTCAGTTTTGTGAGCAACTGTAATTCTCCCAGCCTTTCATTAATAAAGCATACCTAATTCATATCTTTAGAGTATTATGTATACTGGGTTCACTGTCCTTTCAGCCATTTAACATTGCCGTCCAAGGAGAAGGTAAGAGGGACTTCTCTTGACGACAAAAAACACTACAAACCTATTTCTAGAAAAGACCAGGAAAATGAATATAGGCAATACATCTTATGGAAGAGTCACATTGTAAGTCAGAGCTAAGACAAACATCATATAAACTACCCCTAAGTCCCATCGGTAACCCACAGATATAATATAGATGGTTTGTGTATCCTACCCAGTTAGCCTCTTCTGTGCTGACCAAAGTGTCTGCAGGTTAACATTTTTATCAGGTCACCTCCCTGGGCTAACTTCCATGAGGTGCCCCTAACAAAATCCAGAGGTTCCTCGGGCATACCTAAGGACCTTTGCCAGGGCCGAACAGGCACCAAGATAGGGGACCCTGTACATTGCATATGAGACTTTGAAGGCCTACAGATCTTTGTGGGTGAATGTGGGGGTGACACAGGGAATGTCTTTCATAAAAAGCAACTCTGTGCGACATGATCACTCTGAAGTTATTTTCCTGTGTCATTTAACCCCTCTTCCCTACTTTGTTTGTTTATGCACTTTTTCCCTCTTTCAGGTTGCCTACAAAGCCAAAGGAGAAGAAATGCTTCACAAATACAGTCTGCCAGCAGACCTGCCCCAGTTCATCCAGGCTAAAGTTAATGCCTACAATATCAGTGAGGTGTGCACATGAGCTCAGCTGCTGATTGCATGTGAAGCCCTCTCTAAATGTGGCCTGAGCTGTATTCAGATGACTTTTTTTCTTTCAGAGTATGTACAAAACAGACTTGAAAGATTTGAGCAAGAAGGGATATGACCTGAGATCAGACGCGATTCCCATCAAAGCTGCCAAAGCTGCCAGGCAGGCGGCGAGTGATGTAAGTCGAGCCGGTGGTCACCTGTGTGTAACTAGAAAGTGTGGGCAGGGTGGACTTGTTATCCCCAAGTCACCACGTCTGTTGTCCCTAATTGGAAGCGAGGCCTTCTTAAAACGATTGAGAAGGGGAAATTCCCTAAATAGACTTGAGTTTTCCTGGGGGTTAGGATTTGTAGAATCTTTACTGGCCAGTTCTCATCAAACACCCTAAGTTAAAGGTCTCATCCATATTGCTACACAGATTCACGTTATTTCTCTCGTGGAAATAAGTCACTCACTGTTTAAATCCTTATAGCCTCCTGGTAGTAAGATTTTATCTCAAAACTTGCTTAATTTATATGAATTCCCTCTTTGCCTTACTTCTTTTTACTTCATTGCTTCCAGAGATGGATGAATTGGCCCCAAGTTTCACAGTAATCATTAGGCTCATGAAAGTTAGGAATTTTGTTAGTCTTTGTTTCTTTTCCTCATCTTACTTTCACCCAGCTGTGAACTAGTTACTTTCCTCTTTGAGAGTTAAATCAAATTGACTCAAGCCCCTATCATTTGACCTAGAGTTGATGGGGTACCCTCCCCCTCAGCTTGCTGCAGATATTCTGAGGTTTATTGTCTTTTCATAACTCCAGCTCCTGGCTTGCACGTGATGATTTTGCTCTGGCTCACCTGGACTCCCCTACTCTAGATTCACTTCTCTTTCTGGTCTGCATGATCCAGAGATGGAACACAGTCCCCTGTTTTGGATTCCCCTTAAGTCCCAAGCGCAACCTCACCGATTGTTTGAAATGAAGTTGACTTTGCACCAATGTAAATAAGTTACAATTGAATAATAAATATCTGTATCCTAAAAGCCCTGCCATCCAAAATTTCTTACCCACCCCCTTTCTCTGTGGGTACTCCTCCAGCTACTCCCCACCCCGACACATACACACAATCCTTCCTTCACGTCTCTGCTTCTCAGTTTCCCATGCTTCTTCCCAGATCTCCCCAAGCAAGTTCACTTCTTCTCACCTTCTTATTCAGAGCTGATTCGTGTTTACATACAACTGGTTCTGGATCTCTCTTTGGATACCCAAAGACTCATTAAAATTCTACTGCTACTATAATTCTATCTTGTCACTGACGTGAATTATGGTTAACACCCCCATCCCAACCTCTCTTGGGTGGCAGAAGTAGCTATAGACAATCAAATGGGCTCGATATAACATTTTAATTTTACCAGGCTACATTTCAAACTGTATACAAATGAATATCTAATTGTTTGATTATTGAAGTAATTTCTGGGGAGCTCCATTGCTTTAAATCATGGTCTCATTGTTCAGTAAAATCTTCATAACTACATTTTAAAATATGCCCACTTTTGTTTCCAATAGGTTCAGTACAAAAAAGATTATGAAAAAGCCAAAGGGAAAATGGTTGGCTTCCAAAGTCTCCAAGATGATCCTAAACTGGTTCACTATATGAATGTGGCCAAGATGCAGTCAGACCGGGAGTATAAAAAAGACTATGAGAAGACAAAGACGAAATACAACACGCCCCATGATATGTTCAACGTTGTGGCAGCTAAGAAGGCTCAGGACGTTGCCAGCAATGTCAACTACAAGCATTCTCTCCATCATTACACCTACCTGCCTGACGCCATGGACCTGGAGTTGTCTAAAAACATGATGCACATACAGAGCGATGTAAGTGACACTCCACCAGACAGTCCCCCTCTGAGGTCAGAACCTGTGTGAGATCCTACCACTCGGGGCACTTACTCCTCTTCTTTCCCATTGCTGTAGAACGCCTACAAGGAAGACTACAACACCTGGATGAAAGGCATAGGCTGGATACCTATTGGCAGTCTGGATGTAGAAAAAGTTAAGAAGGCGGGTGATGCCCTGAACGAAAAGAAGTACAGACAACATCCAGACACCCTCAAATTTACGAGCATTGTAGACTCCCCAGTTATGGTCCAGGCAAAACAGAACACAAAACAAATCAGTGATGTAAGTACAATGAAAGAAAGGGGGCAAAGAACAGAGGGAGGCTTTAACAAAATAAACAGCCGCTCAATTTTTTTATTCTTCTGAGCCAATAAGTTTCCTTTTACTTAATTTAAAAATTAAAATTAAAATTCTTTTTAGTTTGGGCATTAATATTTTCATTTTCTTCTATCTTGCTATTTACTTTCCTTTTTAAAACCTCCTTTTTAGCTTCCTTTGAAATACTGCTATTGGATAAATTTGTCATGATGACCAAGTTCTGTAGTACTACACATGTGTGCCTGTGTACACATACACACAAAACTTAAGCTTAAGTCCCAGACACTTTGGCAAATATATCATATTCAATTCTATATTAAGTTGCTTATATTTGCTTTTCATATGTAAAATACTAACACAAGGAAGTAACTCACATGGATATATGATTTTGCATCTCAGAATTCATCATATATAAATATTATAGAGACTTTCAAAACCTTAGGTCTTAGAGATTAGTATATTGTTTGTCTGCCTGTCCATGAACAATGTATATGATCTGGCTAAAGTGAGATCCAAAGGAAAGTTAGATAGAAGAATTAAAGGGATATCAAAAGCATTAATTTATTCATTGAATGAATGTTTTTGAATACCTTCCCTGTGCCAGGTACTGTATTATATGTTGAGGGTATAAAGATGACATAGACAAAGATTAGTGAGATATAGGATATGACAAAGATATAAGATAGGAGTATAAAATGGCATGGACAAAACCAGAGCATTGTCCTACTGAGAGGTGAATGCTACAGGAGAGGTATGTGCCAAATAAATGTAAGGGAAGAGGTAACTGCCTGCCAAGGCTTCCCTGGCAAATAAGGGAAGGGTGCATTCTTGGCAAAAGAAAAAAACAGAATGACCATCAAGAGGTAATGAGTGGAAGGACAATGAAGGGTTTGGGATTGTTATTTCATCATTGAGGGTCTTGTGTCCTAATTTATACTCTGGACATTGTGGGGTGGGTAATGGGAGGTATTGAAGATCTTAATCCTTGGAGTTGTATTATCAGACTTGTGTTCTAAAAGATAGCTCTGACAAGTGCTGAGATTGCATTGTTGAGGGGAGAGATTGGAGGTAAGGAGGTGGATTAAAAGCTCTGACAGAAATCTAAAAGAAGGCTCATTTGGGCTTCAACTAAAGCAGTAGCAATGGGAAAGGAGATGTGGGGAAGGTAGAACTGATGAGATTCTGTGAATGCTGTGAAAGCTTAGCTATGGTTTCTACAGGCAGTGAGGAAGTAAAGATAGCTCTTGGATTTCTGGAATGAATTATTTAGTATTTGAAGGTTCAAATAGATATCAGCCACTTTAGACTTTATTTATGATAAATGCATACCGGTTTATATGTGATGTTGTACATAGACGTGCCTAGGGATTTATAGGATTAATGACAGTCGAGATTGGTAATCTACTTGTGATTTCAGTTGGGTTTTAGTTTTAGAAATTAAGCAATTTCTTTTCTATTACCAAGAGGAGGATACAAGTTCTATACCATGCACTTAGATGTCTTTCAGACATCTGTAAAAGGATAAAGTACGGTAAATATGAAATGGTAAACCTTTTGAGTACACTGGGTTTATGTATAAGTGCCTTCATATACTGAAGAAATTACTATGTGGTTTTACTGCTGCAATTATAATTGGAAAGTTTTTAGCAGAAGTGAAAGACTCATTCTAACTGCCATTTTCTAAGACCTTAAGAAATTTTAATGCCACTAGCAAACACTGGATGTTTCTGGCTTGGGTGAATCCCGTTTATTCATAATAGGATTTCACATTTGAACTTATTTTCTATTCATCTCAGTCAAAGATTCCTGTTTTCTATTTTTCTCTCTATTTTAATACACAAAGCTTTGGGATCTTTCTAAAGACAAAATGTTTGAGTTTTTTAAAAATAGGAAAATACCTTTCATGATTTTGAACAATAGGAATCATGGTGGACTGTGCTAAGTGTGCAATTAAAGCCTTTTCCGTTTTTGTGCTATCTTTAATGCATTTTATTTTTGTGATTATGTGTTGCAGATCTTATACAAAGCTAAAGGAGAAGATGTGAAGCATAAATACACTATGAGTCCTGATCTTCCTCAGTTTCTCCAGGCCAAGTGCAACGCTTACAATATAAGTGATGTAAGTAGGGTTTTTGATGGTGTGTGAAATCCAGACATGATGGTAAAATAATAGAATTTTAGAGTAGAATGGGGCCTTGATAATTATTTAGGTCAATTTCCTACACACCCCGTATGAAGCCTATCTCCTGATGATGGCTCTCTGCCTCTTGAGTCAGCCTTTTCCAGGGCAAGAAAACTCACAAGGATATACCATTTTCCCTTATGTGGAGCCCAACATCTGTTCCTCTAAAACTTCAACTTATTTTTCCTAGTTTTGCAAATAGAGAAAGTTATTATCCTGCAGAAACATAGGAATAAATGAAATCCTTTTATTACAATAATACTGAAGTTTCTAAAGCTAACCACTTGGTCTTCCCTTGACCTTCCTTTCATAAGACTAGACAACTTCATTTTCTGCAGTTGGTCCTCACATACCATGGTTTCCAGAATCTTTATTCTAGATCCACTCCAGTTTCTCAGTATTCTGCTTCAGTATGTAGCCAAACCAGGTTTGGGTGAGTAATTGGTGCAGAGTCCTATAATTTCATGCTACACAAAGTGTGATATTTTGCTAACGTGACTTCCTAAAACAGAATATGCGAGATTCCTTTACTGTATAGCTGGGAAAGAATGAAACAATCCCAGCAACTGAGGAATCACTTTAGCTGATTAATACACAGCATGCTGACATCCTTTTTCCTTTTATATCCCAGGTCTGTTATAAACGGGACTGGCATGATTTAATAGCCAAGGGCAACAATGTGCTGGGTGACGCTATTCCCATCACTGCAGCCAAAGCATCCAGAAACATTGCCAGCGATGTGAGTAAAAATTTTAGGTGAAATGTGGGTGATTGCCTTTTTAAACGGTAATCAAATGTGTGCTTGTCTAAATGATAAAACAGTATGTTGAATTAATGACATTCAAATTCTCCACAAAATACTGTTTTGAAAACCTGTCACTTTTTCAACATTCTGTGATTCTTTTCAGTTGACCCCACTTGGTAGAGCTGTCATAAATCTGAAAGCCACTTTCTCCCCGATTCATAGCCCAAATTACCTTTACTGACACATTACCCTGACAGCCCACATTTATTTTCAGTGAGAACACCCTAACTGACACTAACACATTAAATCCAGATGACTGCCTGCATTATAATTGTATTAAGAAGATTGCAAAGATGTTATATAAAATGTAAAGATCTTATAAACCAACTGGTTAAAAGACCCATTTTTCTAGAATATAATTTTGGCTTATGTAAATTGATGCCCATTTCATCTGTAATAGGAAAAGTATACACTTACATTTCTTCCCGTCATTGAAACTCAAAAATTTCAACAAGCAAGCATGCCTTGTAGACTTCACTGTCACATACTATTTTGGAGGCTACAATCACTGTTTAGGAAAAGAGGAGAAAGAAACCACCCATGTGTACAGACCACTTGGGAGCTAGCGGTGTAAGAATTCTACAACATTCCTTGTAGGGATGCCACTGAAAATGTGTTCGTCAAAGATTTGCACACTGTTATGAAATAAATTTCTAGTTTAAGGACAAAGTGAAAGTCTAAAGTACGACATTATCTTTTTTATTTTTTTATTTTTATTTTTATTTTTTTTAGAGCTTGCACAGAGCTTTGTCTAACATGCCTAGAAATGAAATGTCTTGATAATCCGATTGCCTGCTAAACTCTTGTTTATAAATCAGTGCATATGTGACAAGAGTAGGGTATCTGCAGAGTTTAGGTGGATTTGCATTCTCTTACCTAAAAATTGAGGTTTTGACCTGTTATATACAGTATGACTCAATCTACATCCCGTCGCCAGTTCCAGCAGTGAGATACCATGGGCTGCAGAGCTTTTGTAGTTAGGTCTTTACTGATGGGGAAAGCTCACAGCCATTCCTGCCCTTACTGCAGTTCTTTAATTCCTCTGCAGCTGCTTCAGCAGTGAGCTTGGAAAGTAGCTGCTGAGAAATGGGTGGGGAAGGCCCAGCTCCCTGCCCAAGCATCTAAATTGATGCCACCTAGAAAGAAGAGGGTTTTTATTTTATTTGGTCAGCCTGAGACAACAAAATAATGTTTTCCACCCCCACCCCAAGAAAAACTGAGTGTGAACTTGCACATGGAATCCTTTAGAGTTTCTTCTGCATCTGTTGCATACATATCACTTGGCCAATGGGAACAGCAAATGGAAGATTTTCTTAATTTCTAATATTCTGTGATGTATGATAACATTCTATGATGGTGATAATATATTGGCTTGGGAAAATTCACATCCCTAGGAAACCAAGAGGTATTGGCCTTATACTTCAAATGTGTCTTGTTTATACTAAGCATGAAAATTCAACTGGCTTTACGTAAAGTTCTATATGCAAATGCATTTGTAGGATTTATAGCAAAGAAAGAAACAGGGCTTGAATTTATCATGCTACCCACTTGTAACCCAGCAGTATTGGATATAAATGTTTTCAGTCTGAACTTTCTGGAGGCAAATGGGGGTGGGTGGGTATGGTTTGCACTTCTTGTACAATCTTCCAGGAAGTCACAATGTTCTAAGTGCCTTTGTGTATGAATATACTTGCTATACCTATCAATGCCTAGGACTTTGCTAACCAAATTTTGCCTTTGCAGTATAAATACAAGGAAGCTTATGAGAAGTCAAAGGGAAAGCATGTGGGTTTTAGAAGTCTCCAGGATGATCCCAAGCTGGTCCATTATATGAACGTGGCAAAGTTGCAGTCAGATCGTGAATACAAGAAGAACTATGAGAACACCAAAACCAGCTACCATACCCCTGGGGACATGGTTAGTATTACTGCTGCAAAGATGGCCCAGGATGTTGTCACCAACGTCAACTACAAACAGCCGATACATCATTACACATACCTACCCGATGCCATGAGTCTTGAGCATACCAGGAATGTGAATCAAATTCAGAGTGATGTAAGTATGTATAACATAACAGACCCAGAAATGTTGATGCTTGAGGGACAATCATTTCCTCCCATTTTAGTTGACTTCACAATACAGTGATATTTGAAAAGTGCATTTTTCGGGGCACCTGGATGGCTCAGTCAGCTAAGTGTCCAACTCTTTATTTTGGCTCAGGTCATGATCCATAGTCATGAAATTGAGCCCCAAGTCCAGTTTGGCATGGTGCCTGCTTGGGATTCTCTCTCTCTCTCTGTCTCAAAAGAAAAAATATATATATAATAAACAATCATTATTGAAAGACTAACAAATGCATGGTAGA
Source organism: Herpailurus yagouaroundi (assembly GCF_014898765.1). Taxonomy (NCBI): domain Eukaryota; kingdom Metazoa; phylum Chordata; class Mammalia; order Carnivora; family Felidae; genus Herpailurus; species Herpailurus yagouaroundi. Next base: position 34,480,208 of record NW_024412395.1, on the reverse strand, counting down.
CAAGCTATGTTTTTGCTGGCTTTCTGTGCTCCTATTGAAGTCATTGACATTGTCTTTATTATGGATCAAAGGTAAAACTTATTCCACTAAGTATATAAACCACCTTGGTTCTCAACAAGAGGAAATGGTTGCTGCTTAAGTGCTGATATTCTTTATTCTTCTGATCCCAGAAAAGTTTTTTTTCTTTTTTTAACTAAAAATTGCACTCTCATGCATGTTAATCTATGTAATGAGTCATCTAAAATGAACCAGGAAGGCTTTGTGATTGCAGCATGATTCATGGAGAGCTGCATGGGGAGGGTGTTTAATATTCAGGGCATTTCCTTCTGCAGGAACCAGATTTCTGTAAGAATCATCCTCTGTAAGGGAAGATACGGTATTCATTTATAGTTGCTCAATAAAGGTGTCTCTCCCCAGCTGAGATCAGGAATAGCCTAGGTGGGCAGTATGGGTGAAATTCAAAGTGGTGGGGTTTTCAGTGAAATCAAAAAGAAAGCCCAATTTATTGTTGAAAGATAAATTTTTTTTTTAGTATTACCCATGGAAATATGTGGCCTAGATTCTCTCTGCACTGTATAATGCACTCTAACAACAGACTGCTTTTTCTTATTACCAAATTCTGGGTAAGAAGCTCAGTGGCAGACATAGTGAAAAGCTTCTTTATAGACATGAGCGTGCTGAAGGTGTTGCTATTCATTTACTTTGTATGGAATTGAAGGTTTCAGAGACATCTTTTGAGTATTCTGTTGGATATCTCCTCATATGAGATTACTCTTTTACAGAATGTATATAAAGACGAGTATAACAACTTCTTCAAAGGCATTGGATGGATCCCTATTGGTTCTCTAGAGGTTGAGAAGGTCAGGAAAGCAGGTGATGCTTTAAATGAGAGGAAGTATCGACAGCACCCAGATACCATCAAGTTCACAAGTGTGCCTGATTCCATGGGCATGGTTTTGGCTCAGAAGAACACAAAGCAGCTAAGCGATGTAAGTAGTTTCCCTTCAAAAGGGTTTGTCCATGAATAACACCCACTCCACCATCCTTCTTTAATCCAACACTTGAAGGTGCATCTGTGTTAGCATATCAACTGCTTTCAGGGTAGAATAGGAAGGTTTCATTTTTGAAGCAACTTAGAACTTGAACATAAAGAGAACAGGGAAGGGAGAAGGAGGATTTTCCAAAGTTGCTTTATTTTCCAAATATAGAGAATATGTACTATTTATAAGCAGACCCCTATCATTATACACATGAAATGAAATGAAATGATTACTCTTATCATCTGTGATTCCATCTGAATGGTAAACCAAGCTATTTATTGCTCTGAGTTGCAACCGTTCTACCTGGCTACACGGGGAGAAGGAGCAATGTCCTAATCCTCTTGCATAAGAGCTCTGTGTTCTGAAAAGCAATCCCGAGAGAGGCCTCTGGGGAGGAGGTAAGCAGTTTACTTTCAGAGTCAGCTGAGTCTCATTTCTGAGCCCAGGTCTATCTGGACCCTTGCTATCTCTACCCTTGGTAGAGCCTAATCACAATATTTGGTGCTTCATCTCATTTGATAATTTCAAGTTCTGTTAAAATACCTCCACCAGAAAGAGAAGAGTAAGTAAAAAGCAAAGATGTGTATTCTTAGCCCCAGATATTAGAAGGTGGGGAATGCTTTGCTTGGCTCAGATCTGAGGATTATCTGTGGATTTTCTCAGGCCAGTCTCTGCTTTCACATTACCATGGGTATTTTGAGATTAATTCTTTTTTAGTGGCAATAAACGTGTAAATTCTTTTGATTTCTTTTGTACCGAGTGAGAGACTCACTGTGTTTTTCCAGTGAGCTAGGAGAACTGCACACTCACTAATTGTCTTCCCCATCCCAATAAATGCCATCAACATCTACCCAGTTACTCAAGCCAGAAACCTGGATGTTATTACTGATGTCTCCCTGTGTGATCCCTCCATCAATGCATCTGCTGAGCTAGCCTCCTAAATCTCTCCCAGCGTCCTATGGAGCACTTTTCTGTCTTCCAGCTGCCCACAGTCCTAGTTTGGGCTTCCATATCTCTCATGGACACCTGCATGGTATCTGGACTCCCTGTCTGGGGTCACCCATGACCACCAGAAGAGCTATCTTAAAATATAAATCACATCCCTCTTACACTTTAAACGTCTTAGTAACTGCTCCTTGAACATCTAAACTTGTTACCTTGGCTGAAAAGGCCCTCAGTTCTGTGGCCACGTTCCCCATCCTGTTGAAGTCTGCCAGACTCCCTCAGCACACTCTAGCCCTGTGACACAGGCTGCCTTCAGTCCCTTACTCTGGCCATGCCCTTTCCAGACTTGAGAGCTCTGCTTTGGCCTGGACTCCTCCCCTTTCTTTGTCTGGGCATAAATGTCACCTGCTTAGAGAGCCTTTGCTGACCATCCTTGTTTCTTTCCTAAAGTTATTCTATTTATAACACATCATACACTCTAGCTCTTAAAGTTTACATTTTTATTCTCTGTCTCCTCTACTGCACTATAACCTTCAAGAAGACATGTCTGCCTTTTTCAACAATTTACACGCAGAAACCTATCCCCCTACCTAGCCCATAGTGCTGTCCAGTAAATATTGGTGGAATAAGCAAATGGATAGGTCTGCTAACATCCTGCCATTTGATAGTACAGGTATTTGACTTGCATATGGCAAAACATGAATGATAACCTTCCTTTTTAAAGGAGTGTGTGCTTCTCTCAACAATAGCCAAATTATGGAAAGAGCCTAAGTGTCCATCAACTGATGAATGGATAAAGAAATTGTGGTTTACACTCAGATATCACCTGACGCCAGTCAGAGTGGCCAAAATGAACAAATCAGGAGACTATAGATGCTGGAGAGGATGTGGAGAAACGGGAACCCTCTTGCACTGTTGGTGGGAATGCAAATTGGTGCAGCCGCTCTGGAAAGCAGTGTGGAGGTT
>NW_024412395.1:34328130-34476857 GCF_014898765.1 Herpailurus yagouaroundi | reverse complement strand
AAAAAAAATAAAGGAGTGTGTGCTTGATGAAACTTACATTATGTTAACTAATGACATTTGCATGCTGCCTCCTTTGTTTTTAGTTGAACTACAAAATAGAGGGAGAGAAACGGAAGCATAAGTACACTATGGACCCTGAATTGCCTCAGTTTATTCAGGCCAAGGTCAACGCCTTGAACATGAGTGATGTGAGTATTTGGCCTGTTGCCAGTCTAATATTGCTAACATGGGCCTCCTCTTTCCAGTTCTGTATAATTCTAGCAGTGAGAATTTTAAGGAGTATGGACCTTTTGAGTCTCTGTTGGAAAGTCATTGTGAAAACATGACTGCTGGTTAAACCTGAGGCTCCTCACCCCCTCCCCTGTCCTTGGAATGTCCATTCTGCCCACCATTCCCACAGTAGGAGACATTTTCAAGGATGCAGCCTTGATAGAGCAGTATGTTGTTGGGACCATCTGACTGGCATACGTGACTGAACCCAGTTAAGGCCTCTGTATAAACTTTAAAGATTGTGCTGGGCAGGTGAGGAGATCTACTTGTCTCATGGCCGCCCACGACAAGCCTTGTGTGTAAGTTCCCTTGTTTATTAAACCTGTCACCTGCCAATCTGCAGTGGTCTCCCTCTTTGTTCGGTCTCACCTTGCCCTCCATGTATGGGGGCCAATTTTTAAATCATTCAACAGTAATGAATAGTCTGTAATAAGCACAAGTATTGATTTGTCTAATTTTTGTTTCGGTCATTAAAACTTGTATAAAAGTTTATTATTAATTTTCTTTAGAAACTCTTTTTTGCATATAAATAGCCTCTTGGGTAGTCTAGATACATAATTGGTGGTGATGTTTAAATTCACTATTATGAGTTGTTTCCTTTTGCTTTAAAAAAAAGTTGGTAAATTCTAACTTAAAAATGTAATCAAACCTGGATAAAATTGTTCATTTCTTAAAAGATGTCTTAGTCATTCTTCCTAACATTCTAGGCTCTTTTGTCTCCAAATAAAATTTTTTGGTACTCATTTCTATACTTTTGGTTTATTTAAATTTTTTTCTGCTTTTGTAAGTAATATTTAAGCATTAATTAAATCTGGGTGGTACTATATCTGAATTTTTTATTTTAGTTTTCATACATTTCTATAAGATTAAATTGCTTCATTATAAAACATACAAGAAAATTAAAGTATTACATGCTTATTATAGAAAAGTTTGAAAATGTAGAAATATATTCAAGTAGAATAATAAAATAATAAAATACTCTTTCCTTTTTTCAAGTCTCATTATAAAGCAGACTGGAAGAAAACTCTTGCTAAGGGCTATGATTTGAGACCAGATGCCATTCCAATTGTTGCTGCAAAAAGTTCAAGAAATATTGCTAGTGATGTAAGTCTAATCTGAAAGTAGAAAACTCTTCTTCTGTTTTTAAAACCTTTACATAGTATACGAGGATATATGAGGTAAATTAGGAAATAAAATAGTATTAAAATATTTCCTAACATCCTAAGTGCCAATGAATTATATTACTTTGCTTTAAAATCTTTAGAAATTCAATACAAAAAGAAAATTTTTTAAACTGTGAAAAATGTTTGGTACTCTCATTGAAGTTGGAAACTGCTTTTTATTTGAATTTTTTTTTTCAAGAAAAAAACTTTCGCATACTAAAATGTCACTAAGTCAAAAAAAGTCTCCAAGTATTTTAAAAGAATAAAATTTTTTAACATAATTTTCACAAAGAAAAAATATGATAAAATATAGGGGCACCTGGGTGGTTTAGTTGGTTAAGCACCCGACTTTGGCTCAGGTCATAATTTCATGGTCCATGGGTTCGAGACCTGCATCAGGCTCTGTGCTAACAGGTCAGAGCTTGGAGCTTGTTTCGGATTCTGTGTCTCCTTCTCTCTCTGCCCTCCCCTGCTCACACTCTCTCTGTCTCTGTCTCTGTCTCTCTCTCTCAAAAAATAAACATTAAAAAAATTTTTTAAACTGATAAAATATGGAAAACCAAGAAGAATTATAGATTTAAATGAGAGGATTTTAGTTACTTACCTACTTATTTACTTTTTATAAATTAAGTTATATTTTCTATATGAGTTGATATAATAACTTGGTAGAGTAAAAATTCATTTGGAGTTGAATATACTAATTTGTATAAGAGCTCTGCTGAAATTTACTCAGGATTACACAAGTACTTTATAAAATAATGCAGTTCTTTTTGGAATTGATTATTAAAAAATATATATACACTAAATCCTTACTAAACTTTTCAGGAACCTGTGAGAATGCTCAAAGAATCTACTTATAAATAATCTAGATGTAAACCACAAATTACCCCATTCTTAATTATCCCCAGAGCAAATCTCAAGACCCTCCATTAGAAATACTTTCCTAGTTATTTATTTAAAAATACTAAAAAACTTGGTTGTTACCTGCATTCAGACCAAATTTGGCTATTGCTTAATTTGTTACGTAAATTCAGTATAACACTTTAGTATTTCCTATAATTGACCCTATCAACCTTCTGTCTGTTTGTCTTTCTGTTTAATATAGTTCAAGTATAAAGAGGCTTATGAGAAAGCCAAAGGCAGGCAAATTGGATTTCTCAGTCTTCAGGATGATCCTAAACTGGTTCATTACATGAATGTAGCCAAAATGCAGTCAGATCGTGAGTACAAAAAGGGCTATGAAGCCAGCAAGACCAGGTATCACACACCCTTGGACATGTTCAGCGTGACAGCAGCCAAGAAATCTCAGGAGGCTGTTACCAACACCAACTACAGACAACCCTTCCACAGCTACACTCTGCTGCCTGATGCCTTGAATGTGGAGCATTCCAGGAATGCAATGCAGATCCAAAGCGATGTACGTAACAGTCAACACATTGTGGGCATAGAATTAGTTATCCGTTTCTAGCCGGTGGGAGGGACGAACAAGAAATTGGCAATTCCATTTACTTCATCTTAAACCTGGCCGGACTCACTATAATTAGGCATCCTCTCAGAATTTGGAGTTTTAGAATTTCACTCATGTGAACTATATATAGCTTTAACATTTTTGTTTTAGTTAGTGTGTGTATGTGTGTGTGTGTGTGCGTGTGTGTTAGACACAGTATATGATATATTCTGTGAAAAGCTAAGAGGTTCAAATTAGTGCAATATACTGTCTTTCCAGTGTAAAATTCTTCTACCTTTTCCTCCAAGAAAGTTAAATTTAAAAAGGAATTATTGGGTCAGGTTTTCCTGTTCAAAATCACCATGAATTCAATCACTTTGTAATTTGGTTTCTTTTCCAAAAGATGGCAGGGAATAAAAAGCAGGTTACTCTCTTTTCCCTTTTTTTTTTTCTTTTTGATAATGAGTAAATTATCTAGCCAAAGAAACTCACGCTCTGACTGTTTCTGAAATGAAAATGTCCTTTTTCAATGTAAAGAATCTATATAAATCCGACTTCACCAACTGGATGAAAGGGATCGGCTGGGTCCCAATAGAGTCACTGGAGGTGGAGAAGGCGAAGAAAGCAGGAGAGATTCTTAGTGAGAAGAAGTATCGCCAGCATCCTGAGAAGCTGAAGTTCACCTATGCCATGGACACAATGGAGCAAGCACTTAACAAAAGCAACAAACTGAATATGGATAAGGTAAGAACCCAAATGCTGGCCTCATTCCGAGCCAGCACTCAAGTCATGAGCCTGCCGGTGCCACTATAATCTTCATCAGCATTTTTAATCTTTGTGATGGTCTTGGTGGTGGTGGGAGGGGGAATTCTGTAACTTTCATCATGTCTGGAGAGCTGTCACATACACTGATCCTCAGACCATCTGTGTGCACTACTCAGAGGGTGTGACAGAACTGCAAAACTCCATGTGGTGTGAGGTTGGGGCAACATGGCATGTGTTGTTTCAGTGGAAGGAGACTCCCTTCTTTGATAGGTTTTTCCCTCGTGTGTTCAGTCTCATCACCCCATCTTCTTGCCATTTTATCCATTTCCCAATATCACATTTAATTTCTTCTATCATGGAGATGTGAGTCTGTTTCTCCTGATAGCACTTTCACATACTTGTCCTGCCTTACAGTCATGTGCCTGTCCCTCTTGTTGCAGAGGCTCTACACTGAAAAGTGGAACAAAGACAAGACCACCATTCACGTCATGCCAGACACTCCTGACATTTTGCTTTCCAGAATAAACCAAATCACCATGAGTGATGTAAGTAGATTGACAGCAACGAAGTGGGAGAGAAGGTTGGAGGGAACTAATATTTATGGGATGCCTCTCTTTTACATACCAACTGCTTCAAAATCAGGATTCCCATTCGAACCCAAATAACAAGCTGCAGGTGTTATTCTATTTTGTCATTTAGAAACTGTACAAAGCTGGCTGGGAAGAGGAGAAGAAGAAAGGATATGACCTGAGGCCTGATGCCATTCCAATAAAGGCTGCAAAAGCCTGTAGAGACATTGCCAGTGATGTAAGTACTTCCACTGGGCTTTCTTTAGGCTCAGCAAATGAGACACAAATGAGCCAAGTTCCTGTGCATATTCAAGAGCTGCAGTCAACTCTACCTAGTGTTGGTGGGATTATCATCCATGGAACACACAAGACACTTTCCTTCACCCAGTCCAAGTACCCTCTAATCATTTGTTCATTATTTGATGTAAAAAGTAACTGGGTCATGTTAAGACAAGTTGCTTTTAGAGTATTCAGATCATTTATAGGCAATTCTGGGTGAATGTAGGGATGCAATCTACACGTTTTACCCGAGGGACCCATGATCTGGCTCTTTCCTGAATTAAAGATGCACCAGGAGAAATTGTGCCTGTAGCCTTTTCTGATTAGACACCTGAGTGAGGAAAGCTGCTTTCTAAAGCACCTTAAAACAACTTACTTATGCATCTCTTTGATTAATTCTGAGATCATTTTCTTTCCATGGAGTCAAGTCTGGCAAGAAATTTGAAGTAAAAAGATTTTGTTCACGGACCCCATGAGCTTCTCTCTAATTGTACAGTAGCTCTAAAACTGTACACCTATGATAAATCTCATGGCGTCTAATGAATTACATTTTGTTCTCTTTCCTTCACTAACTTCATCACCATGCTTTCTTTCCCATCCGCAGTACAAATACAAGCAAGCCTATGAACAAGCCAAAGGGAAACACATTGGCTTCCGGAGCCTAGAGGACGACCCCAAGTTGGTGCACTTCATGCAGGTGGCCAAGATGCAGTCAGATCGGGAATATAAGAAGGCGTATGAGCAATCCAAGACCTCTTTCCACACCCCGGTGGACATGTTCAGTGTGGTGGCAGCCAAGAAGTCTCAGGAAGCAGCCACCAACACCAACTACAGAAATGTGATCCATACCTACAACATGCTTCCCGACGCCATGGGCTTTGAACTGGCCAAAAATATGATGCAGATTCAAAGTGATGTATGTGACAGCCATATCATTTGTAGAACATTTACTCTGGATAATAAGTGGATCATTAATGACCCTAAATCATTATGAAAATCCTGAAAGAAATTCATGTGTAATTTCCCACCAGATTGTTTATATATATTTTTTAACTTAGATTGAATTTATTTCTTTTAACAAAAGGGGATAAATTCTAGAAACTAAAGTCTTATTTTCCACCATTCTTGCTGTGAGGATTGTTGAATGCTGGATCCAGCAATCGCAAATGAAATTTTGTTGCAGAGAGCATGCTGAAGGAAACCTGTCTAGCAAAGAGAGTCAGAAGCATAAATGGCTCCTGATACAGAAGTAAGGGGAAAGGCAGAAAGTCAGATAACTTGGTAGCTCCTGCCCCTCACTCCTAACCAGCTTTCATTCCACTCCTTCCAACTTTGCAACTTGCTGATGAAACATTGAGGAGGTGAGGGCTGAGGCAGCTACTGGAATGAATGTGAGGAAGGGACAGAATTCAGCTAGAGAGACCATTTATTTGGTGGCTCTGAGAAGGGAATTTAAATTACAAACCAAAGGCAGGCCACACCAAGCATGTGTTTCTCTTTGGGAATATTTGAGCTGAGCTATTATGTACCCCACCCCTGGCAATTAAGTGCTCATGTAAAACCAACCATGGCAGAGTTGTAGAGGACAATATCCGAATTGGTGGGGGGGGGGGGGGGGCCACCAAAAAATTTGCACAGAGTACCAGTGAGGTTTCTGGCATACCTGAGAGAGTTGTAACAGTGGTGGGTGAGCAAAACTTACAATGAAAGAGAGAACTGGGGTCCCAGTGAGTCCTCGGTCAACCAAGGGAACTTGGGAATTTTTGTAAGAAAGGCCAGCATCATTCCTTTTCTTGAGAGAATAGTCATGTAGTAGTTTAGTTGGTATCTCTTAGCATTTTTTTCTTTAATGAAGGCATTGCGGAAAATAAATCACAAAGATACTACTGCTTGTTTTTAATTGTTCGTGCAAGAAAATGTGAAAAGATACTGTTTGGGGACAAAAAGAGTTGAAGTTTGTTACGCTGTTGGTTGAACACTTAGGGAATATTAAACACCCACTCATAGTCCTTGGAAGTTTGGGTTTCTCCTCATCCATGAACCTTTCCTCTTTTGCAGAATCAGTACAAAGCTGACTATGTTGACTTCATGAAGGGCATTGGATGGCTCCCTCTGGGCTCCCTAGAAGCTGAGAAAAACAAGAAAGCCATGGAGATTATCAGTGAAAAGAAGTACCGCCAGCACCCGGACACTCTGAAGTATTCCACTTTGATGGACTCAATGAACATGGTTCTGGCCCAGAATAATGCAAAAATTATGAATGAAGTAAGTCATTCGTAATGTGATAGTTCCTAAGCACCAGGAAAAAGCCAGGCATTCTTACTTTTGACCTATGGGTTTTGCTAATAGTTTTAGGGCATCACAATGAATGTTTATTCGACTTTGCAAAAGGAACTTGTGGTTGGGGTGCCTGGGAGGCTCAGTTGGCTAAACATTCAACTTCAGCTCGGGTCATGATCTCAGGTTCATGAGTTTGAGCCCCGAGTTGGGGTCTGTGCTGACAGCTCAGACAGAGCCTGGAGACTGTTTCAGATTCTGTGTCTCCCTCTCTCTCTGCTCCTTCCCTGCTCATGCTCTGTCTCTCTCAAAAATAAATAAACATAAAAAGTTTTTTAAAAGGGGGACTTGTGGTTAAAAAAAATGATAGAAGTCAGTCCTAATTCGTGGCCTCCCAAATGTTTAGTGAACCAGTTTTCCCCACAGACATAACAAAATAAATATGAATTGTTTCTTCTCATGCACATTTTGTAACAAAATCTTGTTTGTCTAAGATGAAGTTGAGTAGAAGTTCATGACGCTGAATCGGCACATTGTTTGCCTGATAACAACTGGGTATTGCAGCCCACCCTGTTTCCTAGCTGCTTCAGTGGAATTGAAGAAGACTCTTAGATTATGTGGCTATGGCAGCATTCGGAGCTGGGACCTTCTGTGGGCAAATCATGAGAGCAATTGTTCTCCCATCAGTAGTCCCTTGGATCATTAATTATTCCACCCTTTAGAAAAGGCTTACTGTATTTTTAAAAATTTGTTAGCCATAATAAATATTGGGACCAACAAACACATCAACCTGGTACTTCTCTAAGTTACAAATAATAAAATAATTGCAACAGCATTGTTGTGGATCACGATTTGAAATGCCATTGATTAGCAAAAGAGAAAAAAAAACTATTTGGACTTTAACATTAAACAGTTGCATAAAATTATGGTTCTACTTGTACTAGAGAGAGCTATATTACACTAAGTCTCTGAGTAAGTCCCTTGGAGTCTTCTGAGAAAGAAAACTGATTGGTCAAGATGACCGTTGCCTTTGATAGGGACTTGCCTAAAAGACAAGGCACAAATCTCAGTGCCTCTTTTTTTTTTTTTTAAACTTTTTTTTTTCAACGTTTTTATTCATTTTTGGGACAGAGAGAGACAGAGCATGAATGGGGGAGGGGCAGAGAGAGAGGGAGACACAGAATCGGAAACAGGCTCCAGGCTCTGAGCCATCAGCCCAGAGCCCGACGCGGGGCTCGAACTCACGGACCGCGAGATCGTGACCTGGCTGAAGTCGGACGCTTAACCGACTGCGCCACCCAGGCGCCCCTCTCAGTGCCTCTTTTAAGATTTAGTATTTAAACTCTCACAAGCTCACATAAACCTTTCATTTCTTTTTCAGCATTAATGATTTATTAACCATTTCAGAATAATGATGCTAAAGTAAGAATCTTCATCCTCTTATTGCAAAGTTGTGGAAATTATAGCCCAGACCTGCTGTGTGTCTTTAGGCAAGGTACATTGCTTCTCTGGGCCATAATTTCCTCAAATCTGCAACAAAAGGATTCAACTGATGACCACCAAGATATCTCTCAGTGTAGCATTTGCTATTTCTATGATTCTCATCTTGGCATCATTTTACTTTCCATCTTACATAATCTCTACTGTCTTGTTTGAATGAGTATCTTTTCCATAAAAAAAATAAAATTGAGTTAATAAAAATACTTAAAATATTGACGTGTGTATATACATATACATATATACATATGTATGTGTATATATATATATATATATATTAAATGAGCACATTTTAAGATTTGTAAATACTAACTTTCCTTTTTTCCTTTTTTTTCTTTTTTAAATTTCCAGCATCTCTACAAACAAGCATGGGAGGCTGATAAGACCAAAGTCCATATTATGCCTGATATCCCCCAGATTATTTTGGCAAAGGCAAATGCAATTAATATGAGTGATGTAAGTATAATCCCCCCTGGTTTATTTGAACCAGTATAAACAAATAAAGTAATGTCTCAACTATGAAGAATGAATGTTTTGAAAATAAGAGGAATCCACAAATGACAATCTTTCTCTTTCTAACCTTGCTTTGCTAAGAGTTGGAGCAGGCCTGTCAATGAGACTTGGGCCCAGCAGTTAGGAATCTGAAGGGCACTTGGATTTTGTTTGGGGGGCGGGTATGCCTCCTCAAACTAAGAGACCTGGTAGGAAGAGAAGGGCTTGCTCCCTCCCTCTCCCAGAAGAGAAAAAGGAAGTGAAAATCCTAGGGCTCGGTTCCTGTAGTCTCTCTACCAAGACTTTGAGATGGTCCTAAAGAGGGGGGTCTCAGGGAAAGTTAAATGGAAAGGGAAGATGAACATTTTGAAGAATTTGGAGCAAGCTCCATAACAAGGAATGTTCCACACTTAGTGTTAGAAAATGCGTAGGTGTTTTATTTCACTTCCTTTCTCAACCTAACCATAGTTGCTAGAAAATCTCCAATCCTACCAGTGTTTTTTCTTCTCTTTGAATTCCATAAGGATTTAGGATTGATGACTCCTTTTTGGATCGTAAAATCCACACAATTACATAAATAAAAGTGTCACTTGCAAAACAGTGAAGTTTTCTTTTGATCTAAGAGAATGGTTGTTTCGTAGTCTTTCCTTGACTCTTAATTGATAAAAACGTTATCAGTTAGAATCTGCTGGGCTTTAGCGGTTTTAAAAAGCATATTTACAACCAAAGAGATCATTAGCTGTTTTTCTGATGGTTTCTTGAAAATAAGCTTGGGTTTGTAATAGACTTTTTCCAAACACAATTTTGTTATTTGTAAGAACATTTAGCCATTGAACCACCAAGGAAGCATTCTGCTTAAAAATAAAAATGATGCCACAGCACTAGTGTTTACTCTTTTAAAATAAGCCCAGGCTTTTCTATTTAGAAGAAAATTATTCCCTTGCCTCTCTTTACAGAAACTCTACAAACTTTCTTTGGAAGAATCTAAAAAGAAAGGCTATGATCTCAGAACTGATGCAATTCCTATCAAAGCTGCCAAAGCCTCAAGAGATATTGCAAGTGATGTAAGTCTGCAGGAAAACACTCACCTTTGTTTTGTTTTGTTTTGTTTTCTAATTTACCAAAATAATAAGGGCTGAGTTTTGGAAACACTCAATGGATAAAATTTGGGGGGAACAAAGCATGCCTACTAACAATGGCCTCCTATTCAATGAGTACCTCTTAGGTTTGCTCTTTTGTTGTCTCTGGTATTTCTGAAAAAAACAGAATGCTAACCACATTATGACCACATATCTTTGTGCTCCCCATCTTATGAGATCTAGGTGAATTTTCTTTGAACTTCATCCCCAAGGCTGTGGCCTGTGGAAATCCAAAGCCCTTCACCAAGCTTTCCTGCAGAAAGACTTGAATTGTTCTTGCTTCCTGCCTTTTAGGAACTGTCCTCCTAACAGGGTGTCTCATTGTGTGGTATACTAGGGGTGCTGATATTTTGGACTCATGACAACTGATTATTAAATAATCAGAAATTTTGTAAGCCAGTTGTTAAATTCTTGGTAGCTTGACATCAGCCATGGTGGGAGTATTTACACCACAGAAATTGACAAACACTGCAGATGAGGGCTTTTATCCCTCCAATCGCCGGTGTGCCAACGCACCATTGCCATAACACATCACCTGTGGGAAATTCAGTTCTTTCATTTGGTTGTTTCCACAAGAAATCTGCTCACAGTGAGCACTGAGTTATTTGGGGGTAATGGGAAGAGCACATTTCAGAGCACTCTTTCCTTAGCCACTCCTGCAATGACACTTTCTCTCTCATTTTACATACTTGCTCTTCATCTTTCCTACCTGCCCATCCTGATGCCACTACTACATTGTCCTGAAATCTCCAAATTCTTTTCCCTCTATTATGCTGGAGTAATTTGGCTCCCCGAGCTCCTGCCCCCTAACTCACACACTCAAACTCACAAGAGACAGGCAGAATAAAAACTTTCCATGTATCAGGATCCTCTCTCTGTAGAAAAAAGTTGAGTGATAAATAAAACTTATTCCCCATTATGCCAGTCTTAAGGGAAAAGGAGTTCTACAAATACAAAGCTACTCTAAAACGATATCCCATAACTAAGCCTATTCTCAACCGTAAAAGCCTGGCTGATGATTTCTTAGGGCAGCATTAAACTGCTTAGAACATTCTGCTCTTTTCACTCATTTGCCCTACTGAAGTTCTCTTTGACACTAACAACAGAGTATGTGTGGAAGGCAGTGTGGTATATCATCACAGGCTCTGGGTTCTAATACTTAGTGACCTTGGCAAGCCACTCACCTCCCTGGGTCTCAGCTTACTTACTCACCTGTAACATTGGGGCAGTAATAATAACTTTGTAATCTACCTCACAACATATAGTTGTGAGTAGCAAGTTACACAAATAAATGTGAAAAATGTGTTTTATAAACTGTAGAACTCTACACAAGTATCACTTTTTATGAAATACAGAATATTGACACTAGAATGCTTCTAGTCAAAAGAACTGCTGTAACAAATAATCTAATTTTTTCACAGTATAAATACAAATACAATTATGAAAAGGAAAGGGGGAAAATGGTTGGTTTCCGTAGTCTTGAGGATGATCCCAAGTTGGTCCATTCCATGCAAGTGGCTAAGATGCAGTCTGATCGAGAGTACAAGAAAAACTATGAGAAGACAAAGACCAGCTATCACACTCCTGCTGACATGCTCAGTGTCACAGCTGCCAAGGATGCCCAAGCCAACATCACCAACACCAACTACAAGCACTTGATTCACAAGTATGTCCTCCTTCCAGATGCCATGAGCATCGAGCTGACCAGGAATATGAATCGCATACAGAGTGATGTAAGTCTCTCTTCTTTCTGGGTGATGGTTGGATTCCTAGCCCAGGAATGGAGATCACAGTCTTCTATACTTTTGTGTCTAAACTGACAAAGGTAAAGTAATTGATAAGGTGAAGGAGAATTTGTCTCTTCTCTTTATAGAATGAATACAAGCAGGACTACAATGAGTGGTACAAAGGGCTTGGCTGGAGTCCAGCTGGTTCCCTAGAAGTGGAGAAGGCCAAGAAAGCAACTGAATATGCCAGCGATCAGAAATACCGCCAGCATCCTAGCAACTTCCAGTTTAAGAAACTGACTGACTCTATGGACATGGTTCTTGCCAAGCAGAATGCACATACAATGAACAAGGTAGGCAGCCATCCTTCTATTCAGGTCCTTCCATACAGCTTCCAGGAAGGCAGGGCTAGCAGCCTCTGGTTCTTGTTTGGGGAATTTGGTTGGAGTCCACCACTTCTGGGCAGTGACAAACAGTTCCAGAGCATGTCCCTATATCATTTTCTTCTGCCGACTTCTTATTTCCCCTGTTTGGTTTTGGGTTTTTATGAGAGAGAGAGAAAGAGAGAGAGAGAGAGAGCGAGTGAGCGAGTGCATGAGCGCAAGTGCAGAGGGCAGAGGGAAAGAGAGAGAGAGAGTCAGTCTTAAGTAGGCTCCACATCCAGTACAGAGCCTGACGTGGGGCTCAATCTCACAACTGTGAGATCAGGACCTGAGCTGAAATCAAGACGTGGACACTTAACTGACTGAACCACTCAGGTGCCCCATTTCCCCTGAATCTTATCATTGAGTTACAAATCATTTGTTTTTTAAAATTATTATGTTAAGTATTTTTAATCCATTCTAGAAGATAGACCTACAATATTATTTTTAAAAAATCTGAGTTTGTTTTTAGTGTCTTTTCTGAATCATAAGCGACTTTAGTTACTAAAATTAATCTAATTCAAATTGAGTGCATTCAAATGCTCTGTTAAGTTTTTTTCTTTCCGGTGGGTTCTAAAAAGCTATTCAAATTTCAAATGTCTTTTTTCCCCCTAACTTCCTAGCACTTATATACCATTGACTGGAACAAAGATAAAACCAAGATTCATGTGATGCCAGATACACCAGATATTTTACAAGCCAAGCAGAATCAAGCTATGTATAGCCAGGTAAAGTTATATAAAAATTTGGCTTAAAACTAATTAAACTTATTAAATGATGTAATGGTAAATAATTGATGTAAATGCAGAAGGAATGGAAATGAATGACTCACACTGGCTAACTAGAGATGCTGCAAAATATGGCGGTTAAAAGGAAGGGCTTTAGCCGTGACTCTTTTGCTCCATGGAGAGAGGCACTGTGCCCGTGTAATTTATCTCCATACTCCTTGTACTTGGCACAGAGTAGGAAATCAATAAATAATTGTTGAAAGAAAAAAATTGCATCAGACAGACCTTCTTTGGGTTTTGGCTTTTATGAATTATATAACATTGGGTCTAAGCCTTAGTTTCCTCATTCCTAAAATTGGGACCATAATAATGCTTATGACATTAAATTAAATTGCTGTGAAGACCAAATGAGAAATTTCCATGGAAGGCTCTCCACACAGTACCTGTGTTGAACACACACTAAGTCTGGATGACTTACAACTATTTTTATTATTATCCAGTTTTAACCCCCTTGTATCTATTCAATAAATTTCATGCATAAAGATGAATTCATTTATTGTGCCTCATAAAAGGCTTTTCAGTATCTACTACTTTTATCACTTAGATAATCAAAATTTTGTTACCTTTTTTTGGTTACCAATTTTTTTCACATCTGTGATTCAAATAGTGAGCCCAGACTGTACTTAACAGCAGGAGGAAAGTACCTAATATACTTGATATGCCCATATTGTGTCTGAACAGAAAAGCAACTCTAAAATTGTATATGTATCTCATAACTGAGTGTATTCTCAGAGTCAGAAAATTGAAGCAAAATCCTGTAATGCTAAGTCAGTGCTTCATAAAAACAGCTTCATTTGTTTTTATCCATATCTTTAGAGATAAGGGAGATGATAGAATCTGATGTCTACTCTCTAGGTAAATTGTTATTCAGTAATTCATTGGGGTTTTAGTATATACTGAATAATGCTAAATTATTTAATTTCCAGAAACTCTATAAACTTGGATGGGAAGAAGCTTTGAAGAAAGGATATGATCTCCCAGTTGATGCAATTTCTGTGCAGATGGCCAAAGCTTCAAGAGACATCGTTAGCGATGTAAGTACTTGTTTGGCTTTTATGATATGTTATCTGAATCAGGTATCTTAATGCTGGTAACTATTTTTACAGATGGGCCTTACCTTTCAAAATGTAATACTATTTCTTCATCTTCTCCTATCCTCTCAGTTTACCAAAAATTCACTTTTCTTTCTTACTGATCCAGTATCAAAGAAAGGGTTTCTTGAATAGAGGTTGAGTCAGAGGACCTATAAGAGCCATTATCACACTAACAATGAAGCAACAGAAAGACAAATAAAGAAACTGATCCCATTCACAATTGCACCAAGAAGCATAAAATACCTAGGAATAAATCTAACCAAAGATGTAAAAGATCTGTATGCTGAAAACTATAGAAAGCTTATGAAGGTAATTGAAGAAGATTTAAAGAAATGGAAAGACATTCCCTGCTCGTGGATTGGAAGAATAAATATTGTCAAAATGTCAATACTACCCAAAGCTATCTACACATTCAAGGCAATCCCAATCAAAATTGCACCAGCATTCTTCTCGAAACTAGAGCAAGCAATCCTAAAATTCATATGGAACCACAAAAGGCCCCGAATAGCCAAAGTAATTTTGAAGAAGAAGACCAAAAGCAGGAGGCATCACACTCCCAGACTTTAGCCTCTACTACAAAGCTGTCATCATCAAGACAGCATGGTATTGGCACAAAAACAGACACATAGACCAATGGAATAGAATAGAAACCCCAGAACTAGACCCACAAACATATGGCCAACTAATCTTTGACAAAGCACGAAAGAACATCCAATGGAAAAAAGACAGTCTCTTTAACAAATGGTGCTGGGAGAACTGGACAGCAACATGCAGAAGGTTGAAACTAGACCACTTTCTCACACCATTCACAAAAATAAACTCAAAATGGATCAAGGACCTGAATGTGAGACAGGAAACCATCAAAACCCTAGAGGAGAAAGCAGGAAAAGACCTCTCTGACGTCAGCTGTAGCAATCTCCTACTCGACACATCTCCAAAGGCAAGGGAATTAAAAGCAAAAATGAATTACTGGGACCTTATGAAGATAAAAAGCTTCTGCACAGCAAGGGAAACAACTAACAAAACTAAAAGGCAACCAACGGAATGGGAAAAGATATTTGCAAATGACATATCGGACAAAGGGCTAGTATCCAAAATCTATAAAGAGCTCACCAAACTCCACACCCGAAAAGCAAATAACCCAGTGAAGAAATGGGCAGAAAACATGAATAGACACTTCTCTAGAGAAGACATCCGGATGGCCAACAGGCACATGAAAAGATGCTCAACGTCGCTCCTTATCAGGGAAATACAAATCAAAACCACACTCAGATATCACCTCACGCCAGTCAGAGTGGCCAAAATGAACAAATCAGGAGACTATAGATGCTGGAGAGGATGTGGAGAAACGGGAACCCTCTTGCACTGTTGGTGGGAATGCAAATTGGTGCAGCCGCTCTGGAAAGCAGTGTGGAGGTTCCTCAGAAAATTAAAAATAGACCTACCCTATGACCCAGCAATAGCACTGCTAGGAATTTACCCAAGGGATACAGGAGTACTGATGCATAGGGACACTTGTACCCCAATGTTTATAGCAGCACTCTCAACAATAGCCAAATTGTGGAAAGAGCCTAAATGTCCATCAACTGATGAACGGATAAAGAAATTGTGGTTTATATACACAATGGAGTACTACGTGGCAATGAGAAAGAACAAAATATGGCCCTTTGTAGCAACGTGGATGGAACTGGAGAGTGTGATGCTAAGTGAAATAAGCCATACAGAGAAAGACAGATACCATATGTTTTCACTCTTATGTGGATCCTGAGAAACTTAACAGAAACCCATGGGGGAGGGGAAGGAAAAAAAAAAAAAGAGGTTGGAGTGGGAGAGAGCCAAAGCATAAGAGACTGTTAAAAACTGAGAACAAACTGAGGGTTGATGGGGGTGGGAGGGAGGGGAGGGTGGGTAATGGGTATTGAGGAGGGCACCTTTTGGGATGAGCACTGGGTGTTGTATGGAAACCAATTTGACAATAAATTTCATATATTGAAAAAAAAAGAGCCATTATCCTAAGATGCTATGTTTGTAGACATTACAAAGAAACCAGAGATTTCAGTTTTCCCCTGCTTGCCTGAAAACAATTTCCTGTTTTCTATTTGTCTATTTTAGACAAATCCAAAGTGCCAGTTAATAAATCAAACTCAACAACCTGATGTTGATAAATTTTTATATGCACATATTTAAAAACTAGCTGCCAGTTATTTTTATTTAACCCATTCTTGCATGTAAATAATTCTAAAATAGCTAGGGGCATAGAAAATTCAGGAAGTTTCAGGAATTTAGGTTTAAGGTCCAGAGGGCTTAACTTTCTGTTGGGTATTTGTTCTCCAAGGCCACTTTTTGTTATGATTGAAAAGGGTAGTTAATTTGGTAAATAAATTAGGTGTAATTCCTATTGACTAATTAAGTGTTTATGAATATTTGACTTAGATATTCTGTGTATAGATAAACATGTCATTATGTTAATTCTAAGAATTAGCCTCAAAAAATCCAGAGAAATTTGGAATTTCAGAGGGAAGAACTACCTCTTAAAATCTTTAAAATAAAACAAGGATTTGGGCTGGAGAAAGTATGTCTAAAGACAGCACCATGAATTCTAAGAATATAAGGGCAAATTCTGTTTACTTTTTTCAAGTTTTAATTTAAATTCTAGTTGGTTATCATATATGGTAAAACTGGTTTCAGGTGTAGAAATTAGTGATTTATCACTTACATGTAACACCCAGTGACTCTCTTTAAAATCAGTTAATTTGTGGCATTCCAGAAATGTTAGAAATTAATTAGATGATTTATTATTACTTATTGGCTTGCGGGTCAATTCCTTATTTAAGTGAATCGATATACTGATGAACCTACAGCAATAATGATGCTTGAATGTTCCCCCAGGAACATTTAATGTTATGTACTCCCCATTAGGTGATGATTTAGAAACTGAAGAAATAGCATCACTGATTTTCTCACTACACATTTGATAGGACCTAATTTCTTAGGTAATCTTTTGAAATCTTCCCCTAAAATTAACTTTAAGTGAATTTTCCCCCCTATTGTAGAGATTATATCTCCTCTCAGTTTCAAATGGTTTTCATATTCTATAAAATTTAAGGAAATTAGAGCTATTTTTATGCATACTTAATTTAATAAATTAGAATCATAGATTTTGGTTAGAGGATAACATGAAGGCTATTTAATTCAGTCTCCTACTCAGTGTCCTGCCTTCTCTCCATCTCCAAAAGATGGCCGTCTGGTCTATGGATACATATACATATAAGAATTTTGTCCTTCAGGGCAGGTCATTTCCTTGTTAGAGCATCTCTAATTTTTATTATATAGTTCCCTATTTTCAACTTGAATAAGTTATCAACCAACTCTAGTTCTGTGTTCTGGAACATCACAAAAGAAGTTATTTCCTCTGCCACCTGATATCTCTTCATATTACAAGTTTCTTATTCTTCTTTGGTTTTAGAGTTATAAGTCCTACAATATTCTGAATATTCAATATTCTTTAAAAGTCCTTCACTCTACCTGTGATTATATTTTTTTTCATTACCCCTCTCAAGATTGGGCCCCAAAATGTAGTGTTGTTTTCTTGTTATAAGAGGTCAGGTCAGAGTAAATGAGCTTTTTTCTTCTTTTTTAATTTTTTTAAAATAAAATTTTTAAAAATATTTATTTTGGGAAGAGAGAGAGACAGAGTGCAAGCAGAGGAGAGGCAGAGAGAGAGGGAGACACAGAATCTGAAGCAGGTTCCAGGCTCTGAGCTGTCAGCACAGAGCCCGACATGGGGCTTGAACTCCTGAACTGTGAGATCATGACCCGAGCTGAAGTCAGAAGCTTAACCAACTGAGCCACCCAGGAATACCCACAGTAAATGAGTTTCTGACCTGCTTTTATCTGTGCCCCTACAGAATCCATGACATTACTTTTATAAGAAATTTTATAAGATTGCCCATATCAAGCTTATAGTCAACTTAAATTTCTGGGTATTTTTAATATACATAACCATGAAGCTGGGTAGAACCCAAGAGAGTAGAACCTAACTCCATGAAATGTAACGTGTGCTGGGCATCTAGCATCAAGTAAATGCTATCATTACTGTCATATTATTGTCACTATTACTACTGTCATCCAGCATTAATGCAGGTTTTTCCCAATTGATCTAAATACTGGATTTCACTTTTCTTAAATTTATGTAATTCATTTTGACACATCTTAGCAATATGTTGAGGTCTTGTGGAGTTTTCTTTCTAATCTAATATATTTAGCTATTTTTAGCTACATGTGCATGAAGATATGGATCCTGAACAGGACAAGTTTATAGGACATAACCATATGGCAAACCACGAAAAATCCTACTGCTTAATAAATTAATCTATGCTATTAGGCTTGTTCGTAAAATCCTGAACCTTCCTTGTTTTTCTGCCATTCAGCCCATACCTTTCCATCACTTCCATAAAGCTATCACAAGAGCTTTACCTTTGTTTATCACAAATATTACCTTGAGGTCAATATACACAATGTCTAGCATATCATGGCATATATTTTTTATCTTAACCTCTCTTGATAATGAACTATGTTGCATTTTTTTTTTAGAAGCCTCTAGGTCAGTTTTCATATTTCTTACTAAGTTAACATGGACATCGCTTTTCTCACTTCAGTTTTGGAAAATAAACATGCAAATAAAGCAAATTGAGTTTTTAAGCTCAAATTGTTGAGCTTCACTTGACCTCTGTTTTTGCTAATAAAAGAACTGTTTCCTTTGATTTCAGTTTAAATACAAACAAGGCTACCGCAAACAACTTGGCCACCATATTGGATTCCGGAGCCTGCAAGATGATCCAAAGCTTGTATTGTCCATGAATGTAGCCAAGATGCAGAGTGAAAGAGAATACAAGAAGGACTTTGAGAAGTGGAAGACCAAGTTCAGCAGCCCAGTGGACATGTTAGGAGTGGTGCTGGCCAAGAAATGCCAGGCCTTAGTCAGTGATGTGGACTACAGGAACCACCTGCATCAGTGGACGTGCCTGCCTGACCAGAACGATGTTATTCAAGCTAAAAAAGTTTATCAACTACAGAGTGAGGTCAGTTTATTTTTAATTCAATAGCTTATATGTTGCCATTTGAGTAGCTATTTAGTCAGAGACAGAGAGTAAAAAGAGGAATTATTGTTGAATATCTAAAGTGCATCTGTTTGTAATACATAGAATCACTTGAGTTGTAGGTCCAGATGAGGATGGGGTTTTGATGGAGTGCCTTGTATTTTCACAGAATCTGTATAAGTCTGACCTTGAGTGGCTGAGAGGCATAGGATGGAGTCCCCTGGGTTCTTTGGAGGCAGAAAAGAACAAACGGGCTTCAGAAATCATCAGTGAGAAGAAATACCGTCAGCCTCCAGACAGAAACAAGTTCACCAGCATTCCTGATGCCATGGACATAGTTCTGGCAAAGACAAATGCCAAAAATAGGAGTGATGTGAGTAACTCTTTAGAAATAAAGAGGAAAATTTATAGTACCTGGTACCTGGTAGGAGCTCAGTAACATTTGCTTAATTAATTAGTAGAATAGCATAGCATATCATACCGCATGGCACAACATAGCATAATGTTTAATACGTGGTTGCTTCATTTGAATTATCAACTACCCTGTACTGGATCATGTAAAATGAGTTAGTACCAATTTTTGTCACCTAAAGCTTTCTTTCTTATTTACTTGCCTTTTCTCTATTTATCCATCCATCCATCCATCCATTATGAAAATGAGAAAACTATTGAACATACTTTTTTTCTTTGAAATTTGAATGCATTAAAGACCTAGATTTTGTGTTGTTGTTGGGACAGAGTGCTGAGAGGGCAGTATATTGAGTACTTTGCACAAATGCAGTAGAACTGTTAAAAAGAGTGTATTTTCTGCCAGGTGATTATAATGCATCTTGTTAAGCCGAATCAAGACAAGTAAAGAAGACATACACATATACATATGCATACACATGTACATATATGTATACATATCATATGTGTGTGTATCCCACCTTCAAGTTATTTCCTTCGCCAGCACTGACACCAGTGTCTAGCATGTAACTCTCAATATTTATTGAATAAAATAAATGAAAGATAGTAGTGCAGAGTAATTCAATGCCAAGAAGGGGAAAGATTACTCATCATTGTTCATTGAGAAGCATAACTCTGAAAATTACAGAAAGTTGAATTATGTGCACTGAGATTCTGGAACTGATAAGAAAATTTAAATTTATGTATAATAATTGGGTCTTAGAAGAATCTGAATACTTACAATATCTATATATTTTACACATACCATATAAGTGTTTATATAAAACTCATAACTAGTTTATAATAAGCATTTGATCAATTGTAGCTGCTCTTTTCCCAATCACCCCCTCACAGACTCACAATGTTTACACCCAAAATCTATAATAAATGCTAACCTGTTAGTTTTATTATAAATATTCAAGTTTTCATCTCTTCTCTCTGTTTTTATGATGGCAACTTGAATCCAGCAAGCTAATAAAGCAACAAATTTATGTAAAACATCTCCCCTTTTGGAATCCAAGTTTCTTTCTCTCCATGAAGCAGAGCTGTTTAGAGAGCTCTAAACTAATAAGGTGGCCAAGAGAAAAACCCTCAGTCATGAAGTTTATCAACATTAAGGTCTCACAACAGACCTCTTCAGCAGTGTGCCCTGGTTGTAGGAAGGCTAAGACACTGATCCCCT
Source organism: Herpailurus yagouaroundi (assembly GCF_014898765.1). Classification (NCBI taxonomy): domain Eukaryota; kingdom Metazoa; phylum Chordata; class Mammalia; order Carnivora; family Felidae; genus Herpailurus; species Herpailurus yagouaroundi. The sequence goes on along the minus strand of NW_024412395.1, from coordinate 34,456,199 downwards.
CAGGCCTCAGAAGAGGGCCACTTGATCCTTGAGCCTACTATCTGTCCTTTTGAATAGACCCATACTTCTATCTCCGTATAAACAAATATTAGCATTTTCTCTGTTTTTCAGGGATCAGGGCAGGGGTTGTGGTGAAAGTGACACATGCCATTGAGGAAATGGTCCCGTTTAGTGGTCCTCAGCCAGGTATATTTTTGTCCCACAGGGGACATTTGGCAATACCTAGAGACCGTTGCTGTTGTCACAACTTGAGGGTGGCATGCTACTGGCATCTAGTGGATAGAAGTCAGGGATGCTGCTAAACATTACAGAAATGTACAGAACAGCACGCCTGCAACCAGGAATCCTCCAGTATACAACACCAGTAGTGCTGAGGCTGAGAATCTCTGGTCTTAATCGGAAAGGTTAGCGCATAACCAGGATAAGCGTATGTGCAAATTCACAAGCCTTGCTTTGTTTTGGTCCTGAAGATCTTAATCAGCTTCTCTGGACTATGTAGTAAGCATGTTCCAGAAGGAGAAAAGTACCAGCTCCTGTACCCCACGCTGCATGCCTCAAGGGGAAATTGGCAAGTCCAAAAAACCAGTGAGAGTTCTAAAATTGTGTATATTGAAATAATTTCAAGTATACAGAAAAGTTGCAAAAATAGTACAAATAACATACATATATATATGAATATAAATATAATTATGTATATATATGTATCTTCACCCCAGTTCTCCAATTGTTAGCATTTATCACATTTGCGTCCCCCCCACTTTCCCTCCTTATTTTTCTTTCATAAATATGTAAGTTGCTTTATGATGCCTCTCTATCCCTATTTCAGTGTGCATTTCCTGAAAACGAGAACATTTCTCTCACCTAACCACAGTGCGACGATCAAAATCAGGAAATTAATGTTGAAACAATACTAGTCTATAGAACTTATTCAATTTTACCACGGATGTCCTTTACACAAAATAAGAACTATTTTCTGACCCAGGGTTCAATCCAAGATCACACACTAAATTTGCTTGTGCTATCTGTAGTCTCCTGTCATCTGGACTGGCTCTTCACTATTCCTTTGCCTTCTAAATCCCTGACATTGGAGAAGAGCATGGGCCAGTCATTTTGTAGAATCTCCCTCATTTGGGTCTGTCTGTTGTTTCCTCATGATTACATTCTTGCTTTGTACTTAGCAGGACAACACATGTGGTATCTTCCTCCATGTGTCATATCCAGTGATACAAGATACCAGTCTGTCCCATTACTGATCATTTTAATTTTGGTCATTTGGTTAAAATGGTGTTACGAGGTTTCTCCACTGTGAAATTACCATTTTATCTTCTGGAATTGATAAGTATCTTGGAGGAGATTTCTCTGACAATGTAGGCATCCTGTTTTTCATCAAAATTTTACTCCCTTGTGTTAGTAAATCAATGAGATTTTTGTTTGAGTTCCCTTGTCTTCTGTTGAAGAAAGAGGATGGCTCTGGGACATGTAAGAGATTTTGGATAAATTCCATACCAAATTCTCTTGGGATCCTAATCCCCCCAGATTATTATAAGGTATAACCATAAATAATAAAACATAGAGAATGCAATTCCCTAATTTCTAGATATACCTTGAATACATCTTCTTTTGAGAAGGGAAGGGCTATTTCCCAATTAAACATCGAAGGAGACTTTTATAATCAGATGGAGAATTTCTGCTTTATTTGACGATCTTGGCAAAGACTCTGATTACTTGGGTTGATTTCTAATGGGCAGGGTTATTTGTAAATTTGAAAAGGTAATCCATACTTTAAGTTATTCCCCAGACAAATAAAAAAATACTGTACCTATTTTCTGCTTATGCTGTCAGTTAAAATGCTTAATTCAGATGAATTTAGTAATCCTGTTTAAAGTTAACGATGTCATTGACTAATCTAACAAAACTGCTGAAAATCTCTTATTTCACATTTTAGAGACTTTATAGAGAAGCTTGGGACAAGGACAAGACTCAAATCCACATCATGCCTGATACACCTGACATTATTCTGGCTAAAGTAAACTTAATCAATACAAGTGATGTAAGTTTCCAAATTCAGCATGTATTTCCAGAAAGATCATTTTAATTTTTTTTAATATTTATTTTATTTCTCAGAGAGTGAGCAAGAATGAGTGGGGGAGGGGCAAAGAGAGAGGAAGACCCAGAATGCAAAGCAGGCTCTGAGCTGTCAGCACAGAGTCCAATGTGGGGCACGAACCCATGAACCGTGAGATCATGCCCTGAGCCGAAGTTGGACGCTTAACCTACTGAGCCACCCAGGCGCCCCCAGAAAGCTAGTTTTAATTGCTTCTAACGCATTGAATTTATATGGAAGTAAATTTGAATGTCTGAATCATTTTAATTAATAAACTACAAGTGACTTAGATTTCTTATTTAGTGGCTTTTAACTTGAATATCTAATTGGTACTCCCTGTCTCAGGCAGAGTTGAGGGTGTGTGCTCTCTGTTCCTTATAGTCCTTTATTACACATATGATCATAATGTAATGGTTTATATTGCTCTCCCATATGTGGACAGGTATTTCTCAGAGTCAGAGACAATTTGTGTTGTTGGTATTGGGCCTGCATTGTTTAGCTAGTATAGTCCCAACACACATGAAATTTCAAATGAACAAGCATTTAAAAACCATGTAGGAGAATTCTATTTTTATTTTTATCATCATCATAGCATGATCTCCAGAAATCTGTAGGTGTAAAAATTAAATATTTTAAAGACAAATTCTAAACTCTAATAGAAAGACTTTAACATTAAATAATGTTTTAGAATAATGCCACAGATCACTGAAATATAAACACATTCCAAGATCAATAGGCATTTTAAACAATCTGGTTTCTGGATAAAATGCATTAAATTCTCACTTGTTTCATTATGTAACAAATCTGGAGAAACAAATTGTTTCACTTATACTTTTTAAATTCAACATTTAAAGTTTCCTCCCCAAAATCTTAGATTTAAAAAATTATGAAGGATTTTGTTTCCTACCTACAGATGCGGATCCTGCTATGGGCAGCCCTATGTTGTAAAATAGACTATATTTTACAATGTCGTAGCTACATGAAAGAGACAGCCCATCAGGCGTAATTTTTCCCCACTAAAAGCATTGCTCTTTTCTAACAAAAACTTCTAATGAAACACTCCAAGGTAATTGGAAAATGGCACCTAAATGATGTTTTATTTCCTTTCTCTATCAATTTGCTTCTGCCTCATACACTGAAGTATTTGGGAAGAGCTGAGATTTAATTTTGTTGATCTGGGTAATTGAAGAGCTTTAAAGTTTAAAATAGGATCTGTAGCAATCAATGGGCATAATTTCCAATTACATTGGCATATTCTAGAGCAGATACTATTGTCGGGGATTCCTAAAATATTTAGCATGTTGCGTTCATTCTGCTATAGTTGTTTATGGAAAACAGTTTTTCTCAAAGTGATTTTCATCTCTTAACAGAAACTCTACCGAATGGGTTATGAGGAGTTGAAGAAAAAAGGTTACGATCTTCCCCTTGATGCCATACCAATCAAAGCAGCAAAAGCTTCTCGAGAAATTGCCAGTGAAGTAAGACTTTATCCCCTGTTTATACTGATTTGATTGCAACTTATCACTTTAAAGCATTCTCGCTTTAATTTTAAATTGAACAGAATCTTCCAAGGAGTAACAAATTAAAGCAGAGTAAAATGATCCCAGAGAGGTAGGGTGGGATGAAGATAAACTCAAGGTATTTGTAGCTGGAATTTGTGTGAAGTTTATTATAAATGAAACTTGTAGCATGAGTTAGCATTTAATATTTCTCATCAAAAAACTTAAACCTGTGGTTCTCTAGGCTTTGTGAAATATTGGGAGTTAATGTGCTTTGTAACTGCAACATAAGTTAATCTTGAAAGGTTCAAGACCTATCTTTTTCCTCTAGTACAAGTACAAGGAAGGCTTTCGCAAGCAACTTGGCCACCACATCGGAGCCCGGGACATTAAAGATGACCCTAAGATGATGTGGTCCATGCACGTGGCCAAGATCCAGAGTGACAGAGAATACAAAAAGGACTTTGAGAAGTGGAAGACCAAGTTCAGCAGCCCAGTGGACATGCTGGGCTTGGTGCTGGCCAAGAAGTGCCAGACCTTGGTCAGCGATGTGGACTATAAGAATTACCTACATCAGTGGACATGCCTGCCTGACCAGAATGATGTCACCCATGCTCGGCAGGCCTATGACCTCCAGAGTGATGTGAGTCCAAGATTTTCCTTTGACCAACTAAAAACCATGGCCGCTTTCCTAAGAATCAAATTTTCCCTAAAGTAAGGGGAGTTGAATTTACACAACTGAGTTCTATATCCCTAGATTAATGCCCACACCCTATCCAATCCCCAAACATCTGGAGGCACCATTACCCCACAGAGAAAGAGCTGGCAGAGCCCCCATTGCTTTGGTTAAAGACTCTGATATGTTGATCTAGAAGATTTGGATCATTCTTTTTGTGCTGCCATTTTAGATGTTTTCCAAAATATGCTTCTAATCTGAATATTCCATCGATTCATAAGACATACCAAAATTTATAAATGTCCCAAGCATTCAAGCATGAAAATGTATAGTAAAATATAATACATAATTTTATTTCTTTAGGGGCATATAATTATGCTTTACTGGTTTGTCACTTATAATTTCAGAATTTATACAAGGCTGACCTTCAGTGGCTAAGAGGCATTGGCTGGTTACCCAGTGGTTCTCTTGAGGATGAGAAGAACAAGAGAGCTTCCCAGATTTTGAGTGATCATGTTTACCGCCAGCATCCAGATAAATTCAAGTTTTCTAGCCTTATGGACTCCATCCCAATGGTTTTGGCAAAAAACAATGCTATTACCATGAACCATGTAAGTCTTTTCTTCACTTAAAGGGGGTATTAGTGTGTGTGTGTGTGTGTGTGTGTGTGTGTGTGTGTGTGTGTGTGTGTAAACATGGTAATCTGTTTCTATAAAAGGAAAACCATATTTAATTCTTTTGCTTCATATTAAAGTGGTATTTAAGTACTGTATGCTTCTTACTGATATGAGACATCTAGGCCTAAAGGTGTCACAAATACAGGGGTGCCCAGGTGGCTCAGTTGGTTAAACATCTGATTCTTAATTTCAGTTCAGGTCAATATCATGATCTCACCATGTGTTGGTTCAAGCCCCGTGTCAAGCACTCTGATGACAGTGCAGAGCCTGCTTGGAATTCTCCCTTTCCTTCTCTCTCTGCCCCTTCCCCACTCATTCTCTCTCTCTCTCAATAATTAAACATTAAAAAAATTTTTTTCTAAAATACCAACTCACAGAGTAGACTGTCTTTACTCTCATTAAGAACGAGATTTTTTTAATTTATCTATTCATTACTAGCCTGTACTAGTCACATCTTTTTTGTTTGTTTTAGCGCCTCTATACAGAAGCTTGGGATAAAGATAAAACCACTGTCCACATTATGCCAGATACCCCTGAAGTTTTACTAGCTAAACAAAACAAAATAAATTATAGTGAGGTAAGTAATATATTCATGGTACGTGATGTATTTTGCTTATGCTGCACTTTATGAATCAAACCTATGATCTATGTCTTTTTCAGAAACTATATAAACTTGGCCTAGAAGAAGCCAAGAGGAAAGGCTATGATATGCGATTGGATGCCATTCCCATCAGGGCAGCCAAGGCCTCCAGAGACATTGCAAGTGAAGTAAGTGCACCTGGAAATTTCTTTGCCTTGGCTTTGGCTCAAAGATTGCTTTCTCTCTCCTGGTTATATAGTAGGGCAAGTAAGCTATGAGGTTAAAGTTCTTGCTAACAGTCTTTTTTCTAAGTAAATAGTTTTTAATAATGGTAGTAAAATTGTCAACACAAAGGTATGATTGAGTCCATAGATGCATTTCAAAATATTGTCCATTTCCTGCTGAATTAAAGCATTAGATACTTGACTATAGTTAGACATCCTTTGGGCTTTTCCACCTGATATATTCTTATATACAATTGAACTCATTGTAGGATTCCTTCAGGAAAAAAACACATGCCTTATGAACCAGTGAACCTACAAGGGCTGAGGGAATGGGACACATTATTCATAGTCCATCCACACGTACCATATGTTTATTTCTGTGTCCAGTGACTGGTTGCCAATATTTATTTTAAGTGATGGCTTGGCTCACGTTTCTAGAAATGTTTATCCTTCTATTTCATTAGTCTATAAAGTCAAAAATATTTTCTTTATTTCCAAAATATGGGAAGGTAACCATCATAATTTAAAAATAAGTGTTCAATAATCAGAGAAAGGTTAAAAGTATTAACATATACCAACATAATGTAATACCTGCTGCCATTAAAATTCATGTTTGTAGAGAATATTTAATGACACAGAGGAATGCTTATGCAATAAATGAAAAAAGCAGGTATATACAATATGACTCCTATTCAGTTTTACTCTCTGTCATACACCCACCCACACACACACTACAAAAAGCAGTTTTATAATGGTTTTCACTGAGTGGTAGAATAATGTCTTTGTTTTCTTTTTTTGTGTACATATATGTATTCTTTATTTTCTAAACGGTTTACAAAGTGCATGTATGTATATGTTCAAGAGGAAATCATTATATTTTTAATGAACAGGAAAATTGGGGCCTAGTAATTGCTTTTTACTAAAAGCTAAAATAGTTGACTGTCTGTATTTCTTCTTCCAGTTCAAGTACAAAGAAGGCTATCGTAAGCAGCTTGGCCATCACATTGGTGCCCGAGCAATACATGATGACCCCAAGATGATGTGGTCCATGCATGTGGCCAAGATCCAGAGTGACAGGGAGTACAAGAAGGACTTTGAGAAATGGAAGACCAAGTTCAGCAGCCCAGTGGACATGTTGGGGGTGGTTCTGGCCAAGAAGTGCCAGACCTTAGTCAGTGACATAGACTATAAGAACTACCTGCACGAGTGGACATGCCTGCCTGACCAGAATGATGTCATCCACGCTCGGCGGGCCTATGATCTCCAGAGTGATGTTAGTATCTGAGAATCATAATGATATGCAAAGGTAGGAAATCAGTGAATTAACACCCCTTGGAGAAGGTAGCAATAGGTGGAACCAAGCTTACCAGCTCCTGCAAGGCAGGAATAGCATTTCTTCTTTCCTTGTGAGTGTTAATTATTTAACCTTCCAGACCAAAAAGGAGTATTGTCTGATATGCTGCCTGTCCATTAAACTGTATTTTCAAGAGTATTCTTTATTTCATATCGTTTAGATGAAAATGTTTTCCCAATGCAAAGATAAAATTTTACTGACTATTTTGTGTCAACAGAATATGTACAAGTCGGATCTCCAATGGCTGAGAGGCATCGGCTGGGTTCCTATTGGCTCTTTGGATGTGGAAAAATGCAAAAGGGCATCTGAAATTTTGAGTGATAAAGTCTATCGCCAGCCTCCAGACAGATTCAAATTTACCAGTGTGACTGATTCTTTGGAACAAGTGTTAGCCAAGAATAATGCCATTACCATGAACAAGGTGAGGCTTCAAATTCAGAGAACCAACGCAGGACTCCTGACAGCAAAATCGAAGAAAAAGAAATATAATCAAGAAAAGAAAGAAAGCATTTATCAACAAAAGACTATCTATCTATCTATCTATCCATCTGTATCTATTTAGCTGATATATGTGTCATTTATATTTAGCATTCAGTAATTTATGGTTTTGAGAAAAAGACATTTTTATGGAAGATCATCTTTGCATAAAAGAAATTCTCAATTTCCTTTTGTTAACCTACATTTCAGATTATCATAAGGCACTCAAACATCTGTTCTATGAACTGATTACTTGAAGATGTATCTACCATACATAATGTGTATAAAATGTATAACCTTTTGTTATTTTTGTTTATAAAGTTCTTGTGCCCCTGAAATTCTTATTAACTACACACTGAATTTTTTTCCTGATGACATTACATATTTTCTTTGATAGCGTTTATACACGGAAGCCTGGGACAAAGACAAGACCCAGATCCACATCATGCCAGACACACCAGAAATTATGTTGGCAAGGATGAACAAAATCAACTACAGTGAGGTACGAGCAGATACTAATTCTATGAAGTTTGCATGCGATTTCTGATTTCAGTTAATCTGTCCAAGGTGATGTAATACTAAATAACAATTGTATAAAGAATCTTTTTTCTTGCTTGGTGTGAATAGCAACTCCTGCATTTTTGAATCCTCACCCTAAACATCAAACTTCAAGTAATGCAAATGATCCCTTACAAAGTGACAATAATAAGAACTAATGATTTAAGCAGTAACCATAAGAAAAATCAAAACTTTTTCTTTTATTAATTTGTTTAAATTGGGAAATTAGCAATAGATTGTACATTTATCTCCTCCTAATGCTGTATCACTGTGCTATATCTATCTTCCATATATGATTTCCTTTTTCCAAATTGTGGTTTAAAGGCAAAATTTAAGATTTTTAATGTATAAAATTAAGTCAGGAACTAAAATTACAGTATTATCAAATAATACTGAGAGAAAGAAACAGAAACAGGGGATCTGCCAGGGTATATATCAGCGAGTCCATTTCCTTTCCACCCTCTGTGAGCATGGGGCCATGTACCTTCATGTCAGAACCACAGATGTTTAACCCAAGAGGTCAGCTCCTCTTCTACTACAAGAGTCCCCACCCAACAGGTTGTCATCCTGCCTTTGCTTAAGTGTTGTTAGTGACAAGGAATTTATCTCCTAAATCAGCCCGTTCATTTTGGAAAATTCCATTAGAAGATGCTTGTAATGTACTGAGTCAAAGATTTCTCTCTGCTGACTTCTGTAGTCTTCTGAGGCTGTGCAAAACCAATCTCTGCCAACTCCACAGAGATGAGGATAGCTACTCTGGTGCCTCCCCTGCCACCTCACCCCAAGTTCTCTTTCTCATCCAAACATCCACAGCTCCTGGGCATTCCTCACATGACACTCCTGCTAGAAAGTGACCCTCCAAACCAAACAAAATCCTGCAAGTATAGAATATAGTTGACATCATATTGCCTCTTATGGACGTTTGGCCTCCATTTCTGTGCCCTGTGCCTCAGGGCACATTGGCAGCAATATCACTGCCAGGGCACATGGAACTTGGGATCGACTGAAACCCTAAGACATTTTGCATGGGCTTAAGCTAGGTTTCCTCTAGCCTGAATTTACACATTTGGCAACTTAAATTCAGTTGAAAATCAGTTCAAAGATTAACATTTATCTCTGTGCAATTTCTTCTTCTTAGATTAAGCCTATTGGTTTAAGCCCGTGGAGATTGTTGTGAATCTGATTTTTCTGTCAGCTGATGTATGAGTTATTTCTCCCAGCTTTGTGCTACCAGCAAAGAAAATATTGTTTATTTGAAAACATAAGTCAACAATATATTACTCTTCTGCATGACATAAGTTAGAGGATTTAGCTAGATGAGCCACCCTCTTAATTCATTTTATTTTGGGAAGTGCAAACTATAATTTTAGCACTTACGTAACTAACTCTCAATTGTCACCAGAAACGAAAAACATCCAGTCCTACTTGCAAAGCAAAAAGGAGTGAATTTTTTAGCAAAACCTATGATATAAGTCCTGTATTGTTACAGGAAAGCATGTATTGCATGTGTTAGAATCTCAGGAGACAAAGAGCCTCTGTAACTAGCCACTCAGCATTTCTGGAATTCTGGACTCTGTCTTTGCTGCAAAAGTTCAGAGATGCTGTAGTGTTGCTGTTGGTTAGAAGAGTTACCTAAGGAGAACGCCCTGAACTGAATGCCTAACCTGCCTGATCTGCTGTCTCGGGCTTTTCTCTCTCAGCTTAGTTCGATTCTTTTGTAATTTTTATCTCATTGAGGATAGGAAGACAAAATGCAGATTTGATTATGTCACTCTCCCTCAAAGTTTATTGATGGTTTCCTATTTCCTATGTAATTAAGCACAAACTTATTTTAGCACCAAGCCTTCAGTCCAACTCCAGATTCTTTTCAGTCCTCTCTTGTACTTGTCCCTGGCACTGCTCCCCCCCCCCCCCCCCGCCTTCCTTTGACACCCCTGCACCATCACTTCCTTGTGCTTTGATTTATGCAACTCCCTCTGCCCCTGACTCCCATTCCAGTCTACTGAAATCATACTCATCACTCAAGGTCCAATGCAAAGATCAATCCCACTGCAGGAACTTTCCTGATTCTTAATTTAGGATTAATTACTCCTTCCTGGAGCTCTTTGCTAATAATATGGTTAAATCACCTCTATTGGTAGCCTCCTCTGTGGGTTATCAGTCTTTCCATAACTTCCCCCTGCAACCCTGATGATGGGAGAGGCCTCATACTCATCTTTGATTCCCAAGCACCCAGCACATTCACAGCACACAGTTGGGGCAGAATAGGTGTAGAGTGAATTAATTTCCATGATCAAGTCTTTGCCTCTTATCCACATTTTGCCACCTTAAGCCCATGAGTTTCAGCTTAATTTTTTAGATCTCTTCAAACCTGATTCATGAGGGGGTTCCTGGGTGGCTCAGTTGGTTAAGCGTCAGACTCTTGGCTTCAGCTCAGGTCATGATTTCATGGTTTCGTAACTTCAAGCCCCACATCGGGCTCCATGCTGACTGCAGAGCCTGCATGAGATTCTCTTCTCCCTCTCTCTCTGCCCCTCACTGACTCATGCTGTCTCTGTCTCTCTCAAAATAAATAAACTTAAAAAAAAAAAAAAACCTGATTCATGGTTGTAACAAAACATTTTGAAACACTGGGTAATATTTATGTTTCATTAACTCAAGATAAGTTTTAAAATACAAAGCTGCAGTGTTCTATATACGTATCATTTTTAAGTCTTTAGCAAACAGTGCAAAGGCTTAGACCTCTCAGAATAAGATTATTATAGGCACCTAGCTGTGTAGAACTTAGTGAATTATTTTAGGCCCCTGTCAGTTTTTGGATATGAAAGTCAACATCTAACTGATGTATAATTATATATTTTTTTGCCCAAATTTAGAGTCTGTATAAACTCGCCCATGAAGAAGCAAAGAAGAAAGGCTATGACCTGCGAAGTGATGCCATCCCAATTGTGGCGGCCAAGGCCTCCAGGGACATCGCCAGTGATGTGAGTTTCAGTGTTGCCCCAAGTATATAATCAGTCTGAAGTGAAACTTATACTGAACTAAATCTTCAAAAAGAACTTTCCTCACCCTTTGGAAATATGTCCTAATGTATTCATATGGGCTTTTCAAAAACCTAGTTTTGAAGGAAGTGAAAAATTCGATGTTCAAAAAGCAGTTTATAATTTTTAGGATACAGTATGTTCAATGAAAACTGACCCACCAAAATCAGAGAAAGATCCATTCATGGAAATTATTAGAGTACAGCTGCAAGCTTGGAGATCTAAAAATTAACGCCGTGCTTATGGAAAGTATAACTCATAAACTTAAGTACTCCCAGTGAGAATCAGATCCTGTCTTTGTATAACATTTTAATATATAATATTCACAAAATTCATATGACACTTGACTTTATAATTCACCCTTCTAAGATTGAAAAAGAAGGCAGTTGATCTATACCAGAGGTGATTACTAGCCCAAGCTTGCACCCTTAATAACAGCTCCTTGCTGTCTAGCACAGGTTGAATAAAACCATCAACCTTTCATGGTGCCTCAGAAGATTCTTGAGGAACAGACCACTGCTCTAAATATCAAGGCCTACTATTTTGGAATATGATAATTCGCTGCCCATGATGTTGGGTTAGTGACTCCCTTTAGTGTATGTATGTTGGACTGCACCCACAAATGGATTTATGTCAACCATAACAGGAATAACTAGGAAGTGTTGAGAATTCTATGTGAAGAGCTTGACATGCATTATCTTACTTACACTTCATAACTATCCTAGGATGTAAGCATTGTCATTATCCCTGTTTTGTGGGTTGCTTAAGCCACTTGTAGAGTTGAAACTCCAGACAACCTCATTACTTCCTGTTGTACCATATCGCCTCCTGCTGACCCATCTATACTTTCTTACTTAGCTATCTTTGAGGCTAGAGGCATGTGTTTTGAATAACTGGCTCAGAGCCCAGGACAACATCATTGGACTTGGAATAGTAAAAACATTCTTGGCCCATGTGGGGGTAGAACCCATGCATTTTCTGGAGCATGCTCTAACCAGTTGGACTGCTATATCAGCTTTACTAGTATAATAATACTAGTATTATATTAGTACACTAATGGTATACTGTTACTTTATGATAGTATAGTAAGTAACTAGTATACTAATACTAAACTAGGTCCTTGACATAGAGTACTTCATCCTTCTAGGAACCAGGTACCCATTCTATGACTTATTATGCACACCATGTTACCAAGTGCGACTCTTTCCTGACATACTTTTAGTGCCTAAAATTCATTTCTCCAAGTTCCCTTATTCAAATGGCCTTTCCCCCTGTGAGCACTACCTGCCTCAAGAATCATTCCTTATTACCAAGCCATAGGTGATTTTGAATATGCACTGCAATTATACAGATTCCATCTATTTTCTTAGCTCTATAAGCTTCAAGCATAAAGGTCAGGATAGCAGCTTGAGTTAGTGCTTATTAGAAAAAGTCAACTTATAATTTTGACGTAAGCAAGGTGATTTTGTACAGACTTTTGACCTTCAAGGGCTTATGATAAAAACCTCATTTGTGTGTTTTTGTCTCAGTACAAATACAAAGATGGTTATCGCAAGCAACTAGGCCACCACATCGGAGCCCGAGACATCAAAGATGACCCCAAGATGATGTGGTCCATGCATGTGGCCAAGATCCAGAGTGACAGAGAATACAAGAAGGACTTTGAGAAGTGGAAGACCAAGTTCAGCAGCCCAGTGGACATGTTGGGGGTGGTTCTGGCCAAGAAGTGCCAGACCTTGGTCAGCGATGTGGACTATAAGAACTACCTGCACGAGTGGACATGCCTGCCTGACCAGAACGACGTCATCCATGCTCGGCGGGCCTATGACCTCCAGAGTGACGTGAGTACAGCATCTATAAAAGAGCTGTGTTCAGCTATATAAAAGTTATCCTTTATATGCAACCCATTGGCATACTTAAGCTAGGACTTCTTGATCAGTGAATGAGATTTGAATCAGTGTATAGTTTTATTGCTTTATTATGTGTACATTTAATAGGCTTTATAAGGAAGGGAAGTTTACAAACTGGATTTGGTCTTTTAAAAACAAAACTGGAATTAAGCAATGTTCAGAGTCCACCAGGTGGAGACATTTTCTTTTATTCTTTTAAGGGGGTAGAAACAACACATTTTTATTAAAAAAAATACTCAATTTTTTTAGCTTCTTTGCAAACCAGATAAGGTTATAATTAGTAGAATTCTAATGCCTGTTACAGTGCTAATTGTTGTTATTATGAAACAAAAGAAGTTGCTGTATTTGTAAGCTATTGGATCAGTTCACTGACATTTTCTTCTCTTAGCACAGCTCTCTGTAGAGGGGTCACATGGTAGCTAGTGCTGCTGCTTTTAATATCAAATCTGGGTGTGAAAAGCACGTTTCCTACAGCACATAGTTTACAAATGTTTGAAGGGATTCTTTAAGCATTAGAGGATTTTGGAAAATAAAGTTAATTTTTAATTTATTTTATATCTATGTTTAATTATTTTAATTAAATTAATTTTTAAAATTAATTGGCCATTACTAAAAACTGTACAGCCCACCTGTGAAAATGCCCACATCTGTTCTGTAGTTTTTGACATACAGAACCCTGTGTTTTGCAATTGTGTCTGAAAAGAAAAGCTTTGCCTGCACATGAGTTAAAATGGTTAATGCCACCCATGGAGTTGACAGCATTGACAGACTGCTTACATCTATTTGTTGAGTGCCTTTTCAAAATCAATTTCCCCCACACTGTGATGGGGCCTTAATGGTTATTTGAAAGTTAACAGTCATTGGAAAGTTAAAAAGCACTCCAGAGGTATACAATGTTATTGCTTTCATTCTTGCTGTTGTTATTTAGGGGGCAATCCACATAGTAATCCATTAGGCCAATTCCAATAGGCTTTTTGTGTAGACTGAAAAATATTGGTCTGTATTTTCTTAGTTGCTGTTATGGGTAAAATCCTTCAAACGAGCTGGGCAAAGGTCCAATTCCTTTGCTGTGAAGTAGTTAATACTTAATGGGTTAACAAAAATCCTTAGCAGAGAAATGATGTAAAATAAATTGAGAGAGGGATGCTTGGGTGGCTCAGTCAGTTAAGATACTAGCTCTTGATTAAAGCTCAGGTCATGATCTCACGATTCAGGAGTTCAAGCCCCACATTGGGCTCTGTGCTGTGAGCTCAGAGAATGCTTGGGATTCTCTGTCTCCCTCTCTCTCTGCCCCTCCCCCCCCCAAAAAATAAATAAACTTAAAAAGAACACAGATTTTTGTTTAAAAACAACAAATCAAGAGAGAAAGGTATGGAAAGACAACTCTGGAAAGAAGTCCATCTTCTTTTTCTAAAAAATTTTAATGTTTATTTTTTAGAGAGAGAAAGAAAATGAGTGGGGCAGGGGAAGAGAGAGAGGGGGACAGGGGATCCAAAGTGTGCTCCATGCTGACAGCAGAGAGCCCATTGCAGGGCTCAAACGCACGAACCGTGAGATCATGACCTGAGTCAAGGTTGGATGTTTAATCAACTGAGCCACCCAGGCACCCCAAGAAGTCCACCTTCTTGTCCTGAGAACTTGGTGGAAAGAATCTGGGGCCTTGGACCAATGAAATGATCAACAGTTGCCCTGAGCCTCGGACAGTGTTAAAGCCATGAATTTCTGCCTCAATGTATCAGGGGCTCTACATCATTATTATATATTCTTTTTTTGTTGTTTATTTCTAAAGCGCTCTACAGATATTTTGACAAATAAGAAAAAATACATAGAAGGCAATGAAATCCAACATAATCCAACCACTGAAAAAGCCCACTCCTGCTCATGTAATTTATCCACATACGTTGTTTTATGTTTTCCTTCGTGTAATGTTATATTAAGTACCTTTGTACAAGTCATCAATATCCTTTAAGACTTTTAGTAGCTGCAGAGAATTTCATTTGACTAGGCCTCACCTTTATTTACTGGTAGGCTATAGTTGGACGTATCTGTGGTTTCTCCCACTCTGGGTTGGCATTGTTTTCCTGTACACATGGGAATTATAATAACATTCACTGAACTGACAGTAATTTGGATCAGTCCTGTCCTTACCACCAGAAATATATGATCACTTTTTGTTATGGCTAGGAGATGTTTCTGGGTCATTTTTGAACATAGTGCCTCCTTTAGTCTGTCTAACACAATGAGCTTATTTTCCACGAAAAGACAACTACCAGTATTGTACGTTATTACTGATTGCATTGGCATTTTTACCATAAATCTTTTAAGTCTTGCTGAAGAGTTTCTTCCATTTTCGTCTTTACAGAACATTTACAAATCAGATCTCCAGTGGCTGAGAGGCATTGGCTGGGTCCCCATTGGGTCTGTGGATGTGGTCAAGTGCAAGAGAGCTGCAGAGATACTGAGTGACAACATTTACCGCCAGCCTCCAGACACGCTGAAATTTACCAGTGTGCCTGATTCCCTGGAACAGGTGCTGGCCAAGAACAATGCCATCAATATGAACAAGGTGAGCCCCAGCTACCTCAAGCTTCTCTAAGATGCCAAAAGATGCTATCATACTCTAACGACTAGTGCCGTTAAAATTATCCATTGAAGTGTGTGTAGGGTCATATTTATCTCCTAAATTATATACTCAAAATCCTCTAACTAATTTCTGTTATTCCCAATTTTAACTTTGATCACTAGTGTTAAGACTCAAACCTCCAATTTAAATACCTTGTATCCAAGTTCGGTTTGTTTTTCCTAATTAGATTAATAATAATCATGCTTAACTTTTTATAATTCCCATTTCAAATAGTATTCTATCAACATCTTCTTTGGCAGCGTTTATACACAGAGGCCTGGGACAAAGACAAGAGTCAAGTTCATATAATGCCTGATACCCCGGAGATCACGTTGGCACGGCAGAACCAGCTCAACTACAGCCAGGTTAGGGCAAACTCCTGTGGTGCAGCCCCACACGTTTTATTGTTGCCACTGTTTGTTTTCCTGTACTTGCTTCTATGGAGGTTGCTGCTGTGCCACAGCAATCATGGTGCCTGTGGCTCTGTGACGTGAACACTCAGCCCATCTGGCCTTTTATTTCTAGGTTGAATATTATCTGCTATAGGATTCCGTGGACAAACTGAAGTTGCATTTTTAGTTTATAGCCATTGCTGGTGTGGGCCAAGGGGACTGAGTAGTATTTTCTGCATCTCCAAGGGGGTAGGATAGCCAAAATAGTGACCCAGTATTTCCACTGACACACTATTTGTCATTTACCTAAAATACAAGTCCAACTGGGCTTGCTATCTTTTTATTTGCTAAATCTGGCAATCTGCCCAAGGGGACCTCTGATAATATGTAACTTTTCCCTACCTGGATCCTCAGTACAACTGAGAGGTAAAACAAAGGAGTATGAATAGAAGTTGAAATCTCACATTTTTTACAACTAAAGTTAAATTCAAGGATACATTTGGATGAGAACTAAATGAGCCTAACTGAACCTCAGAATTAGGTTCCCATTTGGTCAGAGGCCACACTAGAGAAGGGCAATTAGCTACACTCCCCTCAGGGGTAAGGTCTTAGGGCTTAGAGCCCAGAGAGACAGAAGGGGCTGGGCTTAGTCCCAGAGGGAGCGGGTCTGAGCTGAGTGGGAAGTGTCTAGTCGTCCCATCCCTGCTAGTTAAATAAATCGGTAAGTCTGTGATTCACAGTAGAGAGTAAAGGGGCAGAGAAAGGAGAAAGGTCAGAGAAAAATAATTGAGCTTCTTCTATAGAAAGAAAGCTTCAGGTGTGGGAAAGAAGTGTTCTCTATTAACAGCACTGGGGTTTTTTAAAGTAAAATGCAATTTACTTTAGGCACATGTTTTACTAATATGATATAGACAAAATTTAGAATCTTAAAGTCGTGATTATAGTCCAGTTAGCTGTTTTAAATTGTACTTCAGTTTTTTCCACCTTTCTTTTTTAAGCACTATAAAGTATTACATGATTGTGGAAAATGTTTTAAGCAATAAAGAAATGAAAGTATGTAAGCATATATATTTTATGTGTAAACTAACAATATTAAACATTGTTCTGCAATTATTTTTTCCTTAGAAATAGGTATAGATTGGTCTGTAAATTGATCTAGATTACTAGATTACATTAATATATGTTGATATGCATAATATAACAAACTACATGCTATATATTAATTTTTAACATATATGATGGATTAAAATATCAATCGATGTAAATATCCATTGATCTCATTGATTTCTAAAGCTATGTGTATGGGGTTTTTTCAGTAAGATATGATTTACTTTCAAAATTGCTGGAAATTTAGTTGTTTCCAGACCCTCTCCTTTTTAAAATTACTTGGCATGTCACTTAATAATCTCTAAATTGTTGCTGTCAAACCTTTTACTTTCACTCTGACTTTCTTTCTATAGACTCTGTATAAACTCGCCAATGAAGAAGCAAAGAAGAAAGGCTACGACCTGCGAAGTGATGCCATCCCGATCGTGGCGGCCAAGGCCTCCAGGGACATCGTCAGTGATGTGAGTAGCCACACTCCATGTATGTACATGGCTGGATAGGATTGGGAGCAAATGATCATTAGTACAGCAGGGGGATGAATCTATGTGCCAGTTAAAGCACACAGATTGTGCTTTAAATGAAAAAAAAATGTTTTTCACTGGAAAAAGCTCTTTTATATTTTTAACTCCAAAAACTTTAATATTCAGGTCCCATAGGTGGAGGTGGTGTCCTAAACTTTATTATAAAATTGAATTTGAATCTATAGTTATTCATATCTACAATTATAGATATTTCTTATAGAAATAAGAAAAGGCCAGAAGAGAAAAAAATAATAATTTGGTTACATGTGTTGGCTCAATATCAGAAAAAGACCTGGTTCAGCCAGGTCTAGGAAAATGTACCTTTCCTTAATCTTGCTCTGGATCTTTGCCAACTCTTTCTTTGGAAAATTACCTTAAGTGATTCCTTTTGAGCTCTTTTTAAACGAAAACAGAAAAACAAAGACAACCAAAAACAGTAAAATGGTGATCCTCATTTCTTTTCTTGCTCTCTCTGAAAGAAGTGAGTCCTTCGATGAAGAATTATACATATACATTAGGATTTGTGTGATGTTATTTCCTAAAATGAAGAGAAAATATCCATTCAGCACTTACCACCATCACCACCACTAAAATGCTTTCTTGTAGTTATATAATCTGTTTTCTCACTTGAAGAATCCCAAGAAACCCCAGCCAAATTTGATCTCCAACAGAGCAGGGTATGCTGAATAGAAAATGCAAGCCAGCCCATTTTAGGGAGTCAGGTGGTGCAGTGAAAAGTCAACAGAGCTAGATTTGGCAGGTGGGAGGGGTGGGCAGAGGAGGTAATATGATACCTGTGGCCTGGGAAGTAGCCTTCTCAAAATCAAATGTAAAATTTCTGGGATAGTGATTTCACTGGCCCAAGATAAAGAAAAGGTAGTTTATGCTTCCAGTTGATTTTCTGGAGGTGTTGCTGCCTTTTTTTTTTTTCCCCAGGGACTTAATGTCTGCAAAACCTTAGAAATATGTAGTTGGCCCTGTCTTCCCATTAGAGTATTGTTGTGAAGTCAAGTCAGAGTTTAGGATAAGGAAACAAGTTGGTATTCAGATGGTTCCAAATTTAAAATAATGATGTTTTAAATCACCAAGATTTTAGCCCTTTCTAACATGTTTGCCTTTTAAATGACTACTTTTCAGTACAAATATAAAGATGGTTATCGCAAGCAACTAGGCCACCACATTGGAGCCCGAGACATCAAAGATGACCCCAAGATGATGTGGTCCATGCATGTGGCCAAGATCCAGAGTGACAGGGAATATAAGAAGGACTTTGAGAAGTGGAAGACCAAGTTCAGCAGCCCAGTGGACATGTTGGGGGTGGTCCTGGCCAAGAAGTGCCAGACCTTAGTCAGTGATGTGGACTATAAGAACTACCTGCACGAGTGGACTTGCCTGCCTGACCAGAATGACGTCATCCATGCTCGGCGGGCTTATGACCTCCAGAGTGATGTGAGTACTAAGACCCGTTGTATACCACCAGTGACCATGCTTACGATGGTAATACACAGTGATACCTAGATAATGGTCTAGGATTAGTTAGAGCCCTCAGAAGTAATAACATTTTTTCTCTCCACCTCTCATTCACTGTGCTTTGCTTTTCTTTTAGAGAGAACACGATCCCATGAAAGTGTATCTAATTTGGCTTCATATTTTATATTTTTAATGTTTATTTATTTATTTTGAGAGAGAGAGCAGGGGAGGGACAGAGAGAGAGAGAGAGAGAGAGAGAGAGAAAATCCCAAGCAGGCTCTGTGTTGTCAGTGCAGAGCCTGATGCCGGGCTCAAACTTACAAACAGTGAGATCATGACCTGAACCGAAATCAAGAGTCAGTTGCTTAACCAACTAAACTATCCAGGTGCCCCTGGGCTTCATGTTTGAAAAGACATAGACATGATGTTTAGCTATTAAAGTTTTTCAGTCTTTTTTAAGAATTTTTTTTTAATTTTTAAGTAATCTTTATACCCAACATGGGGCTCAAACTCATGACCCTGAAATCAAGAGTCATGTGCTTCTCTGACTGAGCCAGCCAGGCACCCCAAATTTTTCAGTCTTTTTCTTTCATTTTTAAAATCAAGTGTCATTACAGCTTAACTAAGACTTGCTTTTGTGTTTGATCTCACCAGAACATTTACAAATCAGATCTCCAGTGGCTGAGAGGTATTGGCTGGGTCCCTATTGGGTCTGTGGATGTGGTCAAGTGCAAGAGAGCTGCAGAGATACTGAGTGACAACATCTACCGCCAGCCTCCAGACACGCTGAAATTTACCAGTGTGCCTGATTCCTTGGAACAGGTGCTGGCCAAGAACAATGCCATCAATATGAACAAGGTGAGTCCCCAGTTTGGGGGAAACTAAAGTAGAACCATATGCCCTTGAGAATATCTATGGTTAATTTAGTCTTTTAATTGTTTTACAATTGCCATATTGTCTTTAGTGGTTTGGTTGCATTTTCTATTCAGTTATGTTAGGATTCCAAAAATGTATGTGGGAATTTCTGCTTTGACATCTCTTGTGAAGGAGCCAGAGCTAAGAATAGGACAGGTGTTTGGTGTTCAGTTTGTTTGAAGTCAATGAGAGTAATACATGGTTTGATATCAAGGTTTCTTTCCCATTGGGTATTTATCTAAGTGAGTACAAAACTAGCAAGTCAATGCGAATCTCCATAACATTCATCAAAAAGAAATCTGGAGATGGCATATCCAGTTACATTTGCCATTAACAGACAAACAACAAACAAAACCATGGGAAGGATTTAATGTAACCACAGTGCATATGGTATGTATGCTTGGAAAATACTTGCTTATAATTGGAGGTGATAGTGTAACAAAACACACACACAGGTTTTCTTTTCATATCTTAGTCTATGTTTCCATTTAGTGGCAATAAATATCTTGTAATAGCAAAGAGATTTGGAGTGTTGGTATAAAGTACACAGCATAGATAGGGAGGAGCCTGGCTTCCAACTTTGTCATGAACTCTAAATTAGAAACTCTTATTTACAACATTGTTTTTCTCATTCATTAACCTGTTGATATTCACAGCGCTTATACACAGAAGCCTGGGACAAAGACAAGACCCAAATTCACATCATGCCTGATACACCTGAAATTATGTTGGCAAGACAAAATAAAATAAATTACAGTGAGGTAAGACCATTTGTTTTGTTTTCTTGGTCTGACCACATTGATTTTTTGCTGATGTAGTAAAAACATTAGAATTATGGATTTAATTCTCATGTGCACCAGTTGGCTTAGTTTTGATTTTTTATGCCCATCAGCTTACCCTGAATATATGTGCCATTTTTCAAAAAGTAGATACATAAAATGATACAGAAGTAGATAAATACAAAAATATCTGCATCTCAGGAGGAGAAAGAAAACTATCAAAGTCAACTATTAATGATTGAAATTCATTATAATTTTAATTTAAAAATAATGATTGCTATGTATCAAATTAGCACTTCAGTATTCTGTGAGTTTTTCTTCAGTTACCTCACCTGTGAAAATGGGATAAAAATACCTATCTTGAAGAATTTTCGTGGTGGCTGAATAAGGTAGTATATATAATATGCCCAACGTAGGGCCTGGCACAAATAGTTGCTTAGTAAACTTTAACTTCTTCCTGTTACCATGCAAATTAGATTTATTTAATATACTCAAAATAACTTGAGCTTTATTTACAAGAACTGAAATGAGAATCCTCAAGTCCATCCATTTCAAAATTGCCTGAAGACAATAAAATATATTTTTTTATGTGTTATCTCCAGCCTCACTAAACGTGTCATCACATATCTTTGCAGTCCAGAAATACTGCTGCAGGGACAGCTTCTTGCCCAGTTGTACTTGCCAAAATCAACAATTACTGGTTTATTCAAGAAGAGATTGTTTTCTCACACGTTTGTGTGTCTTCGTTTAAAAAAAAAAAGGGCGGGGGGAGACTTTTCTTCAGTTTGAGAACACTGGAAAATTAAGCACCCATTTTCAAGACTTGACCATCTTCATTCTTTTATCTGTATTGACTACTTTTATTTATAATCAGCCCTAAAGAAGAGTCATGCTTCATTTAACCATGACAAGTGACAAGTGAAATGAAGAGGGTACGATTTCCCTCCCCCAACATTATAAAACAGACCCGAGGACAAGCCTGATCATAAGTATTTGCTTGGTCTTGGCTTCAGTCATTTTTTGAACGAACAATTTTTCTCTTGGCCACAGAGCTTCTCTGTTCGTTTAGCTTTTCCCAACAGGTCTGTCTCACCCCAGACAGATGAAGTTAGTTTCTACCCCAAACTGTAATGACGCTTTTAAGCCTCTGCCTTTTGTTAAAATGAGGTCAGATGAGGTAGGTGTTTTTTTTGTTTTTGTTTTTGTTTTTTAGCTGCTAAGAGGAAATTAGGCTTTTATTTCTGCAATTTTCAGCTGGATTCATTTTCTTTAAAATGGCATGATCATGTTAATTGCCTAAGGACTGTCTTCTGAAGATTAGATTTCATAATGGCTCACTTGAATTTTTTCTCAACCCAATTGGTACCTTCATTCCGTACTCAATAAATGTAACCAAAACAAAGCAACCACATCTTTTTTTCTCTCAAATTCTCATTTACCTGTTCTAGTTCTCTTGGGTAAATTACTTACCAAACAAGCTTTAAGACATAGTCTTGATGGTAACCAAAAGCGTTATCTTCTTTGAAGCCCTGCATCTTTTTCAAATGTTGAAAGAATGAAATAAATCAATTTGTTTGGCCTAAAGACATGAGATGATTTAAACACATTTTTTCCACTTCTGCAGAAGGACAGAGTCCTCAAAGGAAAAATATAATAGGCAAACTATTTGACTCTCCAGTTATGAAATAAACATTTTAGAATTTTTGAGAAGATCAAATGCCCTTGGGATTTTAGCTTAAATGTATCCAATTTATTCTTATTTTTGTTTCAGCTTTTCCTTGTAAAATCTTGGGAAGAATGTAATTTGTCATGTATTGATAATGTACATTAAAAACATGTAATAAGTTCCTTCTAAGACCCAAGTCATTTAAAAATTAAATATCTCTGCATCATATTTAAAATTCAGACATTATTCCAATATTTTTAATTCAATCTAACATGAGAATGGGGGGTAATGATGAAGCAATTCGTTTTCACTATTTCTGCCACGTTTAAAATTTTTCCTTACATTTAAAATTTTGTCTTCATGCAGCCTCAACAGTGACAAAATACTGAACATTATAGAGTAGGAAGAAACATAAAGCCCTGAAGAATTGTAGGTCATTGTTGTTTTGCCCTTAAAACCATAAGCAATTTCTAAATCCTTTTCCAGAACTATCTACAGGTTCTACATCTACTTGCTCTGAAGCAGTAACTCTCTTAAAAGAGGAAAGGGAGGAAACTGAAATTAAAGATTAAATTAGTCCATCATAGACCACTTTAAGAACTATGTCTCTGTTTTGGGGTATAAAGATGAGCTACCTTCCAACTTCAGGTGTCCTTGAGATAACACAGAGTCTTTCCAGTGGGTACTCTGGCTTGCGGTGTTATAAACAAATCACTTTAACAGGGAGGGCTGCCCTTCCCTACTCTTCTAAATTACCTGCCTGAGGGGCCCTGCCCTCAGTGGTGTCCACTTCCTCTTTCTTAGCCACTCTTCTTTAACTTTCAAACAAAAAGCACAGATAAAAGGCCTAAAAATCTGCGAAAACAGTCAAATGCCACTCGTGCTCCTGAGTTGGATTCTAGGTAGACAAACAATATTGCTATAAAGGACACTACTGGGACAGTTGGTGGAATTTGAATATTCACTGTCTATTAGATAAGAGTATTGTGTCAATATCAAATTTCCCAAATTTAATAAATATATTGTGGTTATGTAAAAGTGACCTTTTTCTTAGGCAATATATGCTTTAAATATTTAAAAGTGAAAGCCATGATGTCTATAATTTACTCTTAATTGGTTCTTATAATTGAAAATAAGATTTAAAAAAACAAATATACATGCCAAACATACACACATAAAAGAGAAAGAGAAAATAAATATGGCAAAAGTGCTAATAATTGGGTAGCTGGGTGTTCATTGTACTATTCTTTTTTTTTTATTTTTTTTAACGTTTTATTTATTTTTGAGACAGAGACAGAGCATGAACGGGGGAGGGGCAGAGAGAGAGGGAGACACAGAATAGGAAGCAGACTCCAGGCTCTGAGCCATCAGCCCAGAGCCCTACGCGGGGCTCGAACTCACGGACCGTGAGATCGTGACCTGAGCCGAAGTCGGACGCTTAACCGACTGAGGCACCCAGGCGCCCCCATTGTACTATTCTTAAAACTTTTCTGTAGGTTTGAAGTTTTTCAAAATAAGGAAAATATACATTTTTAAATATTAAAACATACATTAAAATATTTGACCAGGTAAGATTTTTTAAAGATTTTATTTCTAAAAAGAGGAAAAAAAGAAAGCATACCTGTTCCAGCAGTTAATGTGGTACATGCCTGAGTGTATTTAAAAAAAAACAAAAAATCTGCCAAACAATTTAATTCATTAATATCCACCAAAACTGTTTTCAAGGCTTTCAATCAAGGTACTGTGATTTCCTATAAATCACAAAAGTAACATTAAGAGATCCAATAAATTTTTACTTTTTATGTTTAAAAATTATCACAATGCATACTTTATTATTGATTAATTAAAAAACAATATTAGCAATTATTTTAAATTTATCAGTATATAGGATTTGGTCAAATTCTTGTGGGTGGCTCACAAGCAAAAAATGCTGAATGAAGACTTCTAGTATAGATGATTTGTTTAATGCACTGGTTCTCAAACTGTGTTCCCACAGCACCTGCATTCCACCTTCTATGTGTATCTATCCTATCGTAGAAACTGAATAGTGGGTGTTTTTCCAATTTACAGAATAAATTATCAAATATATTTTAATTAGTTTTGTGTTTTTAACTAATAAATTAACAATTTATAATTAAAATTTTTAAATAAAAAATTAATTATGGAGCAAATATATATTAACAAAGCCATTCAGGAACACATTATCCTTAGTTCAGCACTATTTGGTTGTAGACACATATTTAAGGTGGTGTTGTGTATTGTTATGTAATCATATTCTTTGCTAGTAAAATTGTCCCTAACTCAAATTTGGAGTTAAATCAACACTTCTTGGCTGTTTGATGAGAAGAGCAAGGGCTGAACAATCCAACACATTTGAAAGCTATTGATTTCACGTCTAAAATCTGTAAGGATTTGTGTAAAGAGAACTTGCAGTGTTAAAGCCTGCCAGATGTAAAATCTCAGCTTAAATAGCTTGGATAAATAGAATGTAAAAGAAAGAGGTGTGTGTGTGTGTGTGTGTGTGTGTGTGTGTGTGTGTGTGTTTAAGATTTAAAGCTGAACATATTAGTGCAGTTAATTCTGCATCCAAAGCAGTCTTCTTTGGACAAAAATACATTTTTAGAGTGAAAGTATTACATGTAAAAGCTACTATTTCTGGGACACCTGGGTAGGTAGTCAGTTAAGTGTCTGACTCTTGATTTCAGCTCAGGTCGGTAATCTCACTGTTTGTGAGATCAAGCCCTGTGTCAGGCTCAGCACTGACAGAATGGAGCCTGCTTGGGATTCTCTCTCTCCCCTCTCTCTGCCCTTCCCCTGCTTGTGCACTCTCTCTCTCTCTCTCAAAATAAATTTTATATATATATATATATATATACACAAATGAATGAATGAATGTTGCTACTTCTTTCCTCAGAACATCTATCGCCAGGCCATGGAAGAAGCCAAGAAAGAAGGCTATGACTTGAGAAGTGATGCCATTCCCATTGTGGCTGCCAAGGCCTCCCGAGACATTGCCAGTGATGTAAGAGCTGAACAAGTCCTTCCCTTTGCTACCAACAGGCCAGCCCTCTGTGCAGGGAAACACAGATGGATGTCTCTATAGTCATCATCCATGGATCTGTAGTCTTCCACCTTAACTGCCTTCACTGTACAGGCAAATAAATTAGGGTTTGAGACAGTAGGTAACCTGCCCAAGATCACAAGCATCATTGAGACAAAGTCTGAACTGGAATGTAGTTCCTTTGATTCCTGTCCTTTGGTCTTTGTTTAATAAGATTGGGTACCTTCATTAAGGCTAGGTGGACATATGTTGAGCTAGTAGCTCATAAAACCTCATGAGCTCTCCTCAGGGTACACTCAAGACAAAGATGCCAGAAAAGGAGCGGGATTTAATGGAGTTCTCCCTCCTGATTCGAGGAAGGGCATAGGATAGCAAAAAAGATATGTCTGCATATTCTTTTACCTTAAAAGTGAAGATATCAGATTCCTGGACAACTTAAATATTAATCTGAATAATAGAAATTGTCCATTTTTATAGGCTTTTCTTTTTAATCATGGTTTAAAAACATATAAAATTTACTGTCTTAACCATTTTCAAGTACATAGTTCAGCAATGTTAAGTGTATTCACACTGAGCAACAGACTTCCAGAACTTTTTCATTTTGCAAAACTGAAACTCTAAACCTATCAAACAACAAAATTCACCCATTTTTAAACTACTACTCCCAGACTATTTGTGCAGAGGAAAATTATTTCTCAGAATGCCCTAGAAAAAAGATTAGGAAAATCTCAGTTGAGTCCACCCATATGACCAACTTCTGAGACACTGTTTATCACTACAATTGAACTCACTCAAAGTTCACTTTTTAGTCTCTTTTTATCAAAAAAAGATTTTTAGCATCATATAAAGTGATCATTGTGGAATTATTCTGTAGAAACGTGCAAATGAGCACAACATCCTTTTCATTGGAAGTGTTTTCCAATGTGTAGCATCTCAGCACATGTTGAATGTACCCTAGCGTCTTAAGGATTTCATAGAAAAGCCTCATCACAAAAAGAATGACAGGAAATAGCCCTTGGTGCTCCCTCCTTATTTACTGGTTTCTCTTTCAGTACAAATACAAAGAAGCTTACCGTAAGCAGTTGGGTCACCACATTGGTGCCCGAGCAGTACACGATGACCCCAAGATAATGTGGTCTCTCCACATCGCCAAAGTGCAGAGTGACCGAGAGTACAAGAAAGAATTTGAGAAATACAAGACCAGATACAGCAGCCCAGTGGACATGCTTGGTATCGTTCTGGCCAAGAAATGTCAGACCTTAGTCAGTGACGTGGACTATAAACATCCTCTGCATGAATGGACCTGCCTGCCGGACCAGAATGACATCATCCAGGCTCGGAAAGCTTATGACCTCCAGAGTGATGTGAGTATCCCTGATGCTGGTTCTGCATGTTAAAAGAAGATCTGAAACATGTCCTTAAATTCTGACTAGTGCCAGGAGACTGGAATTTATTTGTATATTTTAAACAATATACCATTAAATGTTTAAAAAGAGTTTCCTATTGGAAGCACTACAGTTTATTTCACAGTTTTTCTCCCCCCAAAGTCATATGTAAAAGAGGAAATAAAATATATATTATCAATTATGTATATAGGTACATTTCTTCCTAGTAATTCAGGCTTCCTTTGCATGAGTTAGGTGAAACTTAGTCCTCAGAAGTATATAGCTGCATATTTTTGGCTTAAAGAGAGAGAAATACATGTTGGCATGGAGGGAGGTGGAGAAAGTGGGAACAGAAGTATATTATACTAAATCATTTTAACAAACATTTCATATTTTCTACCTACTGACAGGGAAATACTAATATATTACTGTCTTTTTCAAAACCAATCATCTAATTCTTGTTAACAGTTACCATGTACTACTGATAGTAAAATAAAATGAATAGAGAAATATATATTATCTTTACAACACCACATTACACACTTGATATTTTGTGATTTTGAAGGCGGAAATAAAGATTTTTTTTAAAGTTCTTTTTACACACCAGAAGTGCAGCTATGTGTAGTGACAGATGTTGACTTATTGTGATCATTTTACAGTCTATACATATACTAAATCATTATGTGGTACACTTGAAACTAATATATTACATGTCAATTATATCTCCATTTTAAAAATGTGAGAGCGTGATTTGCAAAGGTTAACATTACTATATGCTGAAACTCATTACTGTAGTTAAATTTCACCTCTTGTCCTTTAAAAAAGGCAAAAGAGTTTTTGTGACTGCAGCAGCATTGGTCTGAGTGTGGGGTCTTACTGGGAGCTATTAGAGCACATTTTTCTTTTTTCTTTTTGTTATTTAATGTAATTTATTGTCAAATTGGCTAACATACAGTGTGTGAAGTGTGCTCTTGGTTTTTGGGGTAGATTCCTGTGGTTCATCACTTACATACAACACCCAGTTAGAGCACGTTTTTCAGAGCTAGAGAAGCTCTACTTCTGTGTAAAAATCGTGTACTACCCTCAAGGGCAGGTGTCTTCTACATTTTACAAAAGTTCTTTTATCATATTGGTATAATCCTCTGTACCAAAAAATGTTCAGGGGGAAAAAATATTCTCAGGATTCAATAATACTTTTAAATGAGTGATCAGCTATGCTGGGAGCTTTATTTGTTCACAAATACTTTGTATTTCCCTAATAGGCATTTTGTGACTATGAATCTAAAATTCTAATTAGTAAATGTGTTTCCTATCTGTTCATTTGCAGAATTTATATAAGTCAGACCTTGAATGGTTGAAAGGCATTGGCTGGGTTCCGATTGGTTCTGTGGAAGTGGTTAAAGCCAAGAGGGCCGCAGAGATACTGAGTGATAATATCTACCGTCAGCGTCCGGAGACCCTGAAATTTACCAGCATAACTGACACTCCAGAGCAGGTGCTGGCAAAGAGCAATGCTATAAACATGAGTAAGGTGAGTTTTTATTCCTCACTGTTAGGTAGAGGAATTTACCATCGAAAAAGGTAAAAATTTTGACATGTTACAGTATTCCTATAATTCCTATAGGATTTATGATACCTTTGTAAATGATTTTTCCATTATAATACCATAGTTACTTAATACTTCAAAATATTAAGCTGTTAAAAATACTATGCACTTAATTATTTCATAATTACAGATTTTATTATTAATTTTTTTTCAACATTTTTTATTTATTTTTGGGACAGAGAGAGACAGAGCATGAACGGGGGAGGGGCAGAGAGAGAGGGAGACACAGAATCCGAAACAGGCTCCAGGCTCCGAGCCATCCGCCCAGAGCCTGACGCGGGGCTCGAACTCACGGACCGCGAGATCGTGACCTGGCTGAAGTCGGATGCTTAACCGACTGCGCCACCCAGGCGCCCCATATAATTACAGATTTTAAATACTGCAACCCATTTATACTTTTCAGAACTGCTAAATAATTTTAATAAGAAACAGTAACAACCAAGTCAATGAAATAGTAAACTAGTAAGCTAAATACTCTGGGAAATAGTAATTTATCTACATGAAAAGTAGGAATTGATGCAACTTAAGTAATTTTATTTCTACTTTGTATAGAGGAGAGGTGACTGACACATATCAAAAGAAAAGCATCTTTGAATGCCAAAATAATTTTTCTAATTTCTTTCTTCATAGCGCTTATATACTGAAGCCTGGGACAATGATAAGAAAACAATCCATGTCATGCCAGATACACCAGAAATCATGCTAGCCAAACTCAACCGAATAAACTACAGTGATGTGAGTAAACTATTGATCATATAATGAACAGAAAGGCGAAAATGAACTATTGTAACGGTTTCCTAAGTAACATGGTTTGACTTATACACACTCCAAAGTAACGTCAGTAGAATAGAGTTCTCTCTTGCTTCAATTTCGGGCTGTGTGGTAGGTCCACAAAGTAGCCAGCCTTGTAGCAACAGGGTAGCAGGGAATGGAATGCTTATGGAGAAATATTTCAATGGGAATTACACTCCTGATGTCTTCTCCTACAGGTCAGTGTGGGTATCAAGCCATTATTTGATTAAACAGCTATTTAGGAGGCACTGTTGGAACCCAGTGAGGTGTCATGCCCTCTGGTATTCTGCTGTTTCAGTAATGCTCTGGTTACCCTTTAAGCATTACCCTTTAAGCAAATTCTTTGCAAGTATTTTTGTAGGCATCTCTCTCAGGACTAGTATTTTCATCAGGGTGATTATTTGAAACCCTGCTCTACATATTGATCATGGTCTGTGATGATAGTCCATAGCAAAATGATAAAAATATATATATAACACTTTGAGTTTTTCATACATTCAAATATATTCAATTTGAAGATAATGTCCTTATTCTTTCTCCTTGTTTAGTATTAAGATGGTTTTCTTTTATATTATAATGGTGATAGTAAATAGTATTTTTTTTTTTTTACATATTCTTGTTCGGTAAAACAAAATTTTGGCAACCACAGGCTGATCTCCCCCCAAGATAATTTGTGTGTGTGCGTGTGTGTGTTTTAAACTTACCAATTAATAAAACCTCCAAGTTTAGAACATGTGCCTTAAAATCCTTAGGCACCTACAAAGCAATTTTGTAGAAACCCACCTAATATTTGATTTTATGGATTTCTTTCTATAGTTTAAATGAGGACAGGGAAAATTTAATAATAACCTGATTTATTTTTTAATGAAAGGAATAATGAGTAATGACTTTCTTTTCTACAGAAACTCTATAAACTTGCTTTGGAAGAGTCCAAGAAGGAAGGCTGTGATTTGCGTTTGGATGCCATTCCAATCCAGGCAGCCAAGGCCTCAAGAGATATCGCTAGCGATGTAAGTTGATGTTTTTGGAAGAGGCATTTCTTAGAGATTTTCCCAAATGGCAGCTTTTATAATTTTTCTTGCCAGAATTTTGGTTGTCCCTACAAGTCTCAATTTCATTTGGTAATTCCACCATGTATAAAGTTGCCAATAAAAACAAAGCAAACCACAAGATGATGTGTCCATGATGATACCTGTTAATCAGTTGGGGTTAGAGGTATTTTCTTGTAAAATGAGGGTGTTATAGACCCTAAAAATGGGTTCATATTTTTGAGCCTTAGAAGTTGAGCAGCAAATGCTGTGGATGTTTGTAGAAGACATTGAAAGAACATGTACATCAGTCAATATAAATGTGAGTTCTTTCCTGCTACTTCCATCCATTCTGGCATCAAAGGAAGACTAGATGACAGATGTGTTTTAGAGTTTTGTTTCATCCTTTGTAACTTTTAGTGAGATGTAACTCTGAAGATGCCCCTAACGGTTGTAAGAACAAATTGAGAAGAGAAGCTTGTTCTCTTCTCTGTAGCTTTTCCTTCTCATGCGAAACATCTCCTGAGAGTATCTGGCACCCTTATTCTGTACCATGACTCCTGAGGACCCAAATCCAGGCTTTCCTTCTTCTGGGAGGGCTCCATGCCTTAGACTTAGGCTTCATTCCTTCTATTATCAAAACATTCTCTGGCTGTAAAACAGCTGGAAAAGTCCACACTATGATCATCTTATGATAAGATGAATCATAACATGTTGTTCTTGAATTCTAAAAGTATGGAACAGTAACCCAAGGCATGACTCTTTCATGGTGAAAGTTCAGTGACCTAACAGGAAGATATTTTCTGGTGAGATCATCTACATGTAGCCCATTCTCTTGATCAGGACATTCAGTATAAATTCTAAAAGATAGATTCTAAAATATTCTTAATACATTTTTAGGAAAAAGCCACATCTTTAAGCAGATGTTTTTTTAGAATGTACAAGATGTTTTACATTTCCTTGTTAAGCAATCAAATGTGAAGTAGGTAATATAGTTTAATAGAACAGAAAAATATTAAGAACTAGAAGCTCTCTACTTGAATGTCAGCTACTTGTGATGTGATTGTGAACAAATCAGCTAAAATTCCTCTAGGTTTCAGGTTTCTACTTTATAAAATGGGGTTGATAATATTAGCCTTTCTCTCTCACACTAGTGAAAGGAAAAATCAAAAGAAATAATGTGTGTATGAAACTATAAAATGTTATATAAATGAGATGTTCTTATCAAACTCATATCTTTTTTCTTTTTTTAGTACAAGTACAAGGAAGGCTACCGCAAACAGCTTGGCCATCACATTGGGGCTCGAAATGTTGAGGATGACCCCAAGATAATGTGGTCCATCCATGTGGCCAAGATCCAAAGTGACAGGGAGTACAAGAAGGACTTTGAGAAGTGGAAGACCAAATTCAGCAGCCCAGTGGACATGCTGGGATTGGTGTTGGCCAAGAAGTGTCAGGTCCTTGTAAGCGACATAGACTACAAACATCCTCTACATGAATGGATCTGTCTGCCTGATCAAAACGACATCATACAGGCTCGGAAGGCATATGACCTTCAGAGTGATGTGAGTGGGCCTAATATTCATCAGCATGTGTTTATTTTTGTTGATTTTAACTTGAATCTAAATGCCTTTATTAAACAATTCATTAATGGGGCAGCAATCCATCCAGCAAGTAGAGGGTAACTCCAGAGTTGTAAGGAAAAAAAAAAAAAGGTTTTTATAGGGAGGAGGATAAAGGCAAGGAGGTTATTAGCAAAAGAATGGAAAGGATTGTTTCAGACAAGGTCACCTTCCCTTAGGGGAAAGGGAAGGAGGTCAAATTAGGTTAATTACCTTTTTTTTCCTTTGGGGGATAGGGAAGGTCCATGTGACAGATTACTTCCTTGGTGCTGACCCATCAGCACATTTAAAAGATTTTTTTTTTTTAATTTTTTTTTTTTTTAACGTTTATTTATTTTTGAGACAGAGGGAGACAGAGCATGAACGGGGGAGGGTCAGAGAGAGGGAGACACAGAATCCGAAACAGGCTCCGGGCTCTGAGCTGTCAGCACAGGGGCCCGATGCGGGGCTCGAACTCACGGGACCGCGAGATCGTGACCTGAGCCGAAGTCGGCGCTCAACCGACTGAGCCACCCAGGCGCCCCTTAAAAGATTTTTTAAAGGAGTTCTAACTTTTTTTATGCCATGGAATCTTTTGGCATCCTGTGAGACCTATGGACAACTTCTCAAGACAATGTCATGAAATGCATAAAATGCAACATATATATGTTTCAGAAGAAACTGATCACATTGAAATATGGTTATGAAAATATTAAACTTTGGGTACCTGAGTGGCTTAGTCCGTTGAGTGTCTGACTCTTTGATTTCCACTCAGGTTGTGATCCTTGGGTCGTGGGATCAAGCCCCATGTCTGGCTCTGCACTGAGCATAGAGCCTGCTTGAGATTTATGCACTCTCTCTCTCTCTCTCTCTCGCAAATAAAAAACATAAATATTTAACATAATCTATGATGTAGTGAATAGACATGATTTTCAAGACTTAAAAAATGTAGCACTGGGTATAAGAACTAGTTTAATTTCAAAGAAGGAGCATAAATATCTCAAGATGTCTGCAACAACGTAATAGGATATGAAAATATTTGTGATTTTTATTGTTGACAAAGTCTTATGTAGTATTAATGCTATTATGATCTATAGCCTATATTTATAATCAAAATAAATATTGTATTTCAATTAGAGTTTAATAAAAATAAAGATAGTATGTTTTTCTATTCAAGTACATTGATGCCAGGTTCAGAATCGCTGGTTTAACACAACCTAATTTTCCAAATGAATTGATTGTATTATCATTTTTCTGATAATGTTCTGTTGTTTGTGCAAGGAAGTTTAAGAATGAATTGTACAAATTGAGACAATTTTTCTAAGAAGCTGAAAACAATAGCTCTCTAGAAATACATGAGGCACAACAGGCACATGAAAAGATGTTCAGCGTCGCTCCTTATCAGGGAAATACAAATCAAAACCACACTCAGGTATCACCTCACGCCAGTCAGAGTGGCCAAAATGAACAAATCAGGAGACTATAGATGCTGGAGAGGATGTGGAGAAACGGGAACCCTCTTGCACTGTTGGTGGGAATGCAAATTGGTGCAGCCGCTCTGGAAAGCAGTGTGGAGGTTTCTCAGAAAATTAAAAATAGACCTACCCTATGACCCAGCAATAGCACTGCTAGGAATTTATCCAAGGGACACAGGAGTACTGATGCATAGGGGCACTTGTACCCCAATGTTCATAGCAGCACTCTCAACAATAGCCAAATTATGGAAAGAACCTAAATGTCCATCAACTGATGAATGGATAAAGAAATTGTGGTTTATATACACAATGGAATACTACGTGGCAATGAGAAACAATGAAATATGGCCTTTTGTAGCAACGCGGATGGAACTGGAGAGTGTGATGCTAAGTGAAATAAGCCATACAGAGAAAGACAGATACCATATGGTTTCACTCTTATGTGGATCCTGAGAAACTTAACAGGAACCCATGGGGGAGGGGAAAAAAAAAAAAAAAGAGGTTAGAGTGGGAGAGAGCCAAAGCATAAGAGACTGTTGAGAACTGAGAACAAACTAAGGGTTGATGGGGGGTGGGAGGGAGGAGAGGGTGGGTGATGGGTATTGAGGAGGGCACCTTTTGGGATGAGCACTGGGTGTTGTATGGAAACCAATTTGACAATAAATTTCATATATAAATAAAAAAAAAAAAAGAAATACGTGAGGCACTTTTGTTGTCAGCCAGTAGATTGTCCTTGGGACTCAAGTGCTACCTCATTGGTATAGTAGCTCCTTGTTTTTTTGATCAGGCTCTGACAACTGTCACTTTCGAAAAACTGATAAAAATAGTGGCATTGTAAAAAGAAAATTTCCCAAAGAGCCATACAAACAAAAAGAATTGTTACCTTTACTTATGAGAAAAATACTCCTTTAGCCAATTACTTAAATTCAAAGAAGAAAAATTAAAGACGCATAAAATATCTTCTTGAACTATAACACAAGAAAGGGAATTGAGGATAAGATAAACAAGAGTAAAAATACGTGTACTCTTTGTTTAGAAGCATGTATATAGAATCAAATGATGCCCTTTTGGTTGTCCCCAGAAAACACATTAATTCAACATGTATTCAACCAGTAGTGTTCATCTTTATGTTATATGGCTGGTTGTGAAGGCCACTGCCCAATGGGACAGGAACAAGCTGTATTCTAACAGAGTATTATTGATGCACAAGGAGGTACAGGCAATCAAATCAGAGAATAAATACTTTCTATCAGGGGCAGTCACTAATTTCCTTAAAATGGTTTGGTAGTATATGTGCTACCAAAGTGAGCACAGATTTTATGAGTCTTTAAACTAGAAAACATTAGCTGCCTTCAGGGACAAAGTGTTTGGCTAGCCATTCTACACCAAAGTAAGTCAATCCTGTGGGTCTTCCCAGAAATTCATATAAGATTCAGAATTACACATTATCTGTATATGTTAACTCAAGATCTGACACCAGGCTGTCTAGGTAACTTCTATAAATATTTGACATTATTTCATTTTCAGGCTATTTATAAGTCTGATCTCGAGTGGCTGAGAGGCATTGGATGGGTGCCCATTGGCTCTGTAGAAGTCGAGAAGGTGAAAAGAGCTGGAGAAATCCTGAGTGAAAGGAAGTACCGCCAGCCTGCAGACCAGCTCAAATTCACATGCATTACAGACACCCCAGAGATTGTCCTGGCAAAGAATAATGCCCTGACGATGAGCAAAGTGAGTATGCAATTGTTTCCATTTCCTGAGTCATACCTTCCATGGATTTGGCTCATAAAGTGAGAAATGCCCTGAAGAGTTTCCGGAGAAGGGGGATGTAATGGGCCTGATTCTCATGCCCGTCTTCAACAGAGCATCTGCTTGATTTCTAGTTGGACCTTCATGTTCTTCTCAACACTGTGTCCCCTAATTCTCTGTGTGCATGAGGAAGCAGAGCCTGGGGTAATTTCTCTGGAATAATGGACACACTCGTTTGAGCAGTGACCTGGAGACATCCACACATACATTACTTTGCCCTGTACATTCTCCTAGGCACAGCGGACTCAAACCATTGACTTGTCTTTATCTATCCTGCAAGGAATATATGGCCTTTTAGCATGTTGTTCTGAAGTCTGGGAAACACAGTGTTTATAGCAGCACCACATTGACTCTTTGAATGTGAACAACTCAAAATAGTTGCTTGGTTTGCCCTTCCGTATTAGGTTGTGGAAGTGAGAACCTCTTTGAGAAGTGAGCTGCTACTGCTGTTTCAGTATCATTACATAAGATAAATAATCACTTTTTTTTTTCAGAGTTCTAGCAATCTATTTATTGATACTGGGATCATTCTTTATCCAATGGATGGGTCTTTAATGTGCACATTTTAGGTTGAACTTAATGTACCTGAATTCTTCCACACCTGCCTGGACATCTTCCAGACATTCAGGGTAGTGAGATTGGGTGCTCAGTGCAGAATATGAAATTGACTCTCAGTGAACTCCAAAGCTTGAAGTACTAAAACTCCAGGAATTCTATTTTATACCATACCCATCACAGCAACCACAGTAATAATAACAATAGGAAACACTGTAAAATCTTTTGAGTGCCTACTATGACTCAGACACTTTACATATGTTATGGTTAATCTTCAAAACGCACTTAGTAAGGGCACCTAGGTGTCTCAGTTGGTTAAGCATCTGACTTTTGATTTCAGCTCAGGTCATGATCTCACAGTTCCCGACAGTGAGGAGTCTGCTTTGGATTCTCTCTCTCTCCCTCTGTCTCTGCTCCTCCCCAGCTCTCTCTCTGTCTCAAAATAAATAAATAAACTTAAAAAAAAATAGTAGGTTTAAAAAACACCAAAAAGCACTCAGTAAAAATATGATTATCCAGCTCTTAGAAATGAGGAATATGAGGCATTATGTACCTTTCACAAGATTACACAGCTTGGACATAGTGGAGTTGGGCTTGAATTTGGGATTAACTCTGTGTTAATGGCTTTCTGCTGCATCATAATTCTATAGGCAGGCTCCATCCTTGGAGGTCATATGAGTAACGGTGAGATTCACAGAAAAAAATAATAATTAAGACCACTATATAGCTTCATATTAGCTATGAAGCTGTCATATGGCAGTTTAAATATTGTCATGTTTCACTCTCCCCACTACCCTTTTGCTTCCCTCGCCTCCAAATAGCCTTAAAAAGGCTTTTCTACAGGGGCGTCTGGGTGGCACAGTCGGTTAAGCGTCCGACTTCAGCCAGGTCACGATCTCGCGGTCCACGAGTTCGAGCCCCGCGTCAGGCTCTGGGCTGATGGCTCGGAGCCTGGAGCCTGTTTCTGATGCTGTGTCTCCCTCTCTCTCTGCCCCTCCCCCGTTCATGCTCTGTTTCTCTCTGTCCCAAAAATAAATAAAAAACGTTGAAAAAAAAATTAAAAAAAAAAGGCTTTTCTACAGTAAAATGTGTTAAATTTGAAAACAACTGTAATACATGGGCACTAACAGAGGTTCTTACTCCTTTTCCCCCATAGCATTTATATACAGAGGCTTGGAATGCTGACAAATCCTCCATCCACGTGATGCCGGACACCCCAGAAATACTACTGGCCAAGAGCAACTCTGCCAATATTAGCCAAGTAAGAGGTTTCCTGGTTGTCTTTTAAGCCTTTCTAGGATTCCTCAAAATACTTTTCCACCTTACACTTTCCTGTCTGGAATTGACCTATTAACTTTCTGAAACAATTTTCTTTTTCTGTTGTTTATCATCCTCCACCCAGAAACTTTACACCAAGGGATGGGATGAATCAAAGATGAAGGACTATGATCTGAGGGCTGATGCTATTTCCATCAAAAGGGCCAAGGCCTCAAGGGACATTGCCAGTGATGTAAGTGCCCTCCATCTTACCCCCTCTGGACTCACATTGCTGAACAGCCACTGTGCTGCTGGTGGGCCACATTTCACAATTATTTCCACACATATCCCCACTCCTGCTTCTTACTTTGTAAGACGTTTTCCGTTTGTTGTCACAGAGAAGAATAGTACAGTTTGGAGTTGTAGCTAGAGTTGCTCAGGGAAGGGCTTCACCAATGAAGGTATATGAATATACTACACTTTTGCTTATGATAGTGTAAAGAATTTAAAATTATTCAGAGATGCCAAAATGTTTGCAATATGAAATTCTTATCCATTTGCTTGCGGATGTTCATGTTTTCTGTAGTCAGCGTGTATACAGTCTTCAAACTTGGTTTCTAAACTG
Source organism: Herpailurus yagouaroundi (assembly GCF_014898765.1). Lineage (NCBI taxonomy): Eukaryota > Metazoa > Chordata > Mammalia > Carnivora > Felidae > Herpailurus > Herpailurus yagouaroundi. The sequence continues at coordinate 34,418,432 of NW_024412395.1, read as the reverse complement.
ATATTTCTTTCATTGTAGTACAAATACAAAGAAGCATATGAGAGACAAAAGGGCCACCACATTGGAGCCCAGAGCATAGAAGATGACCCCAGGATTATGTGTGCCATACATGCAGGGAAGATTCAAAGTGAAAGGGAGTACAAAAAGGAATTCCAAAAGTGGAAGACCAAGTTCTCCAGCCCAGTGGACATGTTAGGCATCGTGATGGCCAAGCAATGTCAGACTTTGGTCAGTGACATTGATTATCGAAATTACCTGCATCACTGGACATGTTTACCTGATCAAAACGACATTATCCAAGCAAAGAAGGCCTATGAACTGCAGAGTGATGTACGTAACACAAACTTTGGGAAAGATGGAAGGAGAGGACTTAGCTTTATTAATTGTCCAGGCAGTGCCCCTATGGGTAGACCCCACCATGGACAGATAGAGTCATAGAGTGTGCACTGCACAGCCCCAGGAGAACACCACTCACATTGTTTAATACATAATCCATCTTCAGGAGTTATGTCATAGGAATCAAAGAGTATAGATGAAGAGCCCTACTTACACCAGGTCTTTTATTCTGTGACCTAGGTTCCAGACTGTTTTCTTCATGTCATTTATACTTTCTGGCAATGAAAATATATTGCAGATAAACATAAATTATCTGAATATTTTTGAAATAATTACCACTATTGTGCTATAGCTAAAACATTAAACAAAATTTCCTTCAGTCAGTTATTACAGGATTAAAACGGAATGAGATTCAACAAAATTTCCTTTAAAAATTTTTTCAGTTCTGGGGCTCCTGGGTGGCGCAGTCGGTTAAGCATCCGACTTCAGCCAGGTCACGATCTCGCGGTCTGTGAGTTCGAGCCCCGCGTCGGGCCCTGGGCTGATGGCTCAGAGCCTGGAGCCTGTTTCCGATTCTGTGTCTCCCTCTCTCTCTGCCCCTCCCCCGTTCATGCTCTGTCTCTCTCTGTCCCAAAAATAAATAAACGTTGAAAAAAAAATTTAAAAAAAAATTTTTTTCAGTTCTATAATTTTTTGGAAATATCAAATAATTACATGAAACTCAGCTTTATGATTTTATTCCTCTTCACAGCTAGTGTATATAATTCTGCTTTTACAAATTACTCTATCATTGATATTAAAACCCTGGAGTCCTATAAATCTCAGATCCTACTTTTTTTGAATACCATCTACTATGCTCATCAACCCCTCAATCCCATGTACTTTATTTTTCAATTATGAGATGGTGTGTCTAACCATGGAACCTAATTTCTGCCTAACATCTTTGTAGAGTGTATATAAGTCAGATCTGGAGTGGCTACGTGGCATCGGCTGGATGCCAGAAGGCTCGGTAGAAATGAAGAGGGTGAGGAATGCTCAAGACCTGGTGAATGAAAGACTTTATAAAACACGGCCAGAAGCCTTGAAATTCACTAGCATTGCTGACACTCCAGATGTTGTCCTGGCCAAAGCCAATTCTCTGCAAATAAGTGAGGTAAGAACCATCCTGTTACCAAGCATTCCTTTTGTGGGACTGTTTTCAGATGATGCCACCCAAACAGAGCAAGTGGCCTGTTCCTCTTGGAAGACTTACTAACAAGAGCAACTCTAAGAATCTGCTAGTTTGGTAAAGACTAGTTTGGTAAAGATAGATGCAAATTAGAACAAATATTTCTTTAACACCTATCAAATACTAAAACCTGTAGCATAATGGGGTGCCCAGGGGGCTCAGTCATTTAAGCACCTGACTTCGGCTCAGGTCATGAACTCACAGTTTGTGAGTTCCAGCCCCACATCAGGCTCTCTGCTGTCAGCACAGAACCCACTCTGGATCCTCTGCCCTTTCTCTCTCTCTCTCTCTCTCTCTCTCTCTCTCTCTCTCTGTCCCCCCCCCACTCATGCTCTCTCTTTCTCAAAAAATAATAAACATTTAAAAAAAATCTGTAGCATAATGCTGCAATTTAAATGGTGTAACATTGTATTAGCCATGGTTCTCCAGAGAAACAGAGCCAATAGGAGATATAGGTATGTATAGGTATAGATATATGTATATATGTGTGCATATATATGTTTATGAGAGAGATGTAGATAGTTCTGTAGCCTATATCTGTGTATACACACACACACACACACACACACACACACACACACACACACATGAAGAGAGATTTATTTTATGGAATTGGGCCATATGATTATGGAGGCTGGCAAATCTACGGTCTGCAGAATAGGCTGGAGACCTAGGGAAGAGTTGCAGTTCAAGTACAAAGGTAGTCTGCTGACAGATTTCCTTCTTGCTCTGCGGACGTCAGTCTTTTTTCTATTAACGGCTTCAGCTGATTGGACAAGCCCCATCCACATTACAGAGGGTACTCTACCAAAGTCTACTGATAAAAATGTTAATCTCTTCTAAAAAAAAAAAAATACCTTCACAGAAACATCTATAAAAAGTCTGACCAGGGGTGCCTGGGCGGCTCAGTCAGTTAAGTGACCGATTTCAGCTCAGGTCATGATCTCATGGTTTGTGGGATTGAGTCCCACATCAGGCTCTGTGCTGACCTCTCAGAGCCTGCTGCAGATTCTATGTCTCCCTCTCTCTCTCTGCCCCTCTTCAGCTCATGCTTTGTCTCTCTCTCTCTCTCTCTCTCTCTCTCAAAAATAAACAAATGTTAAAAAAAAAAAGTCTGACCAAATATCTGGGTACTGTGGCCTAGCTAAGTTAACACATAAAATTAACCATCATAAACATTAAAAACATTTTTCCAGGTTTTTAAGGCTTAATGTTTCAGATACCTACTTTTTATCACTGTATTAAATTAATACTTCCCTTCTCTCCACAGAAACTATATCAAGAAGCATGGAATAGAGATAAAACCAACATCACCATTCCTTCTGATACGCCAGTCATGCTGCAGGCTCATATTAATGCCCTGCAAATCAGCAATGTAAGAGCATAAATATGAAGTGTAAATGTCTTTATAGGACAGTATATGTCAGTGTGTGGAGTGTGGCATAATGGACAAATTACCTATCTTAGAAATGTGTACAGTTTTTGGTGCTAGACATTTTCTCTTTAGTACCATTCCCAATGCATTATGAATAGCAATTTTCTCTTTTAAATGTTAAATACAGGGCTGGGTCCCAGGACTACAAGAGTTGGGATATCTGAATCCTACTGGATTCCTCCTTTCAACGTTAAAAGCATTGTCCTATATCCAATGTCCATAGCTCAGTCTCATCGTATATTAATCGAGAAGAATGAAATTTCCTAGTTAAATTTCTCTTACATGAGGGAGAATGAGGTAATAGTCTCTTTTATCTTTATAGCTTTTTTTTATTGATCCAGAACTTTCTTGCTTGATATTTCAAAGCCATTAGAAAAGCCAAAAGATAACTTTTAATTATACCCAAAGAATAAGATGTGCTTAAATATCTATGTCCCATCCCTTTAGCAGGGACCTCTGAAAAGTCAAAGGGAAATATTAGGGGAGAAAAGTCTTACCAGGTCTTACATGATACCTTGATGAAGGTTTTCTAGCTTCACAGTTGGTTCTTAGTTTTCATGTATTGCGTGGTGGGTATTTTCAGATGTGTACCGTATTGTGATGAAGACAAATATTCAAAGTTAGTATACCTAGATGTTTAGCTTTAAAATTTTAGTCGGAAGTATCCTACACTCCATAAAGTAAATGGCCAACCACCAGAAGACTTCAGAAATGTCTGTTTTAGACATCACAATGACTCTAAACCCATATCTTTCTATAATAACACTGAATGTAAATGGACTAAATGCTCCAACCAAAAGACATAGGGTATCAGAATGGATAAAAAAAAAACAAGACCCATCTACTTGCTGTCTACAAGAGACTCATTTTAGACCTGAGGACACCTTCAGATTGAAAGTGAGGGGGATGGAGAACTATCTATCATGCAGGTGGAACTCAAAAGAAAGCTGGAGTAGCCATACTTATATCAGACAAACTAGACTTTAAATTAAAGGCTGTAACAAGAGAAGCAGAAGGGCATTACATAATAATTACAGGGTCTATCCATCAGGAAGAGCTAACAATTATAAATGTCTATGTGCTGAATATGGGAGCCCCCTATCACAAACATAAGCAACTTTATTGATAAGAATGTGGTAATTGCAGGGAACTTTAATACTCCACTTACAACAATGGATAGATCATCTAGACACAGGATCAATAAAGAAACAAGGGCCCTGAATGATACATTGGATCAGATGGACTTGAGAGATATATTTAGAACTCTGCATTCCAAAGCAACAGAATATACTTTTTTCTCGAGTGCACATGGAACATTCTCCAAGATCGATCACATACTGGGTCACAAAACAGCCCTTCATAAGTATAAAAGAATTGAGATCATACCATGCATACTTTCAGACCACAATGCTATGAAACTTGAAATCAACTGCACGAAAAAGTCTGGAAAACCTCCAAAAGTGTGGAGGTTAAAGAACACCCTACTAAAGAATGAATGGGTCAACCAGGCAATTAGAGAAGAAATTGAAAAATATATGGAGACAAATGAAAATGAAAATACAACAATCCAAACACTTTGGGACGCAGCGAAGGCAGTCCTGAGAGGAAAATACATTGCAATCCAGGCCTATCTCAAGAAACAAGAAAAATCCCAAATACAAAATCTAACAGCACACCTAAAGGAAATAGAAGCAGAGCAGCAAAGACAGCCTAAATCCAGCAGAAGAAGAGAAATAATAAAGATCAGAGCAGAAATAAACAATATAGAATCTAAAAAAACTGTAGAGCAGATCAATGAAACCAAGAGTTGGTTTTTTGAAAAAATAAACAAAATTGATAAACCTCTAGCTAGGCTTCTCAAAAAGAAAAGGGAGATGACCCAAATAGATAAAATCATGAATGAAAATGGAATTATTACAACCAATCCCTCAGAAATACAAGCAATCATCAGGGAATACTATGAAGAATTATATGCCAACAAACTGGACAACCTGGAAGAAATGGACAAATTCCTAAGCACCCGCACACTTCCAAAACTCAAACAGGAAGAAATAGAAAACTTGAACAGACCCATAACCAGTGAAGAAATTGAATCAGTTATCAAAAATCTCCCAACAAATAAGAGTCCAGGGCCAGATGGCTTCCCAGGGGAATTCTACCAGACATTTAAAGCAGAGATAATACCTATCCTTCTCAAGCTGTTCCAAAAAACAGAAAGGGAAGGAAAACTTCCAGACTCATTCTATGAAGCCAGCATTACTTTGGTTCCTAAACCAGACAGAGACCCAGCAAAAAAAGAGAACTACAGGCCAATATCCCTGATGAATATGGATGCAAAAATTCTCAATAAGATACTAGCAAATCAAATTCAACAGCATATAAAAAGAATTATACACCATGATCAAGTGGGATTCATTCCTGGGCTGCAGGGCTGGTTCAATATTAGCAAATCAATCAATGTGATACATCACATTAATAAAAGAAAAGATAAGAACCATATGATCCTGTCAATTGATGCAGATAAAGCATTTGACAAAATTCAGCATCTTAATAAAAACCCTCGAGAAAGTCGGGATAGAAGGAACATACTTAAATGTCGTAAAAGCCATTTATGAAAAGCCCACAGCTAATATCATCCTCAATGGGGAAAAAGTGAGAGCTTTCTCCCTGAGATCAGGAACACGACAGGGATGTCCACTCTCACCGCTGTTGTTTAACATAGTGTTGGAAGTGCTAGCATCAGCAATCAGACAACAAAAGGAAATCGAAAGCATCAAAATTGGCGATGATGAAGTCAAGCTTTCACTTTTTGCAGATGACAGGATATTATACATGGAAAACTCAATAGACTCCACCAAAAGTCTGCTAGAACTGATACATGAATTCAGCAAAGTCACAGGATACAAAATCAATGTACAGAAATCAGTTGCATTCTTATACGCTAATAATGAACCAACAGAAAGACAAATAAAGAAATGGATCCCATTCACAATTGCACCAAGAAGCATAAAATACCTAGGAATAAACCTAACCAAAGGTGTAAAAGATCTGTATGCTGAAAACTATAGAAAGCTTATGAAGGAAATTGAAGAAGATATAAAGAAATGGAAAACCATTCTGTGCTCATGGATTGGAAGAATAAATATTGTTAAAATGTCAATACTACCCGAAGCTATCTACACATTCAAGGCAATCCCAATCAAAATTGCACCAGCATTCTTCTCGAAGCTAGAACAAGCAATCCTAAAATTTGTATCAAACCACAGAAGGCCCCGAATAGCCAAAGTAATTTTGAGGAAGAAGACCAAAGCAGGAGGCATCATAATCCCAGACTTTAGCCTCTACTACAAAGCTGTCATCATCAAGACAGCATGGTATTGGCACAAAACAGACACATAGACCAATGGAATAGAATAGAAACCCCAGAATTAGATCCACAAAAGTATGGCCAACTAATCTTCAACAAAGCAGGAAAGAATATCCAATGGAAAAAAGACAATCTCTTTAACAAATGGTGCTGGGAGAACTGGATAGCAACATGCAGAAGGTTGAAACTAGACCACTTTCTCACACCATTCACAAAAATAAACTCAAAATGGATGAAGGACCTGAATGAGAGAAAGGAAACCATCAAAACCCTACAGGAGAAAGCAGGGAAAATCCTCTCTGACCTCAGCCGCAGCAATTTCTTACTTGACACATCCCCAAAGGCAAGGGAATTAAAAGCAAAAATGAACTATTGGGATCTCATGAAGATAAAAAGCTTCTGCACTGCAAAGGAAACAATCAACAAAACTAAAAGGCAACCAACGGAATGGGAAAAGATATTTGCAAATGACATATCGGACAAAGGGCTAGTATCCAAAATCTATAAAGAGCTCACCAAACTCCACACCCGAAAAGCAAATAACCCAGTGAAGAAATGGGCAGAAGACATGAATAGACACTTCTCTAAAGAAGACATCCAGATGGCCAACAGGCACATAAAAAGATGCTCAATGTCACTCCTCATCAGGGAAATACAAATCAAAACCACACTCAGATATCACCTCATGCCAGTCAGAGTGGCCAAAATGAACAAATCAGGAGACTATAGATGCTGGCGAGGATGTGGAGAAACGGGAACCCTCTTGCATTGTTGGTGGGAATGCAAACTGGTGCAGCCGCTCTAGAAAACAGTGTGGAGGTTCCTGACAAAATTAAAAATAGATCTACCCTATGACCCAGCAATAGCACTGCTAGGAATTTACCCAAGGGATACGGGAGTGCTGATGCATAGGGGCACTTGTACCCCAATGTTTATAGCAGCACTTTCAACAATAGCCAAATTATGGAAAGAGCCTAAATGTCCATCAACTGATAAATGGATAAAGAAATTGTGGTTTATATACACAATGGAATATTACGTGGCAATGAGAAAGAATGAAACCTGGCCTTTTGTAGCAACGTGGATGGAACTGGAGAGTGTTATGCTAAGTGAAATAAGTCCTACAGACAAAGACAGATACCATATGTTTTCATTCTTATGTGGATCCTAAGAAACTTAACAGAAGACCATGGGGGAGGGGAAGGAAAAAAAAAAAAAGAGGTTAGAGAGGGAGAGAGCCAAAACATAAGGGACTCTTAAAAACTGAGAACAGACTGAGGGTTAATTGGGGTGGGAGGGAGGGGAGGGTGGGTGATGGGTATTGAGGAGGACACCGGTTGGGATGAGCACTGGGTGTTGTATGGAAACCAATTTGACAATAAATTTCATATTTAATAAATAAATAAATAAATAAATAAATAAATAAATAAATAAAATTAAAGAAAAATGTTTTGTCTATGCTGTCTTTACTTACATTATGTCTTATGAATCTTATTTTGAGTACTTTGAATATATTCACTTATTTTCAATTCTTGTAAACAAACCTGTGTTTCTCCTCAATAGAATCTTTACCAAAAAGACTGGAATGAGGCCAAACAGAAAGGCTATGACTTAAGAGCAGACGCCATTGAAATCAAACAGGCCAAAGCCTCCAGAGATATTGCCAGTGAGGTATGGTTTTATTTCCTTGTGGTTTTTTTTCTTCTTACAACAAATAGGGAGAGTATTTTTCAAGAATTTGGGGGGTTTAAAAAATCTATGCAAACAATTGCATTTTTTTTTTGCACTAAAGACTTACTCTATTTAAAACCATTAAAATGGAATGAAGCACATTAAGGTTAGTATAGATGAGGTAGGTATATGTATAAATGATTTCTAAGTTGTTTCTGAGTGGATGTAAAATAACACAAAGAGACTATGCAGAATTCTTGGGAGAATTCATTACATCTGATTGTTGACCAGTATCATTTTATCTCCCAAATATTTATGACATTATCTATAAATGTAGATAACAGGTGAAAGTTTCACATAAGAGTTAAGACTGAAATCGCACCTTATATATAAGATTTTATACTGAAGGTTTATGTATAATGCTCTCAGTAACCTTGTGAAATTTATTTAATAGTAATGTAAAAACTTAAAATAATTATCCTACCAAGCCCCTTCCCCCCACTCCCAGCTCCAAATCTTTAAGCAACCCTGTGCTCTTTCTCTGGGTTGTGCTCTATTTTTTATCTCCCATATCTACCTGTTCCTTCTTATTTTTCAATTTTAACTCTAAACACAATAGCCAATCTATAGTATCTGCCTTATTCCCAGTTCTCTTTCTCTCCCTTTTATCCAAACTTTTCTATGTTATCCAAATATAGAAAAGAAACAGATGCTATGTTACTCTAGTCCTAAGAAACTTAGGACAAGTGTGGACAAGATGGAAACTCTTGCCTACAGGCCTTTTGTTGTCGTCTGATTCACACCAATAACCTCGCTTTCCATTCCTGAAATATGCACCTTTTGCTTTATCTGTCTCCAAAATCACACAAATGACTTTTTCCTACTGAGGTACTCTCAGTGCTCTTGGGGGACGATCTGACTTAACATCCCACTTTCTAGGAAACCTTGGGAACCATGATTACACCTACTGTCTTATATTCCACATCTGAAATGTGTGATAATAATAGTATCCACTTCACAGAGATGTTGTGAAGATTGAGATGATAGTTGCTACTACTCAACTATTTTAACTAAAAAATTCAGCAATTTCACAAGAATCAACCTATACATTTGAAGCACTCATAATAGTATTGGGCATTTAGTAATTGCTCGGTAAATGTTAGCTATAATTTTTTGTAATTACTCTCATTCACCATGCTACTTCCCTCCTGATTTACTCATATTCTCTATGAAACTGCCAAAAATAGCCCTATTTCCTTACTGAAATATGTAATGACTGCCAATGTTGAGCCAATTTACATTAAGGCAGGGAAAATATTCTGAAAACATTTAATGAGAAGTCCTCTTACTACATTATTTTCATATTTTTTTTGTCTGTTTTTTCACAACTTTAGTACAAATACAAAGAAGGATACCGTAAGCAATTGGGCCACCATGTGGGTTTCCGCACCCTACAAGATGACCCCAAATTGGTCTGGTCTATACATGCTGCCAAGATCCAGAGTGACAGAGAATACAAGAAAGCTTATGAGAAGTCTAAAGGAATTCACAATACGCCATTGGACATGATGTCGATTGTTCAGGCCAAGAAATGCCAGGTCCTGGTTAGCGATGTTGATTATCGCAATTATCTGCACCAGTGGACATGTTTGCCAGATCAGAATGATGTGATCCAGGCTAAGAAGGCCTACGAACTGCAGAGCGATGTGCGTATATTATCAGCAGACTCTTGGGGAGATATTTGTCTCTGTATATCATCACAGTGTGTTCCCTAGGGACATAATTTAAGTGGTAATCCTAATAGAGCCTAACTTAATCTGTACCTTTCATGGTAGTAGAGTTATTTTGAACATTCTCTATCTTACAGAGGATTCCTTTTCATGTAGCAAGTATATATTTTTTCCTCATTGTATATGCATCTAAAGACCTTTATCTCCCAAATTCCTACAGATGTTATTCTAGTAGTACCAAAATGGCAGATTTCAAATGGTGAGCACAGAAGCTCAACCTTATATAAAAACAAAATCAAGTGCCATTGCTATCTGTCATTCTACAAGTGTCATTTGTCAGTCCTGTTCCAATTCCTGTAGGATATGGTGAACTTCTCCCAGAAATGTGTGCCCGGGATGTAACACCCAAATATTAACAATTAGTGTTGATCCTTCTGTTTCATGGGATTGGCCACCCAGCTGATTAGAGGTAGTGTGTGGCCCACTGGCATTGTGTTCTTGTGGGAAGATTTGACTCTTCTGCCTTCTGTGGTTCTCTCCTTCATGTAGAACGTGTACAAATCAGACCTGGAATGGATGAAGGGTATAGGATGGTTGCCAGAGGGTTCTGTGGAAGTGATGAGAGTGAAGAATGCCCAGAATCTCCTGAATGAGAGGCTGTATCGTATAAGGCCTGAGGCTCTCAAATTTACCAGCATTGTTGATACCCCTGAAGTCATCCAGGCAAAGATCAATGCTGTACAAATCAGTGAGGTAAGCCGGGCTGATGATACATTCAGACATAGTGGAGAAGTCTCAATTGTGAACTTTAATTAATTAGAAGTCTCTAATTGTGAACTTTAAATTGCTAATGCCAGCATTAGAACCTTGAACATTTATGTATCCAGATAGAATTTCATATAGTCGATCAATTAACAGTATCCACATTTCATTTATTTAGATAACTCTTTGGTTAACATAAGTGTGGTAGACATCTTCATACCCCACAGACTCTGATAACACACTCTGAATACATTTTGAGGTCTTGCTTGTAATACAAGTCCACCAGTTAATACCATGATCACTGCCACCTTTTTATTTTTAATCATGAGGTAAGTTGAAAAGTCCAGGGGGTGGCCCCAATATTAGATATTATCATACTTATTTGGGCCAAGAAAGCCAGAACTTGATTAGCAATGTGGATGTTCATAGTTACCTGCATTGTGGGTTTACCTGCCTGGTAATTACATGTGAATTAATGGGAAAGGATCATTTTACTACCAGGTTTCTGACTCATTTTCCATTTATATCATATCACACAAGAATATATTCTTGTTGAAGTCACTACTGGCATCTTTTAAATAAAAACACAATGAAAACAAAATGTGATCTATGTTTTTACCTGAGAACATCCAAGGAGAACCTTTAATTGTACCTATAATTTATTCTCGTAGTAATGGACTTATTTACTTATCACCCACCCTTTGTTTTTCATTTTTACCAGCCATTGTATCGTGATGCCTGGGAAAGAGAGAAGGCAAATGTGAATGTGCCGGCTGACACTCCAGTGATGCTGCAGTCCAAAATCAATGCCATGCAGATCAGTGATGTAAGGAACTATACATCCATTTGCTTTACACAATATTTTTGGCCTAACTGAAACTTAAATTGATACGCTCCAGAGGGAGTTAAGCAAAAGGCATTTCCCTACCATTCCTTTTATTTCTAGTCTTTAACGATAAGTGCTCTGTGTGCACACACACATGCAAATGCACTCGTATGTGTATGCATGTGTTTATAAATAGAGATGTGTGTCCTTATCTTTTTTGGAAGGGAAAATGCACTAGTTTCACCAAAACAACATAAAAACATATACATGCAAGTATAGTAATATTTGGTTCTCTTTGTAGTGGCCCATCATTGATTTTTCCTCTTAAAGCAAAATGATATATATATATATTTTCTCATTTTCACATGATTTACTGTCTCCTAAATTACTTTCTTTAAAAAAAATGAATTTTAATTAATTTCATTAAACATCTACTGGCACTTAATTTCAGTATGAAACCAGCCTATTTTATAAATTTTAAGGGGAGACTAATTTTCAGCGTAACTTAACATAAGTGGCTCCCTCTTCAGATTAACTGTGGCATTGCAATCTCCATTTGCAGAAACAATATAAGCAAGCGTGGGAAGACGTCAAGATGACGGGTTATGACCTGCGAGAAGATGCCATTCCAATTCAGCACGCCAGAGCTTCCAGGGATATCGCCAGTGATGTAAGAGCTACTCCTTTCACAGACTTAACCAACGCTAACAGACAGCACACGAGAAATTAATACTTGTCTAATCTTTAACTTATTTGCGAAGGAATTATACTTAAGTAGAATAGAGATCATCGTGATTAGTGTCTTGTTTGTTTTTTGGGTTTTTTTTCAACGTTTATTTATTTTTGGGACAGAGAGAGACAGAGCATGAACGGGGGAGGAGCAGAGAGAGAGGGAGACACAGAATCGGAAACAGGCCCCAGGCTCTGAGCCATCAGTCCAGAGCCTGATGCGGGGCTCGAACTCATGGACCGCGAGATCGTGACCTGGCTGAAGTCGGACGCTTAACCGACTGCGCCACCCAGGCGCCCCTAGTGTCTTGTTTTAACATCTCAAGTTCAGGAATAACTTTTACAACAGTTTGGTGATGCTTTTGCATCAGGGCTTGGCTCTTCTTATGTTTAAGAACAGATTTTTATTTTCTTTTCAGCATCTTGTCAATATTATTTAATTTACAAGCAGTTATAAAAATTCAATGGATAAAAGTAATTCTGAGGGTTTTTTTTAATGTTTATTTTTGAGAGAATGCAAGCAGGGGAGGGGCAGAAAGAGAGGGGGACAGAGGATCTGAAGTGGGCTGTGTGCTGACAGCAGCAAGCCCAATGTAGGGCTCTAACTCACAGACTGTGAGATCATGACCTGAGCCCGAAGTTCGAGGCTCAACTGACTGAGCCACCCAGAAGCCCCAGAATTCTGTTGTCTCTTGAAGTGCAGCATACATAAGTTGTTCCTGTAATAATTTTATGCAGTTGATGGATAAGCATTTTTTAAAAGTTATGATTTGATGTGTGCTAGAAAAGTATTGATTTTCCCCATTTACATAGAATGATAAATTTTAGAACAAAAATATTTTAAATTCACACTTTAAATTTATTTAAACAAAGAATCTAGTTGATAGACTAAAGTAGGAAGTACTGATAGTAACTGATTGTGGCAAAACGCCTGGGAAGGAGGTAGACAGTGACTGAAGTTTGGGAAACACCACATAAGCCTATACTGGGAATAATCCAGAAGCACAGTTCTTGCCTTCGAGGTGCTCACAATGTTTTCATGCATGTAGACATAGACAAAGCAATGTGTTAAGAATCATAAAACTTACAGTATGGACTTAAAAACAGGGCCCATAAAAGGCTCATCTAAGGGAGATAGAGTTATTTTGAGCAGGCTGTTTAGAAAAAGTGAGTTTGGAAAAATAATTCTTCTTTCTTCTGTTCACATACACCAGTATCTATACAAAACTACTTATGAGAAACAGAAAGGTCATTACATTGGATGTCGCACTGCCAAAGAAGACCCTAAACTGGTTTGGGCAGCAAAAGTGTTAAAGATGCAGAATGACAGGCTGTACAAAAAGGCCTACAATGACAACAAGGCCAAGATCTCCATCCCGGCAGACATGGTGTCCATCAGTGCTGCCAAAGAAGGCCAGGCATTAGCAAGTGATGTGGATTACCGCCATTACCTGCACCACTGGTCTTGCTTTCCCGACCAGAATGATGTGATCCAAGCCAGGAAAGCCTACGACCTGCAGAGTGATGTAAGTTGTTGCTTGTGCACAGAGTACCAACTGAGGTGCCTGAGGAATGAGCTGTTTCCCAGGGAGAAAACCTTCCAGAGCTTTGCCTGGTCATTCCTCCTAGGACTCAGGAAAATGCAACTCTCCTTACATGAGCATCTCTTTAACATCTTACCAACTTTACTGATTGCCTTCCTTACTGCTGGTCTTATTCAGAAAGTGTTTTTTCTTTCTTTCTTTTAGTGGTGCTATCAGATTTTTTCTATAGATTCCTTAATATATGCTGTGTCTGTAGTTTCCTAAACATAAGAATTCCTATGGTCCTTCATTGAATGACAGGGATACTTCCTTGAAATTAATTTTAAAGGTTAGCAGTGTATTCCAAACTCATTAGTTTCCTTAATTCAGTGTTCATCACAATATGGTGTTTCATTAGTCTACTTAAAGTATTTTTCGATTCATATTTTCTGCTTATCCAATCTTATAGAAATCATGGATTCCATTAGGGTATTAATTTCTTATGTAGAATGAATGCCTTCTTTAAATTATTTGAACTTGATTCCCATAAGCTTCAAGGGATGCTTTCATGATGAATGAATTTGTTATAGAAAAGTGTATCCATCACTTGAAATGAATTGCCAACTGGTCAATTTAGGCCAGTTTCTAGAGAAATTCAGTCTCTCCATTAACCTGAATAACATTAGCATATAATGGAATGCATATGAATCAAGTTCCTAAAGGATGAGGAAGGCAAACTTCAAAATCTATATGTAATCCTTTTTGAGAATCCTTCTGAATTTTGGGTATCCATCATACTTTACACACTAAAATATACAATGTCCTTCTTCATTAAGATAGAAATTTTACTGCATTTTCACTCCTCTTACTACCTTTTTTATCCTGATATTTGTATCCTATTAACTGGTTATTAAAATACCATTTCTGAAAAACAGAATGATTTTTTTTATGAAATGAATAACCGGTGCTTAACATAGAGCAATTTTTTCTAGTTAACCACTTATCTATAGCTGAAAAAACAGGTTTGAATAACCAAGAAAATGCAAATCCCAATTCAAAGGGAGGTGCTATCTTGGAAATGGAAGAAAGAAAAAACAACTGAGATCAAAATTGTGGAACCTGGGATTGAATTCCTTTATTTTTTTTTTTATTGAAGTATACTTGACACATAAAGTCACATTAGTTTTAGAGGTACAGCATAGTGATTCAACAAGTCTACACTCACCAGAAGTGTGGCTATGATCTGTTACCATACAACACTATTTCAGTACCATTGACTATATTCCCTATCCTGTACCTTTTATCCCTATGACTTATTCATTCCATAACTGGAAGCCTGTGTCTCCCATTCCCCTTTTACCCATCCCCCCACCTTCCTCCCTTCTTGAAAACATTAGGGGTTTTTTTTGTTTTTTGTATTGATTGGTCTCTTTCTGCTTTTTGTTTGTTTGCTTATTTATTCATTTGTTATTTAGATTCTACATGTAAGTAAAATCATGGGGTATTTGTCTTTCCCAGTCCGACTTATTTCACTTAACATAATAGGTCCATATGTGTTGTCACAAATGGCAAGACCATGGTTTTTTTTCTGTCCTGAGTAAAATTTCATGTGTACATGCATATGCACACACACACACACACACACACACACACACACACACACACACCTACCACACCTTTGTTATCAATCCATCTATTGATCACTTCCATACCTTGACTATTGTCGATAATGCTGCAGTAAACATAGGGGTGCACGTAGGTCTTTGAACTTGCATTTTCATTTTCTTTGGGTAAACACCCAGTAGTAGAATTGCTGGATCATATGATATTTCTATTTTTAATTTTTTGGGGAACTTCTTATTTACCACAGTGGGACTGAATCCTTAATTATCCCTTTAAAATACACCATGTGCCAAGTACTGTGCTAAGCACTAAAGATACAACAGTGAATGAAGAGGAAGAAATAAGACAAAGTTCCAGACATTAGGGAGTTCATACTGATAACAAAGAAACAGATGTTAACTACAGAATATCAATAGAAAAAAATCAGATGGCTGAGAAAGAGTGATCCATGGTGCTATGAAAAAGTGAGGAGGAAAACTTACCAAGGAAGTACTGAGTGAGTGGGAATATAAAGGGAGAGTAGGAGTTGGCTCTGCAGAATGACCACCATATGCAAAGGGGTCTGTATACAAACAAGAAACCAAAAGTCCATTGGGGTCATAATGCATAGGTTAAAGGGAAGCACATATAAGACGAGACTGGAAGAATTGGTAAGGACTGGTGCTAGATTATCATCATCTTCTAGTCCATGTTAAGACTTTGATCTTTGTCCTAAGACCAATGGGAAGCCATAGGATGCATGTGGTGCATCAGATTTGATTTGTAAACTTTATGACGATCATTCCAGCTGCTGTGTGGAGAACTTACTGGATAGCCCATTATTATTGCTTTAAAGCCCACCTGAGCTGGTATGATGTTACTTAAATATAACTCAAAATCTTCCATGCATCCTGCAGACAGAGAGCTCCTTCTGCATCATTCTGCTTTTTTAAGAGTGTGTAAAGTGCCCCTGCTACAAAAAAACAAAGCAGAACAGAACACTGCTGTGCATTTGAGGAATTATGTCTGTCAATGCTCATTTTTAATTATTGTTTGTGGAAGGTAAAATATAACATAAAACTGCTTTCTTACTTTACCACAATTAAAAAAACACTGCCTCTACTTAACTTTGTTTTCTTTCCCAGGCCATCTACAAGGCTGACTTGGAGTGGCTACGTGGCATCGGCTGGATGCCCGAAGGATCTCCTGAAGTGTTGAGAGTCAAAAATGCCCAGGAGATCCTACGAGACAGTGTCTATCGGACACCTGTGGTGAAACTCAAGTACACAAGTATTGTCGACACACCCGAAGTTGTCCTTGCTAAGTCAAATGCTGAAAATATTAGTATTGTAAGTCACTTTTCCCCTCTGTGTTAAAATTAAATCATGCTCATAAATGATAAATAATTAACTTGGCAATCTGTTTGTATGATAATGATGTTGATGATAGCAAAGATTTTAATCCATAATGTTGATAGGGCTGTTTTATTATTTTTCATAAACTTTAAACAAAAACTCAAAGTACTAATAAAAGGTAATCATGAATTGGTACCATTACCAATTTCATATTAAATTTGAGTAACTTATATGAAAGACTTTTGGAAGTTTTTTTTCCTTAATATGAAAAGATTTTAGATCAGAAAAGTTGAAAGTTGTGCCCTGGAACTCGCAAAATTATAAGTTGCAAAGTAATTTTGTTATTGTTGGGTCTTTCCATAGCCAAAGTACAGAGAAGTTTGGGACAAGGATAAAACTTCAGTCCACATAATGCCGGATACTCCAGAAATTAATCTTGCTAGAGCCAATGCTCTTAATGTGAGCAATGTAAGTACCTCAACAGACTCCCTTTTTGTTTATAAGTTCACCAGCTGGTGCTATGATATCCCCAGGGAACTCTTCATAGCCAGGGGAGAAAAGATTGACTGGGTGGGGATGGGGAAGACTCCTTAACATAAGTCCTTGACCAGGAAAGGAGCAGGGGGCACCTGAGAGGCTCAGTCGGTTAAGCCTCTGACTCTCGATTTTGGCTCAGGTCATGATCTTACAGTTCGTGGGTTTGAGCCCCACATCTAGCTGACACTGACAGTGTGGAGCTGCTTGGAATTCTCTCTCTCTCCTCTCTCTCTGCCCCTCCCCCAGTTTGCATTCTCTCTGTCTCTCTCTCTGTCATAATAAAAAATAAACTTAAAAAAAAAAAAGTGAGGAAAGGAGCAGATCCTTGGCTCTGAGTCACCCAGCAAGGCCAGTTACTGGTGGGCCAGTGTCAACATGACAGAAAGGGAGAAGGTAATAAGGACCAGAAAGTTTAAAGAAGAATGAAGAGACACATGACCAAGAAAGGGGAATTAACAACAGTCAGATGAACAAAATAATTATAAGAATTCTTGCAAAACTTTATACATATTAATTTTAAAGCCTGGACCTGTAGGGGATTTTCTAGGAAATCATAAATTACCAAAATGAGCCCAAGGGGAAAAAAAAAAACATATAACAAGAAATTAAGAGGATTATTAAAGACTCTCCTCTCTCCTCTCAGATGTCAGGGTCATCCAGATGATTTCATAGAATTCTTTCAGACCCTTAAGAAATAATCAAACTATAATAGAGCCCAATGAAAGAAGGAAAGCCATCACAATTTCCAAAACTTGTCAAAGATAGTTCCACAAATGAAAACTGTAAACCAATAGTGAAGAAAATCTTAAATATTAACAAATAAAGTTTAATAGTATGTGAATATGATACGAGAAAAACTAATTAGGGTTCATTCAGGAATGCCAGGGGGTTCCATATTCAGAAACCTAATAATGTGTCTGAACAAAAGAGAAAATCACATATTTATTTTAATAGATTTGAAAAGGCATATGACAAAATCTAATATCCATTATTTTTAAAAATAAAATCCTAATAAAATAAGGTTAAATGACTATCTTCTTGATGTGACTAAAAGAATAAATCTCAAATCAAAGCCAGACTCATTCTCAGTAAGTTAAGTTTCTCATTCAAGCTAGGAATGAAACAAGGATGCTCATTGACATCACCATTATTTAATGTTTGCTGGAATTTCTAGCTAAGTGAGTAAGCTCACTCAAGCCAAAATAATTACATAAGAGTAAGAGATAAATATTGGGTCTAAAAAGGCAAAATTATCATTACCTACAGGATAAATCATTATGGCTGGAAAAAGGAAGAGAATGAACTAAAGAGTATAATTAATAAAATGAGAGAATTCAGTGGCTAGCTACACACTTTAAGAAATCTCAAGAAAGGTACTGTCTTCATGGATCATAGAGCTTTCTTGTGAGTAGAAAAAGTATGACCCTAGAAGAAGTATACTACCTTAATGTCATTCACCATGGTTTGGAACTTGACATTTTTCAAAAAATAATAAATATTTGTGAGAGAAGGAACCTGCCCAGAAAAGATTCCTCATCACATGCCAAACCACACCATCAATTCTATTATAATGGGCCACTTGGGAGCTAGTTTTTTCCAAGAGATGGGAAGAAAATGAAATTTTAGGGCGTTGATACATTTTTTTTAGACAAGAATAGTATTATGGTGCAGTGCTTTCTCATCACCAAACTGCAGCATAAACAAAGTCCTCAGCCTCTTCTTTTCCATCCAGAGGCACCTTTGGCTGGACAATCAGGGAATGTCTCATGTGCTCTTTTTTGTATGATATATTTCTTAGCTGGAAATATCAGAATCCTACAGCTAATATCTCGATGTAAGCAAGAGTAGTATTTGAAACTATACCAAAAGTTACAAACTTCAGATATTTAGATATTCGATATTAAGACAATGAAGGACGCATGTGTGGCTCAGTCAGTTGAGTATCTGATTCTTGATTTCCACTCAGGTCATAATCCCAGTGTCATTGGATCGAGCCCTGCAATGAGCTCTGTGTTGAATGTTAAGCCTGTTTAAGATTCTCTCTCGCTCCCCCTCTGCCCCTCACCCCTGATTGTACACACTTTCTTGCTCTCTCTCTAAAATTAAAAGTAAAAAGACATTAATGAGAATGGCTTGTGCTTTGGAGGAAATCAAACCTCCCATGTGAATGCTAACCAAAAGGTACATTTTTTTAAAACACGGTGTCACTATTACTATAATCTTGATAAAAGTCATACTTAAAACTGTTTCTATCATTTGGAAAGCACAACTTTTTCAAGATATTTGTATATAATTTTCTAGGTAACCAGCAAATTCATGTTAAATTAACTCATTTAATCTAATCACATGAATAAAATATATAGTGCTATTTTGTTTTTATCCGATGGGAAAGTTGAGACTTAAAGTGATTGAGGAATTGATCCGTGTCTCAAAGTTAGTAGACGAAGTTTTGGTCTCAAACCCTGATTTTTTTTTAACTCAAATAAAAAATATATTTGAACACATAAACAAAAATTTAATACATAATTAAAAACAGTATAACATATGTAATAAAATAAAAACAAATTCTAAATAACATGACGAGTTTGCATTAAATATTCTCCATTTAAATGTGGGAGAACACTCTACATTTAAATGTGGAGAACACTTTTATTTTGTCTAAAAATAAAAGTCAATTGTTAAATAGGCCTACCCAAAATTCATGCAAAAACTTGAATGAAAATTCATACAAAACTTGTCTACACTCATATTTCAGATATGCAAAGCCCATGAAACTGTCAATAATTGAAATTCATCTTTCTGCACTTTTAAAGCTTCCACATTGATTGGTGTGATTTCTGAATTATACATTTAGATTACTGTTACTTCTTGTTTTTTAATGTTTGTTTATTTTTGAGACAGTGAGAGAGAGCGCAAGCAGGGGAGGAGCAGAGAGAGAGGGAAACACAGGATCTGAAGCAGGGTCCAGGCTCTGAGCTATCAGCACAGAGCCCAATGCGGGGCTTGAACCCATAAATCGTGAGATCATGACTTGAGTCAAAGTCAGACACTCAACTAACTGAGCCACCCAGGCGCCCCTAAATTACTGTTACTTTCGAGTCTTACGTCATCAACACAAAGTGTGTCCATTTAAATATGAACATATATTTGAAAAGTTATCTGTAAATCACTACCTTAATTTCTGTGTATAAATAAAAACACACTGCATTTTAAAAATGGCTATTGGGGCACCTGCATGGCTCAGTCAGTTAAGCCCCTGACTTCGGTTCAGGTTATGATCTCACAGTTCATGGGTTCAAGCCCCTCATCAGACTCTGTGCTGACAGCATGGAGCCTGGAGCCTGCTTCGAGTTCTGTGTCTCCCTCTCCCTCTGCCCCTTCCCCTCTGCCCCTTCCCCTCCTCTCTCTCTAAAAAATGAATAAACATGAAAAAACATTTTAATGGCTATTAACATACAATTGTGCTTCAGAAGGAATATCTAACTTTCCCAAACAATATGCATCATCAACTACATGAAAAAATCTAAGAAACCATCCTGGGAAAACCTCCCCACAAATATAAAAAGTATATAATTCTGAAGATGACAGAATTGAGTTGAATTTTAAAATTAAATAAATTGGAATTATTAATTTAAAGAAACCCAGTAATTTCTCATTAAGTCTGACCATAACCTTATCCCAGTGCTACTGATACAAGCATCTAAAAAAAAAAAAAAAAAAAAAAAAAGAAGCATCTAAACACTATTATATAAACTATGAATAACTACATAGAGGCCGTGATTTAAATTAAAAAGAAACAACTCTTGTCAATCCCAGATCTTTGGACTCCATACACAATTTCGTATTCCAGTAGCGTGGTGCGGAATTATTCTTTTACCTATCCTCTTTTCAACCTATTCTGGGACTTCAAAACTGCACTGCTCTGATATTAATTCTACTTGAGCCGCTGAAGTTATTGGTACATTTGAATCCAAAATGATACCTTATTTTTTTCTCGTCTTCAGAAAATTTACCGCGAAGGTTGGGATGAAATGAAGATGAGCTGCGATGTGCGGCTGGATGCCATCCCTATCCAGGCTGCCAAGGCCTCCAGGGAGATTGCCAGTGACGTAAGTGTGGCCTTGTTTAACTTCTCAGTTTTTAAGCAAACATCCTAGGTGCATCAAGATCACATACTGTGACCCATCTGCTTTGTTTTTACATCTCCAGTATAAATACAAGCTTGACCATGAGAAGCAGAAGGGACACTACGTGGGTACCCTCACAGCCAGGGATGACAACAAGATCCGGTGGGCCCTCATCGCTGGCAAGATTCAGAATGAAAGAGAGTACCGGCTGCACTGGGCCAAATGGAAGACTAAGTTCCAAAGCCCTGCAGACATGCTTTCCATCTTGCACTCTAAAAAATGCCAGACTCTGGTCAGCGACATTGATTATCGCAATTACCTACACGAGTGGACGTGCATGCCTGACCAGAACGATGTGATTCAGGCCAAGAAAGCCTACCAACTGCAAAGCGATGTGAGTGGGCTACATTTTAGCATGAGCTCTTTTCTCATTTTGCCATGACTCCCAGAAAGTTTGTCATTAAATTTTATATCACTGCTTCCTGACTTTATACAGCCAAGAATTTGGTTTTAGTTACATCATATAGTATGGTGTCAAAAATCATCAAAGCTGTGAAAGATGTAGATTTTGTATTAGGGAATATATGGTTGTGTGACTATAAATCTTAACTGTGACTGTATAAAGACAACTACTGTGAAAATATTATTTGTGGAATTTATGTAGCAACAAAGGTACAACGTTGGCAGTCTGTGGAAAGGATGTAGGCACAGGTAGGCTTTTTTTCAGTTGATATAGTGTTTAAAAATCTTGAATTAAGTTGCCAAGCTTTTTAAATCAGGAAATTTGGGGTACAAATCTAGGATTCCCTACTTCTTTAGAAAAATCGGAGAACAAATTCCTGGACATGCATTACGCCCTAGCAATAATAACTGGAGCCGAATTGAAGCTAACCCCCTTTAAATGGAAAAATGTCTCCCCGTTTTTCATACCTCCTGACCTCCCAATGAATTTACTTATGTTACCCTCCCAGCTGCTTGAGTATGTCATCTTTATATTGTATTTTTCCATCAAATCAATAGATAGAATAAATAGGGCCATATGACCAGAGTTACTGAAATCACATGGCTCTGTTCCCACAGGCTGTCTACAAGGCTGACTTGGAATGGTTACGTGGGATCGGGTGGATGCCGACTGATTCCGTTTCTGACAATCATGCCAAACATGCTGCAGATATCTTCAGTGAGGTATTCCAAGATTTTACCTGGCCATTTAGTGCATTTCCTGGGAGACTGGACAAAATTACACAAGCCAAAATGAAGTCATGCCCCATCAGCAATGTTAATAACTGCAATTGCTGTCATTTAAGCCAGAAATATCTTGTCCCAAAACAATCCTCTACTGTCCCTATCTCATCATGGGGCCACATCCATAATATAATGTCCAGTACACTCACTGATGCTTGGAATTGTGTAAATGGAAAACTTCTTTTGTCAGCAATGACACCGCACTTGGGAGAAGTTTACACAGTTGAAAAAAAACACATTGAGTATCATGATACACAGAGTATTGTATTACATGACTTTGATAACTAAGCAAACCTGCTACTTTAGAAATCTGTGGGAGGTGTGAGAAACCACTCAGTTGTTAAAAAATAAAAGACTACGAAAAAAGGCCAAATTGCCAAGAAGGTGCCATTCAAATATAGCACTCTACACTTCTAGTAGAGAAGGACCCTTAAGTCTAGTATCTCTTTCTCAGCTCAGATGGGACCAGAAACTACAACTGTTTGAAAGATATTTTCTTTCCCATAGAAAAAATACCGCACGAAAATAGAAACTCTCAACTTTACTCCTGTGGATGACAGAGTTGATTATGTGACTGCAAAACAAAGTGGTGAGATACTAAATGATGTAAGTACATGGCTGTCATTCTAAAATTGCCCAGTCGTGAAATGTCATTTCCAAAGCTTTCCACCTACTGAAGCTCAGCGTGCAGTCATTGTCTGAGATACAGATTGTAGTCATTGAGATGATGCTTGCATTTGCTTGGACGACATTATATTTTCTTAACATCAAGTAACTTACCCTCTTGCCTCTCATTTCCAGATTAAATACCGGAAAGATTGGAATGATACCAAATCAAAGTACACCCTCACAGAAACCCCCTTGCTGCACACTGCCCAGGAGGCAGCCCGGATTCTGGACCAGGTATGGATTTTAGCCAGATGCCTGGTACTTTGTGTGGAGACAAAGGACCATAATATAACTGTGGGAGATGTATGTACATGACCAATCCCTCATTGTGACTCCTTACTTAAGCTTCTGTTGTGGCTCTCTGTCTTTTAGTATCTCTACAAGGAAGGTTGGGAGAGGCAAAAAGCTACAGGTTACATTTTGCCTCCGGATGCGGTGCCATTTGTCCATGCCCATCACTCTAGTGATGTTCAGAGCGAGGTAATTTATCCTTATGTGAGTGCACGTTGGAGTGTTCCTTGGCTTAGCAGGCCTGGCCGGGCTTAGGGATGGTTGGAGTATCTGCTCCCTTCTAGTCCTTCCTGTAGGCTTTGGGAGTTTGTTTTTGGCTTCTTTAAAAGCTGTTGTTTGCATGCTTTACTGTTTCTTCTATTCCCCCGCTTCCTTAAAATCTCTAAGCTTTCAAATAAAATATAGGCAGAATTAGAAAACAAATATTTTTTTTCTATTTTTAAATTGCTGTTTCTTCATATCTATTTATTTCACTGCTTTTTGTTATTTAGTCTCAGTGAGGCAGTTGACAAAAGGCTGAGGGGCTGAATGCTGATGTTTCCAGCCCCCTTTGCCTTGAGTGCTTGTCATAACTGATGGAATCTCTATTTTCTCTCCTGCCAGCTGAAATACAAAGCTGAACATGTAAAGCAAAGAGGTCATTATGTTGGTGTTCCAACGATGAGAGATGATCCTAAACTGGTTTGGTTTGAGCACGCAGGCCAGATTCAGAATGACAGACTATACAAAGAAGACTATCATAAAACAAAGGCCAAAATCAATATACCTGCTGACATGGTGTCGGTGTTGGCCGCCAAGCATGGGCAGGAACTTGTCAGTGATATTGATTACCGTAATTACCTGCACCAATGGATATGTCATCCTGATCAAAATGATGTTATCCAGGCAAGGAAGGCCTATGACCTACAGAGTGATGTAAGTGATTTTGTTTCTTAATTATCTAGAAATATATGGTGTACTCTGAGAATTATAAGCAGCACTCTGGATGCACCAGTCTTGGAAACTTTGAGCCATAAATATTGAGTTTGTTCCCAGAAGGGAAATAAGGCTGGATATGAAGTAGAGAAAGACCGTGGGCAGTGATTGACAGCTTTGCCTTGACTATGCATTTCTGAATAACTTTCAAAGTCAAATAAAAAAATTTGTTTTTGTATCATCTTTGCCATCAGCAACATCTCACATCTACCTGAAAAGTTATCAGTTGATTTAGAATAACAATTGGCTTGGGGTGAGACTGGAGAGTGAGTTGGGATTTTAATAATATTGGATGATCGTGTAATCAAGGACCTGGGAACACCCCATTCTTGCTTTGTGAGCATTTCACTCCTTCAGGCATTTATGAAGGACTTGCTTGCAAAGAATCAAAACAAAAAGGAAACAAAGTACTAATGAGGCACAGGAGGGCCCAGAATCCCTCCTGCACAGCTTTGGTAATGCTAGGGTAGAGAATACATGACATAGGCCATCTGACACCGAAGCCTGAGTCAAGACCTCTAGCTACCACCAACAGTCTGTAAGGAATAGAAACACAGCGCATTGAAGTAATGCTTGGGTATACCCTGGAGCTAACCCTGCCTGATATTCTCATTACCAAATCAGAATCAAGAAGTGAAGGACCACCTGTAGCACAGGTGCTGAATTTGAACATCCCACCTCATTGTTGCTACAACAGAGTGACTATTGTGGACCTTTAACCAGATTAGCAGCTCCTTTGGTATGAGGTGGCCCAAGAGAATCCAGGCACTGCGTGGGGGAGAGGAGAGCTAGGCTTGGCCAGAGGGATGTGTCCCCCTACTCTATAATACATGAGCACTTACTTGTGTAATTTCCTTTGTATAGTGTAAATGTCCCACATATTTCTAAATACCAAATACAAGTCCATCTAAAATTATACTCTCCTTGGTAAAACCTTTCCTTAGGCTCACTGCTGAAAATAATGGCTTCCTGGCCGTAATTCCCACAGCACTTGAATGTTTCTGCTCTTACAGCACTTACCACCCTTCACCTTGTAAATGACTTCTGTTTACACTAGATTCCTTTATATACTTATCCCTCAAAGCACCTAACACAGCACCTCACTCATAGTAACAGGCTCAAGAAATATTCCCCAGGTAAACAGATGAAATCATGATGGAATCAATGAGACAAGAGCCATGAGACATAAATCCTTAAAAGCTCCTGAAAAAGTTGTTTCTGATCTGCTGTCTGTAATCCTATGTCTGAGTCATTTATACCTGCATTGTCTCTCTTCCTGCTCTCAGAATGTGTACAAAGCTGACCTGGAGTGGCTCCGTGGCATTGGCTGGATCCCCCTGGATTCTGTGGACTATGTGAGGGTTACTAAGAACCAGGAAATGGTGAATCAGGTACGCAGAGCCTTTTCTCACCTAATGCCTGACTCCCTTGCCTGCTGTGTGGGGATAGGTACCCAGCCTTAATCATCTCTGTTTCCTTGCAGATAAAATATAAGAAAGATGCTCTTGACAACTATCCTAACTTTAAAAGTATAGAGGATACTCCAGAGATTGTTTTGGCGAAGATTAATTCAGTCAATCAAAGTGATGTAAGTTTGCTTTGTGTATAATGAGGTACATGGACTGGGGAGTTAGCTGTCCACCATTGAATGCATTTGCGTAACTCCAGATAACTGCTTGTAAGAAAATGAACATTGGGGTGGGAAACTGTGAGATCATCTTTGGTGGGAATGTCTGAAAAGTCACTAGTAGAATGTATACTCTACTCACTTTTAGATAATGTCTGTATTCTTGTCCAAATTTTTCTGCTATATTAGCTAAAGATGAGCTGAAATTCAACCAGTTGGTTAGTTTTAACCTCTAAATGTAGACTGATTATTATCTTGCTAGGTAGAACCCATGAAACTTTAAATACACATTTACAGTAACTAAAGGCTTTGTTTTGTTTTGTCTTGTTTTCTCCTTAGATAAAGTATAAAGAAACATTTAATAAAGAAATAAAGGGCAAGTATACATTTTCTCCAGATACACCACATATCACCCACTCCAAAGACATGGGAAAACTCTATAGTACCGTAAGTTTTATGCAATTTACAACTCAGTTCTTAATTTTAAGCTCTTGTCAGTATTCATATCCTTGGCTGATTTTGTGAACAACTGAACATATAAGATCTATTATTTTTATTGTATGTAGTCTTGTTTATTAGAAATAACTAGTCTTGTTTATTAGAAGTAGTATCTGTTCAGCCAGTATTTTTGAGCTCCTGTGATGTGCCAGGGACGGTAGGAGGCACTAAGGAGCTAAAGCTCAATAAAGACAAGTCCTTCCTTCACAAGCCCATGCAAATGAGAGGGACAGACATCCAAAGAAATAGATAATAATGTCACAAGTGCTGTACCAGCTCTTTGGTACAGCAATCTTTGGTGATTCTCTCCCTATGTGAAAATTTATTTTTCACTTTTATTAGAACTTAGTTAAACTCTGTTATAAAATGCCTCAGTGTCTGTAGATTTAATTTGCAATAAGCCAGAAGACTCTGCCCTGTTCTTAGGTAGACATGATCATGGCTCTAAATAAGGACGTAAGCTTTGCCTTTAAACATAAATATTTTACCTTGGTTTTACCATTTTCTTTTTAGCAATATCTGAAGGAAGTTGAATACAAACTTGTTGACACACATTTCTTTGTACTAGATACTGTATAAAGGGGCATGGGAAGGAACCAAGGCCTATGGCTATACCTTGGATGAACGCTATATTCCCATTGTTGGAGCTAAGCATGCCGACTACGTGAACAGTGAGGTCAGTAGTACTGTTTCCTCTCATAGGTTTCAGAGTCTTTCTTGATTGGGAAGCTGGTTAGAAAATCCCAGTGATTCTCAATGTTGTACCTACTTCACAGCTTAAATACAAAGAGACATATGAGAAGCAGAAGGGTCATTATCTGGCTGGAAAAGAAATCAGTGAGTTCCCTGGTGTGGTTCACTGTCTGGATTTCCAAAAGATGAGGAGTGCGGTAAGCAAAACTCACCTTAGTGGAGGATTTGTACCCTTAAGTGTACTATTAGTCTGCCTGTTTGTAATCTGTTCTTTGGTTGAGAGGGGCATGGGGTGTGAGGAATGAGTCCCCACCCCTGCCAGTTAGCCTTGTGTACCTTTGACAGCTATGGGCCTCCTCCCCTTCCTTCCTCCTCCACTACCAAACACACAGTGAGGTAGCTGTTTGGAAAAAGGAGAAAACGACAAGGTAACTATTTACCCCTCTATTATAAAAGGATGGGAAACTTGAAAAAGAAGAATATATTAAAGTATAATTTTTTAAATCTTTGTTTATTCTAAAGGTACTGATCTATGGTAGAGATTAGACTCTAAGAGAGATCAATCTGAATAATTCACACTTTAATTCCTTTCTTCTTTTTGTCTTTAAAAAATATTATTCTTTAGTTGAACTACAGAAGAGATTATGAGGACACCAAAGCCAATGTTCATATCCCCAACGATATGATGAATCACGTGCTGGCTAAAAAATGCCAGTACATCCTCAGTGACCTGGAGTATCGACACTACTTCCACCAGTGGACATCTCTTCCGGAGGAACCCAACGTTATACGGGCCCGAAATGCCCAAGAGATCTTGAGTGATGTATGATGTCCTTTCTGAAGCTTGACTTGGTTACAGGCTTCACCCAACCCTGCCTAGGCCTTCAATGCTCTAATTGTCCCTGTATTATGGCTGTTTTTTTTTTTTTTTTTAAACATGGTGGCACAGGTCACCACTTTTTGGTGTAAGAGTCCCCTCTGAGTCCTGTGACACCTATGTTAGATATTTAATCTGTTTTTATACCAGATTTGATTTAGCTGTTGCTCTCCTCCTGAGTTTCTTTAGGTCGGGGCATTAACGACCTCCAGCTGTTGAGAGGCCCACTCTATGACCACTGAGCACAGCCAACAGCTGATAGGAAATTATCAAAATGCAATTCTAAGTTCAGTTAGCACTTGCCACTTTTCATCACCCCTTCTTTCTTGCAGAATGTGTATAAGGATGACTTGAACTGGCTGAAAGGCATTGGATGCTACGTTTGGGATACACCTCAGATCCTCCATGCCAAGAAAGCCTATGATCTCCAGAGTCAGGTGCGCGCATCTTCCTAGAAGGACTGGCTCACTCTGAATCCGTGGACTTTGTAATGCTCTCCGTGGGTGACAACTAGGCCATCCCTGTGCCCAGGCGGAGAAATCTGCTTTAACTGTGCATGATCCAAGGAAACCAAAGGATCCCTGCCCAGTAGAACCTCTCCTGGTGACCTCCTCTTGTGTTGGACCTTCTCAGTTTTAGTATCTCCTGTGGCTTAAGCATTTGATGTTTATAAGAAAAAGTTACCTGGGAGGTGTTTTCTAGTGAACTAACTCTCAAGCATCTGTCCTGAAGTTGATGAGGTTAACTTGCAGAGAGTAAGATGCAAATGCATGCTTTGACCTTAAGTAGATAAGTTCTGAAGTAAAAAGTAGGTATCTGGAAAATTGTCCAGCATATGTTTGGGCTCTGATAGGGCAGGTTAATGGAAGGTCGAGGCTGTGGGACTGTAGTCAGGGTTGGGGTACATGCATGGAAAAGGCAAAAAGAAGAGGACCTGGCAAAGAGTCAAACTCCACTGTTGGTGAAGACAAACTATTAGTTTTGACAGCCAAACGATGTTGGCAGGAATATAGAATGACAGCCTCTATGTTAGTATGAAAGCAGAAACCCAGAAATAAAGGCTCATCTAAATTGGCACAAACTGTGAATGCTGAAATTTTACCATTTCTGCTCACTTGTTTTTCTTTACAGCTACAATACACGGCAGCAGGTAAAGATAATCTACAGAATTATAACCTGGTCACAGATACACCACTTTACGTGACTGCCCTTCAAAGCGGCATTAATGCCAGTGAGGTGCGTCTTCCTTGTACTACTCTTCCAGGACAAGCCATTACTGTCTTTATGTATTTTCAAACAGCAGAAAAGAATAACTCATCTTTTTTGTGTGTAGGTGAAATATAAAGAAAATTATCATCAGATTAAGGACAAATATACGACAGTTCTAGAAACAGTGGATTACGACAGAACAAAGAACCTGAAGAATCTTTATAGCAGTGTGAGTTCTTTTTCTCATCTTTGTATTTGAGTTCTCTTTTTCTCCTTTAGAGACAATAAGGGAATAGTTGGGATAGACACCTTACCCCCAAAAGTTTTTCCAGTTTTTTTTCATGAACCTTCAAATTCCTACTCTATCTCATCAGTAGTCCTAGTTACAATTAAATAAGCCCCACTTTAAATATTGCACCATTTCATGCAGTTGACACAAATTTAGGAGCTCCTTCCTTATTGCAGGCAAGTGCAGTTCAAGTTATGCTACATTGACCCTGGACTTGTCCTTCCCTGACTTCTCTGGTGGCCAGTGGCTTACAGCCTGCAAACATATTCTTTTTCCTCCCCTGAACTGGTTAATTCAACAAGCATTTTTTAAACTTCATTTAAAAAAAAAATTTTTTTTAATGTTTATTTCTGAGACAGAGAGAGACAGAGCATGAGTGGGGGAGGGGCAGAGAGAGAGGGGGACACAGAATCCGAAGCAGGCTCCAGGCTCTGAGCTGCCAACACAGAGCCCGACGCAGGGCTCGAACTCACTGACCGTGAGATCATGACCTGAGCCGAAGCCGGACTCTCAACCAACTGAGCCACCCAAGCGTCCCCAAACTTCATTTTGAAATAATTTTAGATTTACAAAAAAGTTTGCACAAATAGTACAGAGAATTCCAGCATATTTTTCTCTGTAATACAATTATCAAAACTAAAATATTAACATTGTTGCAGTGTTGATTACAGACTTCATCCACTTTTCACCAGGGTTTTCCCACTAGTGTGCTTTTCTGTTTCAGATGCCAGTCCATCATCCCACATTGCATTTAGTTGTCGTGACTCTTTAGCCTCCTCCAATCTGATCATTTCTCAGTTCGTCCTTGTCTTTTTCTGATTGTGACGCTTTTGAAGAATACTGACCGGTTATTTTGTAGAATGTCCCTCAATTTGGTTTTACATGATGACTTATCATGATTAGATCAATAATGTGCAGTTCTGGCGAGCATAACACAAAAGTGATGTGCTTCTCTCAGTGCATCATGGCAGGTGGCACATGACATCAATAACTGGTGATGTTGACCTTGGTAACTTGGCTAGGTCACTGTCTGCTGAGCTTTTCCACTGTAAGGTTACTCTTTTCCCCTTTGTTATGAAGAAATATCATGGAGGAGATACTTGGAACTATGCACGTATCCTGTTTTTCCTCAAACTTTCTCTCACATATTTTAGTATCTACTGATGGATCTTGCCTGAAACAATTATTGCTATGGAATATGCCTGTTAGTGATTTTCTGTTTCCTTCATCCTTTCTACATTTATTAGTTGGAATTCTGTAAGAAACAACTCTTCCTTCCTACCATTTGTTTCTTTTATTTGTATCAGTATGGACTGATGGATATTTATTTTATTCCATAGGATGTAGTCTATAATGTTATTTATTTTCTTGCTCTAATTATTTTACCTTTGACCACTGGGGGCTCTTTCAAGGTGTCTCCTATAAGGCTTTGACATACTCCATCATTGTTTTCCAGCACTTCCTTACTTTCTGGCACCACAACATGCTCATCTTGTATTTCCCCTGTTCTAGACCCACCTCTCTAAGGAGCCCTAGTTTATTTATTAGAGAATGGCATTTCAAAACCAAGATCAAAATACTAGGTGTGCTCATTTGCTGCTAGGACTCCTATGGGGACAGAGCTTAGAAATATATGTATACTAACCCACATATGCAGACATATCTGTATTCTATACTTACCTAACCATATCTGTGTTTTAAAACATGAGTTCCTACTGATGTCTCCAATATAACTCTACACCACAGAGTTCATTATAGCCTTCTACCTTTTCTTATTTTTCCAACTTGTGTTTGTCTTTTTTTTAATTTTTCCAGAAAGCCCAACTCTCATCACCTACAATACATGTACTTATTTGTTCAACTCTTACAGGCACATAAAACGTTTTCACAACTGCTAACCCATATTCCTGTGGGAAACAAATTTAATAACTAGAGTGCAGTATTTTGTGTGGTTATTTTGGTTACAGACAAAATACCATTTTCCAAAATAAATTAGTTTTCTTTCTCACTTCCTCCAGTGTAGTTTGTTACACATTTGTAACACAATTAGACTTATTTGTTAGAGTTTTTACCCTATTTTAGTCCTGTCCCCCATTCTGGTTGCTTCTGTGTTTTAATTTACATACTGTAAATTACTCTTTGTGGTATGTAGTACTATGGCTTTTAGCAAGGCACGGAGTCTTGTGTTCGCCACCACAGTCAAGATACAGAAAACTTCTCTATCACCTCAAAATTTCCCTCTTACTTCCCCTCTTTTCTCCCTTGACATCCACAGAGGCATTTTCTGCACTTGTTAAAAGAAAAAAAATTTTTTTAACCTTTTTGCAGAATGTTATGTAAATGGAGTTAAGAATTATGTAGCCATCAGGTCTGGCTTCTTTCTCTTAGCAAAATGCATTTATGTACTACACACATGGCTATATAAACTGGTAGTTTATTCTTTTAATACCATTCCATGGATGTACCACAATTTGTTTATCCGTCCAGGCTTAAAGGACATCTGAGTTCTTTCTAGTTTTTGACAATTGTGAATAAAGCTGCTGTATACATTTGTGTATAGGTTTTTGTGTAGAGGTAAGTTTTCATTTCCCTTGAGTGAATAAATACCTAGGAGTGGAAATATTTTGGGGGCTCTCAGCTACCAAAAAGTAGGAAAGGATAAATAGATTTTTTTTTTAATTTTTTTTTCAACATTTATTTATTTTTGGGACAGAGAGAGACAGAGTATGAACGGGGGAGGGGCAGAGAGAGAGGGAGACACAGAATCGGAAACAGGCTCCAGGCTCTGAGCCATCAGCCCAGAGCCTGACACGGGGCTCGAACTCCTGGACCGCGAGATCATGACCTGGCTGAAGTCGGACGCTTAACCGACTGCGCCACCCAGGCGCCCCAATAGATTTTAAGTTAATGGTTTTCATCCTCCAGGAATTCCTAGACCGATGGAGAATGAATATAACATCAAAAATTTTGTTTTAATTTATATAGAGTAAATTTCACTCTTTGTGGTGTATAATACTATCACTTTACAAATGCATAGTCACGTGTCCACCACTGCATTCAAGATATAGAAAAGTTCTTTATCACCCCATGATAACTGCCAAACTGTGATAAGTACTATGGTAGAGAACAAAATAATGGACTGTGAAATTATAGTCATGGCATTAGACCTGTTATTCATGTAGGGGTACGTGGATCCTACTGAAGGTGAAGATCTAGAGGTTGGTAAGGAGTCTCTGAGAAGGAAAAATACAGGAAAGATCCCCTCCTCAAGAGCCAACAAGAATGCATCTTTCTGTATTCACAAGATGATTTTTAACCCCTACAGAACCTATACAAGGAGGCCTGGGATAGAGTGAAAGCCACCAGCTATATCCTGCCTACCAGCACTATGTCCCTGACACATGCCAAGAACCAGAAGCATCTGGCCAGCAATGTAAGTCAAATACAAATGTGATAGCCTTCCCCCCACCATCTGCCTTCCCCTAGGAGCAGTTCTCTGCTCCTAGAATCTTTCTGGTTGTGTCATATGGATTATGTTGCATGTTATGTATATTGTAAAAGAAAATCCTAAATTACATGATCTATTTAGATCTTTAGTCTTTTGAACCCTTTATGCCTAAAGTGTTCTTAAAACTTAAGTAAGCCTCTTCTAGAGACTTTTACCACTTAATTGTGAACATTTTACATAGCATTTTAGATCATTATTTCTCATACCTTTTTTTTTACCATGACCCACAGTGAGAAATTGATTTGATATTGCAAGCCAGCATGCAAATACATACACACACGTGCGCACACACACAGACACACACACACCTGAAGTTTACATGAGTTCCTTCTGACATAAATATTTTACAGAAGAGAGCATATTGCTACACTAAAAACAATGCACTCTGATCATTTCGATTCTGTTCTATTCATTTAAGTGCTAATGACCCAGTAAATTGATTTCACTACCTTCTCATGGGACCTAGAGATGTGTAATTAGGAAAGGACATTGTTAGATAATATATGGAATTTAATTTTTACCTGAAAGAAAAATGAATATATGTGATTTTCTCAGACCCAGGTCTGTTTGGAAGACTGCAAACAGACTAACCCAAAGGAGCAAACTTCATTTAGAAAGAGAGGTTTTGTAGATAGAACTGAAAAGCTCAGCAGATATTTGCTCCTTTAGTCATAAAAAAAGTTATAGAAGCAGAATTTTCAGCAACTTGTTTTTGGAACAAGGTGGGACACAGAGAAATTAATCCCTTAAAAGAAAGATTTCAACAGTAGCTTAAAAAAAAAAAGGTGCCTTTGAATACTATCTTCTTTATAACTGAGGAATGGTTTAGATGTAAGAAGCATGTGAATTAATGTTCTGAAAAATTCTGTTGGGAATTTTTGTTGGTTTCCAGTAAGCAAAGGGCTTCACTGCAATTCTTACACAAATAATCCATCTTCCTTTTTTTGTTTTGTTTTTGTTTTTGTTTTACTAAGTTGTGGGCCTTTGATTTATGAGAGAAATTTTATCATGTGCTAGGAGATTGGATCTTCATTTCTGTAAGGGCCTTACCTCCTAGTTCATGTAATCATGGAGCATTAATTCATAGGCAATATGCCTTAAGAATTAAAAGTTGGTTTTCCCATAGAAACTGGTTACAGTGTATTTTTGGGAAACCTCATAAAAACTGAAATTCAAGGACTATGTCTCTTAAGCATCAGGCTTGTCAATTACTAAAAACAAAGAACTGAGCACATTTTTCATCTTTCATTCATGGTTGAGAAAATCCAAGTATAATGAAAGAGATTATTTTAAAATTACATAATCTTTAAAATGAATTAATTGTAGTAGCCGAAGTATTGGTACAGGCATTTTTATATTTTATTTTATTTTTTTTTTTGACGTTTACTCATTTTGAGAGAGAGAGAGCACATGTGCATGCATGCATGTGAGTGGGGGAGGGGCAGAGAGAGAGAAAGAGAGAGAATCCCAAGCAGTCCCTGTGCTGTCAGAGCAGAGCCCGACATGGTGCCTGAACTCACAAACCATGAGATCATGGCCTCAGCTGAAATCAAGAGTCAGACACTTAACCAACTGAGCCACCCAGGCATCCCAGTATGGGTATTTTTAAAACAGTAACTAAAAGTTTATACCTCTCTGCAGTTTACAGAGTACTGTCAGGTATAGTTTTATGTAATTCTCAGGGTCACCCTGTGGCAGGCACTAGTGCTGTATGTCCACCTCTATGCAAAGATGAGGAGACGAGCCCAGAGAAGTGGTGACCCCACGTTGGCTGGATCTCAGGGTTGGGCCCTTCCTATTATGTCCCGTACTCTTTAGCAATATAAATCCATTACTCTCCAAAACTTTTTCTCCCTTTGTACTTTCTCTCTGTAGATCAAATATCGAGAAGAATATGAAAAATTCAAAGCTCTTTATACTTTACCAAAAAGCGTCGAAGATGATCCAAATACAGCACGGTGTCTCAGAGTCGGCAAGTTTAACATTGATGTAAGTAATCCCAAAGACCTTCCTTCAAATCAAAGCCAAGTAATATAGCCATCTATCATAGATCAGAACATTTCCTATTAATGCACATGGCACTGACTGTGCATATGTGAAGAAGGGAAGTGTTATTTCTGCTTCCCCCACCCCCATGGATCTGTAGGAAGTGTCAGAAAATTCCAGATCCCATCTGATTGCTGTAAGTTGGTTACCCTGACTTCTCTGGTATATAAGAAAGGCACGTATTGCCAGGATACCTTGCACAATTTCCCGTATAATTGGCATGTTATTTTATCTTCATAGCGCCTATACAAATCAGTTTATGAAAAGAACAAGATGAAAATCCACATCGTGCCTGACATGGTGGAGATGGTTACTGCTAAGGATTCTCAGAAGAAAGTCAGTGAGATTGATTACCGCCTACACCTCCATGAGTGGATTTGCCACCCTGACTTGCAAGTCAACAGCCACGTCAGAAAAGTCACAGATCAGATCAGCGACGTAAGCCCATTGCTTATGAAGGTCCCCTTCCCTGGCTCCACATCCCATCCTGAGGAGAAGCAGACTCCCTGTTGCTTCCCCTCAGCATTCTTCCACTATCGCTTTCCTACATACCTATGGGTCTGTCCCTGGAAGCAGGGCTCTGTGTGCCCATGTTTCCATGGTACCCTCAGCCTCACAGCGTAATGCCTTTTGATTTTCACTCCATAAAGTCATCCTGGGTCCAGAGGGTGTTAAAGTTATGATCAGGTTTTTTTGTGTTTTTTTTGTTTTTGTTTTTGTTTTTTTTTTTTTTGTCTGATTCCTTCTGTCTGCTGCAATCCTTTAGATTGTATACAAAGATGACCTCAACTGGCTAAAAGGCATTGGCTGCTACATCTGGGACACTCCTGAAATTCTTCATGCCAAACATGCTTATGATCTACGTAATGATGTGAGTTTGCCTTGTTTTTTTTTTTTTGTTTTTTGGCTTTTTTTTTAAAGTATGTTTCCTTTTCTACATAGTATAAGTCGGGGGAGAGTTATCGACATTGTCACAGACCAGCTATGTCGTAAGTGGTGTTGAGGATGGCTGAGCTGGAGAAAGATGCTAAGGAGCAGAGAATGGCCATTGCACAGGAATGCCTGTAGCTTTCCAATGAAACACTGCAGTCAAGCTGTCCCACTGTCTTCTTGTGGAGAAGGGACCCCTGGCTCTTTTCTTCTCTCTACATTTGGACTATTTCAAATACTGAGCACATGATTTGCATATTAGGAAAATCTCTTTGTTAGGAGTTTGGGGTGCTATAGACAGGGTCTATTTATAAAAAGAGGATTTGCTAGGCAAATTAACAGTGTAATCAAGATTTTAGTTAAAAAGCTCCAATGTTCCTAGAAGAGCAGCTGTCAAGCCTGCTAGAAGGCTCTGGAAGCTCTGTAGGACTATAAACATTGATTACACAGACTGTCATAAAATTCAAATGCATCCTGGTCAGTTGAATAAGTGCTAATGAAATTAAACATTGGGGCACCTGGGTGGCTCAGTCATTTAAGTGTCAACTTCTGCTCAGGTCATGATCTTGTGGTTTGTGAGTTCGAGCCCCACATCAGGCTCTGCACTGACAGTGTGGAGCCTCCTTGGGATTCTTTCTCTCTCCCTCTCTCTCCACCCCTCCACAACTTGTGTGCGCGCTCTCTCTCTCTCTCTCTCTCTCTCTTGCTCAAAATAAATAAACTTGGGGGAAAAAAGTTAAAAGCAATCAAACCCTCTGTGAAAACCAGCAATTTCTGATACAGTGAATGGTCTAACACAGGTTTATTTTCTTATCTTGACAGATCAAGTACAAAGCTCATGCGCAGAAGACGAGGAATGACTACAAGTTGGTCACTGATACTCCACTCTACGTGCAGGCTGTCAAAAGTGGGAAACAACTAAGTGATGTAGGTGCATGGGGAAGTAGTGTGGACAGTAGTAAAGACAGACTGCCACTCAAGCAGAAGTGGCAAAAAAAAAAAAAAAAGTGGTCTTTTCTAACTGGGAAACCAGAGTTAGTACCTTAGAAAGTACTTACAGCTCTGCTCTTGTTCTCTGAAACCTGATGTGTCCAATCAGTTCCCAGTGAGGAGTTGTAAGGGATCTAAGTCTACTAAATACTTGGTGTTTTAGAGTGTCCGAAGTTGCTTCTTGTATCCTTGTGTCAAGAGCAACAGCTCTGTCTCACTGTCTAAGAATTCTAATAAATTAGAGCAAATGACACTAGGGTGAGGAGGGAGAAAACTCTGAAGTCAGAGATGTGGACAGTCACTACCACACATCCTTCGTGAGGCTTGGGAAAAGCCCTAATCCCTCTGAGCCTCGGCATCCTTATGGGTACACCACGTATATCCATTACGCCTGAAAAACAGCAGATGAACCCAGCACAAAGCTGTTCTTTCTTATCTTCAACTAACCTCCCAGGTCAATAAGTAAATGTCAAATCCCACCAGTGAGTTAGAATGTTAAAACCTATTCTTTTGACTCCCTCACACCTGTCAGAATGGCTAACATTAACAACTCAGGAAACATAAGATGTTGGTGAGTATGTGGAAAGAGAGGATCTCTTTTGCGCTGTTGGTGGGAATGCAAACTGGTGCAGCCACTCTGGAAAACAGTGTGGAGGTTCCTCAAAAAATTAAAAATAGAACCATCCTATGATCCAGCAATTGCACTACTAGGTATTTATCCAAAGGATACAGGAGTGCTGATTCATAGGGGCAGATGTACCCCAATGTTTATAGCAGCACTATTAACAATAACCAAATTATGGAAAGAGCCCAAATGTCTATCAACTAATGAATGGGTAAAGAATATGTAGTACATATATACAATGTAATATGACTCAGTGATCAAAGAGAATGAAATCTTGCCATTTACAACAATGGAGATGGCACTAGAATGTATTATGCTAAACAAAATAAGTCAGAGAAAGAGAAATATCATAAGATTTCACTCAAATGTGGGATTTAGGAAACAAAACAGGTGAACATAGAGGAAGGAAGGCAAAAATAAGATAAAAACAGAGATGGAGGCAAGTTATAAGAGACTCTTAAACACAGAGAACAAACTGAGGGTTGCTGGAGGGGCGTTGGGTGGGGGGATGGGCTAAATGGGCGATGGGCATTAAGGAGGGCACTTGTTGGGATGAGCACTGGGTGTTATATATAAGTGATGAACCACTAAATTCTACTCCTGAAATCATTATTGCACTATATGTCAACTAACTTGGATTTAAATTTAAAAAAGAAAGAAAAAGAAAAAATGCAAAGGGAAAAAAACCCTATTATTTTGAAACTTATAGTGGTAAAATACCCACTCTTCCTCTTCCTAAGCCTGAGCCATCTGTTCTACTTCTCTCTCGGTGTGGGGAGCACACACTGGTTGTGATCCTATTAATAAGACACAATAATAGATCAGATAGAGTCCCCTAGGCAAAGGGAAGCAGGCTAGCTTTTTCTCATTTTTTAAGAGAGACTTGGGTTTCCATTTACTTCTTTCCAACAAGGCTGTTGCAGTCTGAATCAGCTGACCCTTCTCCTCTCTGCACACAGGCTGTTTACCACCATGACTATGTGCACAGTGTCAGAGGCAAAGTGGCTCCAACGACGAAAACTGTGGATCTGGATCGGGCCCTCCATGCATACAAGCTCCAGAGTGAGGTGAGTAGTTAGAACCCAATACAGGGCCCAGCAGAAGTCCAAGATGCAACCTAAAGGACCAGGCCACTGGCCTCTCTAGAAGCCACTTGGGCATGTATCTAGAACTTGGGCATATATCTCAGCCTGACCTTGTCATTTATAAATGCTATTCCATTCACATGAGTTAAAAAGCAAAACAAAGAAAAAACCAAAATAGTACATAGTCTGTCTTCCTCTTGGCTGGCAAGGTCCTTATACCAAGCAAGCAATGGGTACTTTCTGGAGCAATATTTACAAGATACAATGAAGAAAGCCAACTTACTCTCTCTGCCTAAAAAACTTAAAACCAAGGTGACGAAGGCAAGGCACATAATCATAAAAGACTTCACTTAAGAGCTAGAGCTAGAAATTGCTGTTGGAATTCAGAAGAGAAACTGGATTCCACTCATATATTTAATATCCCTATTCTGTATTACCTGGTGTGATGCTACGTTTGTCTCACCCTTTAATGTTACTCTCCTATATTGAATGTTAAAAGTAATTTAGTTTTTAACATTTCAAACACTGTTCCTACTCCTGTAGCTCCCTTTAAAGACAGACTTGTGTATTTATTTATTTATTTTTATTTATTTATAGTTTTTATTAGAGAGTGAGCATAAGCGGGATAGAGGGGTAGAGGGGCAGAGGGAGAGAGAGAGAGAGAGAGAGAGAGAGAGAATTTCAAGCAGACTCCACACTCAGTACAGAGCCTGATGTAGGGCTCAATCCCACAACCCTAGGATCATGACCTGAGCCAAAACCAAGAATAGGATGTTCAACCTACTGAGCCACCCAGGCACCCCAAGACAGACTATTTAAAAGGTCACAGTCAGAGAAACTCCTTTCCCTTTTCTACTAGGGATAGGAGTATCTTGACCTCTTCACAGCCTGACTTCAAGATGCCACGTTTATGGTGGGGATGGGATTCCAAAGATGTGCCTTATAATTATGACTGTCTCAGGGATTGCTGGTGATATGAATAGCATCTAAGAGTGGGGTTAATGACAGAGGCAGCACTGACTGCCTGTTTTCTCTACTTTTCCTATTTTCTTGCTAGATTGTCATGCAACTAATGGGGCATAAATTCAAAAACAGAGAATTATTATTTTCTATAAGCCCCTTCACTCATCACTCTTCTTTTCAAAAGCAAAAGTTAAGAGTAACTTAATTCATTGCCTGACTCTTAGAACTTACTTAATTTCTTCCTGAAATCAGTTTGGTGATCGTAAGAACAGTGAGTATCTAATTGAAAATCTATTGTGTACTGCATGTGACTTGTTTAACTTAGATCAGTTATTTGATGTAGATGTCATTTATCTATTCTTCCTCATTCCTGCAGGGTCTATACCGAGGAGCTGGCCGGCGCACCCTGCCTACTGGATATAGGCTTCCCGTGGACACCTCTCACTTCAAACACATCAAGGACACCCGATATATGAGCAGTTATGTGAGTGGTCTCCTCATTAAGATGGGGTCTGAAGGTGGTGGGAGCACTAATATTCATTAATAGCCTACCTAATGCCCTTAGTCATACTCTGGATGCTCAACGTGATATAATGATGGGACTAGAGAAGGGGAGACAGTGTGTTTTCTAGGGTTGCTATGGAATTGGCTTGCTCCTGCTTTAGCAGTATCTGTGTAACCCAGTGGGTTAGCACAGGGCTTTTGTGGGATTGCATCTGCATGAGTCAGTTACTTCAGCTTATGGTTTATGGCTGTTAGGATACGTCTGCTTCTGTTGGCTTTAGCACAGAAGAATCCTGAACTATTCCAAGCCATATACCAGTAACGGAAGTTCGTACATGCACTGCTAATGTGTGGCAACAGTATTACCTTCAAGATACAACATCACTGTGTATTCCTTTGAAAAAGAAAGGACTTCTTGCCTTGCTGCTGGCTCTGATACTTGCCCCACTGCTTACCTTCTGTGCTCGCTTAAAAAAAAAGCTCAGAGGGGTAAATAGGCTCTCACCACTTGTAGCTTGCCCACATGTCACTGACACTAACCTTCCCTGGAATTAAAAGTTCCACATTGGAATGGGATGCATTTACCCTATGGAAAAGCCTAGGGAAGTGTTACTATGTCTGTGACTCTGGCCTGCATACCATACACACAAATCAACCATCAGTCGAAGAATACGCCATCTCTTCCATGTTGCCCTTTAGAGTCCTGGGAATCAAACTTGCTGGCCAGGTAGGGTCCAATAGCCAGGGGCCCAAAAATATGGTTTCCAAAGCAGAGTCACAGACTGAATAATCTAACATGTCATTTTTTTAAATCAGTCTGTAAGGCCATTCATCAGTCTTAAAAGTAGTCTCTTATGTCTTCTTTGCATTTTCTAATTCCCTAGCTGTACTAGGGCTAAAAATACAGGGTTTTTTCTTGTATTTTTCTTTCCTGCCTATAAACAGATTTATCTAGGCAACACTGAATTTTATTCCTTTCTGGACCTGGCTTTATTAGCAAACAAAATAATTTTCAAGACTCAAATTACTATAGAAATTTTGTCAAGGACTTTTCTTTATACTTAATGCTTAGAGAGTAATTTTCAAATGAAAGTGAAGCTCTTTTCTATTTGAGAAGTATAAAGCTACTCTGTGCTTACCTATCTGTGAACTCATTCTGACTTTGCTTTTGCAGTTCAAGTACAAAGAAGTTTATGAACACATCAAGGCAAACGGATATACACTTGGTCCCAATGACGTTCCATTTGTCCATGTCCGGAGGGCCAACAATGTTACCAGTGAGGTACTGTGAATGCGGATTCTGTTGGGCAAAGACTGAGTTTCAAAGACCATGGCTTTGTTTGAAATGCATTAAAAGTTAATTATATTTTAGCTATAAATTCACACATCAGCAAGGAGTAAGAGAGCCCTTTTAGTTACAATTTTGATACTGGTATCCATTGGCAACATTTTTCTATATTTGCTGATGCCATTGTACAGATCCAATTTATAGATTATAATGCAAATTAATTCATTTTTTGACATTTATATACAAAAAACTTTAATAAATTTGCATTTTAGTCTGACTCATGACCCTGGTTTTCTACACCAATGATTGGTTTGTATATCTGATCCTATCCAATCATCTGATAGAATGTGGAAGGTTTGGTGGTCAAAATTCTTCACCTAAATAAGATAAATACCATTTTCTCTTTTTTCCTAATCCCAATCACTTTTTTGTGTCCTTAATCACCCTTCTCATGGCTCTTTATGTAAAATATTTGCTGATTAGTCAATGGCTGCCCTCATCTTCCTCCACTAAATAACTGGAATGGTTTTTCCTCCAATGTAGAGACTGTATCGACAATTGTACCATAAACTGAAAGACAAGATTCATACAACTCCTGACACACCTGAGATCCGCCAAGTCAAGAAGACACAAGAGGCTGTTAGTGAGGTGGGTATTTTCTTAGGAGAGAGGAAAGGCTGTGGAACCCAGGCAGGAATGTCAACCATTCAGTCTCTGATGTGTGTTTCTGGGTATGTTTTTCTTTAGTTGATCTACAAATCAGACTTCTTCAAGATGCAAGGCCACATGATCTCACTGCCATACACACCCCAAGTGATCCATTGCCGCTACGTGGGAGACATCACCAGTGATGTAAGCATCTTCTAGGGATCTTTCTGACAGGCTCTTACCAAGAGACTGTCTGCATTTAAGCCACCACTGGTCTTTGAACAGCCTTCTGCACTGAATACTTCTAAACTGAATATACAACTTGGAGGCGAAATTGTGTAGAAGTAGGACCACACATTTCTCCAGCTATGAAAACAGTAGTAAGAGGAACACATGAGAATGACAAAAATTGCTGACCACCATTCTGCATTCAACACTGAATCATTACCAGCTCCTCACCGTACATGACCTCTGATCCTAGGTCCTGTTTATATTATCTTTCTCCTGCTCATCCCCACTCTCACCCTTTTTAGCAACTTCCTTCTACCATTTTTTTTCTCCTTAAATGTTTCCTTCTCCTAAAAGGCCACTCCATTCAGCCTATGCTTTTCTCCCATCAATATAATAATAACATAATACTCCATTCTCTCCTCAGCCCAGAATTAGAGATTAAATTTTAAAACCTGTGATTCATTTGGGTACACGCAAACTAAGAGTTTTCAACCAGGTAGATGCATTCAACCAAAATGAAAGATATATCAATATAAAAAGTGTCACTACTCTATCTTCTTTGTTCCTGGTTTACATTTACTCACAGCCTGCTATATTTCTGTTTCTGTGACACAGATTAAATATAAAGAGGACTTGCAGATTCTCAAGGGACTGGGCTGCTTCTTGTATGACACTCCCGACATGGTCCGCTCCAGGCACCTGCGCAAGCTCTGGGTGAGTGCACATCTTCACAACACATGGCTACCCCTGGACAGCCTCCATATGTCTCATTACCAGCCTCAAGGTCCTAGACAGAAAGACTCTTTGCCTGCAGCTACTTTTAAGGGTAAATTTACCATTAACCAATTTGAATAAGTCATGACCCACTTAAGATGCCATGTGCCTCTGTAAGAGGTGATGAACTCAATTAAATGACAGTTGTCTTTGTTCCTTCCCCGGGAAGACATCCAGGACACGTGGAAGGCCTGCTCACATTGCACATACCAGCA
The DNA here is from genome assembly GCF_014898765.1 of Herpailurus yagouaroundi. Lineage (NCBI taxonomy): Eukaryota > Metazoa > Chordata > Mammalia > Carnivora > Felidae > Herpailurus > Herpailurus yagouaroundi. The sequence continues at coordinate 34,375,024 of NW_024412395.1, read as the reverse complement.
TTTGAGAGAGAGTTATATGACCACGACACGCAGTTCCTTAAATGACTAATTAACTTGTATTTCCATTGTTTTTTTCTCTAAGTCTAATTACCTGTACACCGATAAAGCAAGGAAGATGCGAGACAAATACAAAGTGGTTCTTGACACTCCAGAATACAGAAAAGTACAGGAACTGAAGACACATCTGAGTGAGGTAAGGATGCTGAACCGATCACTATAAGTGACTTGTTCTTCCGGTGACTGTTTTTCAGGCAACTACACTAGGCAAAAAAATCTCTACTCTGCCTTTAATTACAGACATGTCCATCATGTCTAAGCAAGTCAACTGACCTCATTTTGCCTCAATTAACTGATTTTTGTTCCCTTTTGATGAGGCTGTTGATACTTGACTACCTGTGACTAGGGCTGCTGAGAGTTCACATGATTTTATAAATTAGAAAGGTCTTCTGTCTTATGCTATTGTTGCAGTCTCCAAACTGAATTTGTTTCAAAACTATCTCTTTAATCCCTGCTATCAGAAACTCTGAACACAGCACTGCCATTTGAAAAGTCTTATATGGTTCCCTGCTCTACTGCCCACAACAAATTCCAAACTACTATGTTGTTTCATTTTCGGTTGGCACTGAGACTTCTGATTTATTATAAACAGTTGTGCATAGATATCTCATGCTCTCACCTGCATACTTGGTTCAGTGAGGGTTGGACCCCATCTGATTTAGTTGTGTATCCCATAGTGCCTTGCTGCCAGTGACTAAATGTGCTTTGTAAAGATCAGGGCATTTCACAAATGTAAATGGTTTTTCTTATTATAGATGAATTGGCTGTTCTCATTCAACTTTCAGTTTGTCTTGTGGCCTCATCAGACTTCACCGAGCTAAGCCACATGTTAGCGGTCAGGCCACTTCGTTGACTCCCCATTCTCAATAGTTCTGATGCTGCTAATTAGGAATCACTTATGCTCTTAGACCTTGAGATGTCCTGGCAAACCAAACGTTGCCCTCAGAGGAGGGGATGTGCAGCTTCCTACACTCCTAGTGAACTAGAGGCCGAGGATGATTAATTCTTTAGTTATTGCAAATGCTACATTGAGTGCATTTGCCTTCCTGAAAGCTTACCTGTGTTACTTCACCCGGCACGAGCACTTTTCCGGGAATGCTTACGTTCTTCTGTCTCAGCAAAGTTGTGCTTCTCCACCCTGGCAGAGTATCAGGATCACCTGGGATCCTGATACTCTTGAGTGGGCTCTAACTCCTCAGCCTCACAGCAAACTTTCTGATTGTCTGTGTCTGGGCATCTGCATGCCTTTAGCTGCTCCAAAATGATTCTAACATGCAGTCAGTGTTGGAAACCACTGCTTTAAAGTATCCCATCTGTCCTCCAGCTACCACATAATAAAACATAGTTTGGTAACTTAAACTGCTTATTGGTATCTCTGAAATACCTTTATTTCTCTTGGCTGTTTGGATTCAGAATTATCTAAAACTTTAATTTCTCCTTTTCCTAATTCCTATTGGGATTTTCTGCATCTTATGCATCAACACTGAGGAAAAAGAATAGATATTCTTCAGTAGTTCATTTCCTCCCACACTTGCCTCACCAGAAGAATGACGTGGGAATGATAAAATATTGACCCACCTCTTCAATTTTTGAAAGAGTTTGAGAAGGATTGGTGTTCATTCTTTGAATGTCTGGTAGAATTCATCAGTGAAGAATGAATTCATCAATGCAGAATTCATGCATGCTTTTGATCTTGGACTTTTGTTAGTTGGGAGGTTTTTGATTATTGATTCAATATCCTTACTAGTAATTGGTCTGTTTAGATTTTCTATTTTATCACGATTCAGTGTTGGTAGGTTGTATGCTTCTAGGAATTTATCCATTTCTTCTAGATTGTCCAATCTGTTAGTGCATAATTGTTTATAGTAGTCTCCTTTATACTTTGTATTTCTATGATATCAGTTAAAACATCTTGTCTTTCATTTCTGATTTTGAGTTCTTCGTGAGTCTAGTGAAAGATTTGTCAATTTTGTTTATCTTTTCAAAGAACCAGCTCTTTCACTGATCTTTTCCATTATTTTTTTAGTTTGTATTTTATTCATTTCTTCCCTGATCTTTATTTCCTTCTTTCCACTAACTTTGGCCTTCATTTAGTCTTCTTTTTTTTTTTATTTCCTTGAGGTGTAAAGTTAGGTTGTTTATTTGAGACTTTTCTTGTTTCTTAAAGTGGGTATATATTGTTATGAACTTTCCGATTACAACTGCACCCAGAGACACCTGGTTGGCTCAGTCAACTCTTGATTTCTGTTCAGGTCACGATTTCATGGTTCATGGGATCAAGCCCTGTGTTGGGCTCTGTGCTGATAGTGCAGGACTTGCTTGGGATTCTCTCTCTCCCTCTCTCTCTGTCTCTCCCCCACTCTCTCAAAACAGATAACTTAAAAAAATGCGTAAGTTTTGGTATGTTACATTTTCATTTGTCTCAAGATATTTTTTTTGATTTCTCTTTTGATTTCTTCTTTGACCCATTGTCAAAGTTGTTGTTTTGTATCTGTTGTTGTTCAGTATATTATTTAATCCCTACGTATATGTGAATTTCCCAGATTTCTTCATGTAATTAATTTTTAGTTTTATTCCATTGTGGTTGGAAAAGATGCTTGACATGATTTCAGTCCCCTTAAATTTGAGACTTGTTTCGTGGCCTAGCATGCAATCTATCTTGAAAAATGTTCCATGTGCACTTGAGAAGAATGTATATTCTGTTGCTTTTGGATGGAATGTTCTATAAATATCTGTTAAATCCATCTGGTCTACTGTACCATTTAAAGCCAATGTTTCCATATTTATTTTCTGTCTGGATGATCTATGCATTGAAGTAAGTGGGTATTAAAGTCCCCAAATATTATTGTATTGCTGTCTCTCTGTTTAGGTATGTTAATATATGCTTTATATATCTAGGTGCTTCTGTGTTGGGTGCATATTTACAAATGTTATATCTTCTTATTGGCCCCTTTATCGTTATGTAATGCTCATCTTTGTTTCTTATTGGTCTTTGTTTTAAAGTCTGTTTTGTCTCATGTAAGTATAGCTACTCCACTTTTCTTTTGGTTTCCATTTGCATGGCATATCTTCTTCTGTCCCTTCACTTTCAGTCTCTGTATGTCCTTACATATTAAGTGAGTCTCCTGTGGGCACTTGGATGCTTCAGTTGGTTAAGCATCTGACTCTTGATTTCGGCTTAAGTCATGATCCCAGGGTGGTGGGATCAAGCTGCATGCCAGGCTCTGTGCTGAGCAGGGAGCACCTCCCCTGCTCACATGTGTGTGTACACACTCAACTACACAAAAAAAATTAAAAAATAAATAAGTGAGTCTCTTTAAGCAGCATATAGATAGATCTTATTTATTTATTTTAAAGTTTATTTATTTTGAGAGAGAGTGAGAGGGAGAGAGCACAAGCAGGGAGGGGCAGAAAAAGAGGAGGAGACAGGGAGAATCCCAAGCAGGTTCTGCTCTGGGAATGTGGAGCCAGATGTGTGGCTCAGTCTCATGACCATGAAATCATGACCTGAGCACAAATCAAGAGTCAGATGCTTAACCAGCTGAGCCATAAAGGCACCCCAGTAGGTCTTGTTTTTTAATCCATTCAGCCACTCTATATCTTTTGATTGGAGAATTTGGTCCATTTACATTTAAAGTAATTATTGCTATGTATGTGCTTATTGCCATTTTATCAATTGTTTTCTGGCTGTTTTTTGTTTTTTGTTTTTTGTTTTTTTTTGGGACAGAGAGAGACAGAGCATGAACAGGGGAGGGGCAGAGAGAGAGGGAGACACAGAATCAGAAACAGGCTCCAGGCTCTGAGCCATCAGCCCAGAGCCTGACGCGGGGCTCGAACTCACGGACCGCGAGATCGTGACCTGGCTGAAGTCGGACGCCTAACCGACTGTGCCACCCAGGCGCCCCCTGGCTGTTTTTATAGTCCCTCCTTCTCTCTTTCTTCTCATCTTGCTCTCTTCCTTTGTTCCTTTGTGGTTTGATGATTTCTTTTAACAGTATGCTTATTTTTCTTTCTTTTCATCTTTTGTGTGTTCCTTATAGGTTTTTGCTTTATGATTATCATGAGGTGACTTATAGCAACTTATATTTATAGCAGTCTATTTTAAGTTGATGACAACTTAAGTTTGATCTCATCGTAAAGGTCAACATTAGTACTTCCCATGTTTTATGTTTTTGATGTCACATTTTACGTTTTTGTTACATGTATCCCTTCCCAAATTGTAATCATAGTTATTTTTACTCCTTCTGTCTTTTAACCTTCATACTAGTTTTATAAATGATTAATTCACTGTATTTACCATATATTTACCTTTTCATTGAGATTTATTTTTCATGTGTTCTTATCACTAATTAACACCCTTTATTTTCAGTTTAAAGAAGTCTCTTTAACATTTCCTATAAGGCTGCTTTTAATGGTGATGAACTCCTTTAGCTTTTGCTTGTCTAGAAAACTCTGTCTGTCGTTCATTTCTGAATGATAACTTTGCCAGGTAAAGTATTCTTTCAGCACTTGAAATATATTGTGGCACTCCCTCTGGTCTGCAAAGTTTCTGCTGACAAATCTGCTGATACTCTTATGGGGGTTCCATTGTATGTAACAAGTTGTTTTTCTCTTGCTTTTAATAGTTTCTTCTTGTCTTTAACTTTTGACATTTTAATTATCATGTGTCTTGGTGTGGGTTTCTTTGGGTTCTTCTAATTTGGAACTCTCTGAGCTTCCTAGATCTGGATGTCTGTTTTCTTCTCCAGGTTAGGAAAGTTGTCAGCCGCTATTTTTTCAAATAAGATTTCTTTCCATTTCTCTCTCCTCCTTCTGGAAGCCCTATGATGCAACTTTTAGTCCATTTGATGCTGTCCCACAAGTCCCTAAGGCTATCTTCACTTTTTTTTTTCATTCTTTTCTCTTTTTGCTACTCTGATTAGGTGAATTCCACTGCCTTGTCTTTGAATTGACTGATTCTTTCTTCTGCTTTATCTAGTCTGCTGTTGAACCCCTATAGCATATTTTTCAGTTCAGTTATTATATTTTTCAGCTCTGTGACTTCTATTTGATACTTTCTTATATTTTCCATCTTTTTGCTGACATTCCCACTGTGTTCATTCATTCTTCTTTCCAATTTGGTGAGCATCTTTATGACTGTTAATTTAAACTCTTTATCAGGTAAATTATTTCCATTTTACTAAGTTGTTCTGGGTTTGTTTTTATTTTTTTAGTTTTATCTTGTTCTTTCATTTGAAACATATTTCTCTATTTCTTCATTTTGTTCAACTCTCTGTGTTAATTTCTATACAATAAATGAAGCAACTACCTTTCCCAGTCTTTAAGGAGTGGCTTCATGCTGGAAGTGAAACTTGTTATTCAATCATGTTTCATTTCTTGGTTGTCTCTCAAACCTTCATGCTTGGGCAAGTAGCCTATTATCTTTTTTAATAGCTCCCAGTAGTTGAGGATGTGCTACCACCACCCAATGTCCCAAAGGGAAGGATCTTAGCATCTAGATTTAAGCTGCTTGGAAGCTAGACCCCCAGGCATCAACTTTTAAATGTATGTAAATACATACAGTCCTAAGGGACTTCAAGCATAAACTCTGCTGGCCACCAGAGCCAGACAATCTGGAGTTGTCTCCTGGCTGGTGGTCATAGAAACTGGGACCCCAGACAAGCATATACATTTTTTTCTAAATGAAACCAGCAAGCTGGAGCAAGGCAAAGGTAGAGAACCAATATGGCACCCACAACCTATGTTCCTTGTTAGCAGCTCTATAAGCTACTAAGTGTGTGTCAAACCTAAAATCTACCCCTCAGGCCAAAGATTCAGGAAAAGGAAAAAGGCCTTCTTCATAGAAAGACTAGGAGTATGCCTCAGTCTCTGCCCTTGGGGTGGTAGCCTACCAAGAACTGTCTTTTTGATTGTCATAGTCCTGTGGGACCCAGGAATGCAAGCCTCCCAGGCTACTAGTGCTAGGCAGTCAAGGGGTGTCCCCTGCTTGGCAGCTGCAAAACCCAGGCACCAGCTGTGTAAAAAGTTTCCCTCCAGGAGATGCTGGTGCTCTGAAGCACAGTGGAGGGTGAGCATAAAGATAGCACATGCCCTCTAAGATCTCTGAAAAGGATTATAGTCAGCTCCAAGAGAAATTTTTAGTTAGAAGCCTACTCCTCAAGCTATAGTCATGATGATTAGCTAACAAGTCTTTACTGAAAGAATGAGGTCCTGGGTCTGTTGTCTTTTGCTGTGCCTGGGGATGGTAGCTATTTAGGAACTTTTTCTCCATTGGTTAAAGTCCTATGAGACCAATAAGAGTAGGCCCTACCAGCCACTAGACCTAGATGGTATAGAGGTGTCTCCTGGCTGCAAAGATTAGGCTCCCAAAAAAGGCTATGAGCTCCTTTCTGGGTGACCCTGCTTATAACAGTCCCATGGGACCAGAAACACAAGTTCCCCTGACCTTCAGGGCCAAGTGACCAAGAGGTGTCCTGAAAATGGTAGCCACAAATATTGGAATGAATGAAATCTTGTCATTTGCAACAACTTAAATGGACCTCAAGGGCATTATGCCAAGTGAAATAAGTCAGAGAAAGACAAATACCATATGACCTTTCTTATATGTGGAATCTAAAAAAAAAATTATATATATATATATATGTGTGTATGTATATGTGTGTGTGTGTGTGTGTGTGTGTATATAGTGGGCACCATAGGTGGGGAGAAGTGAGAGGGAAAAATTTAGTTTAAATAAACTGAATTAAAAAAAAATACTGATCCAAGCCACTATTCTGTATTTGGAAAATCTTCAGTAGAACCTATACATCTGTTTTAAAAAGGACTTTGGGATATTTTAGGATCAGGAAAATTTCATAAATATTGTCTGAGTAAAAAGTTTGATGGCAAAAGGAAGTTCAAGTTCTTGACTTTTGAATTGTCTTTGAGTTGTATAGACTTTTGACTTTTTATACATTGTAATACTAGGAAGCAGGGATATTGTCCCAAGAAGCATGAACAATGCATACCTAAGTACAGGGGAAAGAAAGGACAAAGAAAATTATAGAAATGGCATGGGAGAGTTGAATTTTTGTCCCAGATTTATTTCCCAGTTTGCCTCATTATATTAAATTCCTTCAACATTTATCAGAGGACTACTATCTTTCAGATCTTTTATCCAAACACATGGTGATTAAAAAAAAAAAAAAAGAGCTGAGCCCCTGCATTCCATGGGCTCATAATGTGTGAAAAGAAACAAACATCAATATGATAAATGATATCCTGTAGGGATAATCAAGACAGTATGGATTCTAGGAGCTTTCCAGGCAGATAAGAGTGGGGGAACATTCTAAGCAGAAAAGGCAGTATATGAAAATGGCCATCATCAGTTCTTGAAGTTGGAAATAGTTTCAAATAGCACAAAGGAAGTGTAGAAGAATGTTAGGAAAAGAGACTGGAAACATAGGATAGAAGCCAGCTTATAAAGACTCCAGGGCTCTATCTTAATATTGGACTTGAGGAAAAATCATTGAAGAATTATTTATGAGCATTAATAAAATCTTCTCAGATTTGTGAAAGATGAATAAGCCATATGGAATGGTCCAGTGGGAGACTTAGGAAGGTGTTTTAGGAGGCTCTTGAGGATGTGTAGAGAAGAAATGATAAAGGAGGCTGAACTAGGGCACTGGCTGTGAGAAAGGAGAAAGTGGATCAGACTTAAAGGATATCACAAAGTTAGGAGCCCAGGATTCATGACCATTTATTGTGGGAATAAGGGAGAAGTTTAAGATGACTCCTCAAGTTTCTGTCCTACATGATAGAGATCAAGGAGCCATTTAGCAAAGTAGAAAAAACAGGTGAAGAAGCAGGTTGGGGCTGGAGATGGTAATATAAAGAATGCCACGTTGAACATGGTAAGTTCAGGACATTGTTGAAAATTTGGGTCTGGCTCAGGAAAAATAATGGATATATAGACTTAGAAATCCTCAGTCTCAAATTGATGATTGAGGTCATAGATACAAATGAGGTTATGCATGGAAAATACATAGAGTGAAAGAGGCCAACCCTGACTCCAGCTAGTGGCAGCTAGGGCAGAACCATAGAAGGAAGCCAAGGAGTGCCTTGAAAGATAGGAAGCCACTTAGAATGCTGGAGGCAGAAAAGAACACTTTCGGGAATGAAACTGCTGAGCAGTTTTAGTTGCTACAGATAACTGTTTCTGTATTTGGCAGTCGTAAAGTTTTTGGTAGACCTAATAAGAATGACTTCATTGGCGTGTTTGGGTGCAAGCCAAACTGTTGCCTTGAGAAATTAATCAAAAGAGAGAAAAAGAAGAAATACATAGTATTTCTTGGCTGTGAAAGACAGAAACAAGGTCGTCAGTAGAGATTGGAAAAGGCTTAGTGAAAGGGAAGGGACTGGAATTTGTTAGCAGATGAAGGGGGAGGGCTGGAGAAACAGGAAGGTTGAAGGTGTAGAGGGGAAGGGTATAATTAATTGCTAGCACAGGCTTCTAGAACAGAACAGGCGAGCATAGGACCAAGAACACAGTAGGAGGCTTGAATCTCGAGCAGGTTATAGAATGTCTTATTTTGATACGAGGGAAAAAAAAAAAGGAGGGCTAGGGAGGTAAATAAATTATTGGTTTATTGGGCAGAAACTGAGATTGTTGCAGTGGGGCAGGCCCTGATTTCTTTATGAAGTAGGTAGTAAAGGCATCTCTCAGCAGAGAACATAATGTGTCAATGAAGCAGAAATAACGGTAATGACTTTTATGTCCAGCTGGTGTACAGAGCTGCAGGCAAAAAGCAGAAGTCTATCTTCACCTCAGTTCCTGATACGCCTGATCTTTTAAGAGCCAAGAGAGGACAGAAGCTTCAGAGTCAGGTAAGATTCATAAACCTACAGCGCCGGCAGCACGGGGGGTGGTTAGGTGTGGCTGACCACTCCAGGTCAGTGCAGCCCCTCACACTTGGTTGTCCTTGATAAAGCCTAATGGCCCTTAACTTCAAGAAGTAGTTTTCTTTTGGGCCATCATAACTGTGGTTGTGTTTTACATAAACAAGTAATCCCATGTCTACTTTTCTAAGTTCTATGCAACTTTTGTTATTGGATGAGTGATCTATGGACTAAACTGCTTGATTCATTCAGTAGGACCCATCTGATGTTCATGACAAATGAAACCACAGTGTATGCATTCAGATGAAAATGGGGAAAGAATGTGTTGAGGGCTTTGCCAGAACCTTCTCATTCTCCCCTTGGCATTCTTTATCACGGGGATTTAGATTGGGCCACACCCAACAGTAAGGGTGTTAGGTAACTAGCATGTTGTACACATATTTCCAAATGTGAAACACAGAAATAAAAGAACAGAAATACATATGATAAATAAAAAACCAGGACAACAATAGGTAGACATGGCCCTCCCATTTAGTGGGTAGAAATGAGTGAAAATAACTGGATACTAAATAATGAATGTTTTATCTCTATCACATCTGATCCCTATTCTCTGATTAGTATCTGTATGTTGAACTTGCCACCAAAGAAAGACCCCATCACCATGCTGGAAACCAGACCAAAGCCTTGAAGCATGCTAAAGATGTAAAGGACATGGTCAGTGAGGTAAGTTGGGAATTTGGCACCAAAGCGCACTGGGTTAAAGAAAAAAAAAAAAAAGTATTCCCTTAAAACCTTCACTTGCTGCCTCTGATCAGAGAGCACACTTCTATAATTGTGCTCAGCAACATTAAAACACGGAAGGTAAGCTATTCTCTTATTGAGCCCGATACAGCATGTGTCTAGGCTGGATCTGTGATGTGGTTATGAACTGGGAAGGATAAAAACACTTGAACTTACATTTGTCTCTTTTTTCCATCTTTATGTCTTAGAACAAGTACAAGATTCAGTATGAAAAGATGAAGGACAAGTACACCCCCATTCCAGATACGCCAATCCTCATCAGAGCCAAGAAGGCCTACTGGAATGCCAGTGATGTATGCATCCCTTTCTTCTTTTCTTCTGTTATGACAGGGACAGCCCAGGTCATCGTACCTAAGAAACAGAAGATATTACAGTCATCCATACTTCAAAGACCTGGCCCACAACATGGGTCATGAGAACAACAACACTGAAACCACAAAAGGGCATAACTAGTATCAGTCAGGCACAGTACTTAAGAATAATGCTGAGAGATGCTAAAAGCCTGTTGTTCTTCTCCTTGCCCTTCTGGACAAAACTATGACCTTTTCTAATAATTCTCTGGTAGCATTTTCAGGGATACTTGACAACTAATTGTTACTTGTCCATAGCATCATGGTCTTGGAATCAGCCAAACATGGTTTCAAATCCTCTTGCTGTCACTTGCCCACTGTATGACTCTATGTTATTTACTTAGTTTCTCTGAGACTCTGTTTTCTTATATGTGAAATGAGGATAATTAGACAAAACAAGGTAATGTACATAATATTCCTGGTGCAGTGCTGGGCTCTTAGTTGACACTCAGAAAACGTTTGTTCCCTTTCTTCTCTTGACCACCTAAGTCATGAGAATGACACATTCATTAGTATTAGGACAGATTTTCATTTCCCATGCCACATGATCAAGGACGTGACTAGCTTTTAATGGTAATGGGATTACCTGTTAATAAAGATAGGAATTTAATCAGCTCAACGTAGGTAACCTGTTCTTATCAGTTTTGTATCTCAGAGCCCATCTGCAAATGCATTGCACCCATTACCAGAACCAGAATCCTGGAGGATTGGGCATATTGGGACATAAACTCAGGCAAAATCTCAAGCAACCCTATAAGCCCTCAATTTAAGAATATTGCTCTAGGATTTCAAGGCATCTTAAAGTCATTACAGTGATCTCTAAACAGAAATGTGAAAGGATACAGCAAATTGAAACAATATCTCAGTTCATTTAGAGCTGAAAGGAGTTTGCTAACTGGACTAGCCCCTTGGCTCCTGACCCTTTGGGATACCTCAGGTCCCACCCCTGGTGTACAGTTGCACAAGATCCAATGGCCCAATAAATGGGCTGAGCATCTAATGCCAGCATCTCCTAAAACATCCAAAGTAATTAGCATGCTCTTCACTAAACGTAAAATGCCCATAGAAGTGGCCTAGGTGTTGCTCAGCCCTGCAGCGTACCAACATACCAAGGCACTGGTTTTACACTCTAGGGGTCCAGGGGCAGAACATTTTGCTTAAAATATAAGCTAAGAAAGTCATATACTACCCTCAAAATCTATCCCCTAGGGTATTTTTAGTCATCTTGTGACATCCTCATCTTTATCACTTCAATGTTAGCTGTTGAATATGAATTTGAACAAGCCCACTCTACATCACCACTCTCTGGGAGTGGTCGCACAGTGAAATTGGCCCCCGAGGCTCATTATGCCCCAAATGGACAGCCCACCCCTAGAACTTTCTCATACCAATGCTGATAGCTCTAACCTTTAAAACAGTCCAGTGTTGGGGCGCCTGGGTGGCTCAGTCGGTTAAGCTGCCGACTTCAGCTCAGGTCATGATCTCACGGTCCGTGAGTTCAAGCCCCGCGTCGGGCTCTGTGCTGACAGCTCAGAGCCTGGAGCCTGTTTCAGATTCTGTGTCTCCCTCTCTCTGACCCTCCCCCGTTCATGCTCTGTCTCTCTCTGTCTCAAAAATAAATAAATGTTAAAAAAAATTAAAAAAATAAATAAATAAATAAATAAATAAATAAATAAATAAATAAATAAAACAGTCCAGTGTAACCAGGGTTGTATCTGGCATTGAGTTTGGCTTATGTATAGGTGGCTGTCCCTGCAAGTGGAGCTAAGCAATTTTATGAGATCTGAAAACTAAAGTTACAATGTCAGGAGAAAAGTCATCTTCAATTACGTATTTGCTCAGCTACCCCAAAAGAAAACACTTACTTGAGATTGAAAACAGACTACTCAGAGAAGTACCCATCTTGTGTAAATGGGATGAATCTTGTGTGATATTCTTAGGTTTAAGTCAAGAGATGTTGACAGATCAAGATTATAATATAGCACAAAGATCAAGATTATACCACAAAGATCAAGATTATAAAATAAAATTTTAAGACTGCCTCATGGAGAAGGCATTTTAATACTAAGAGAAACCAAATCTTTCTCCTCTTTCCACATACATTAGTAAGTCTTGGGCTCAACAAGGTGTTTTCTTTTTTCCTCCTCCAAATTAGCTTTTTGTTTGTTTCAGATTTAAATAAACTTCTTAAGTAGTTTTAGATGTACAGAAAAGTTGCAGTGATAGTACAGAGAGTTCCCATATACCCTACATCCATTCTCCTCCCTTGTTAATTAATGCCTTACATTACCATTGTACATTTGTCACAACCAGTGAGTTCATATTGATATGTTATCATTAACTAAATTCTATACTCTATTCAGGTTTCACCAATTTTTTTTCCCAATGTCCTTTTTCTCTTCCAGGATGTGAAAATGAGCTTTTTAATCTCTCCTAAATTTATTCAAGAGAGAAGACTCAAGAGAGTTCAAGCTGAAAAGAACTCAATTATTTAATTTGGTAGTTTTTTTTTTTTTTTTTTTTTTTTTTTTTTTTTTTACAATCTGTGTGCTTTTTCTCTTTCCAGCTACGCTACAAAGAAACCTTTCAAAAGACCAAAGGAAAATACCACACTGTGAAGGATGCTCTGGACATTGTTTATCATCGCAAAGTCACAGATGACATTAGTAAAGTATGTCCCTACTATTTCTACTTGTGTTGGGCTTAGTAATCTACCATCTTTTTTTTTTTTTTTTTAAGTATTCTTCCTTTCTTAAAACTCTCTAGAGAAAAGTAGACTTTTTTACATTAAAGTTGGGTAAGACTTTATAGCTGTCTTTGTGCTTTTACCATAGGTGAAATACAAGGAGAACTACATGAGTCAGTTGGGGATCTGGAGGTCCATTCCTGATCGCCCAGAGCATTTCCACCATCGGGCAGTTACTGATGCAGTCAGTGATGTGAGTTTTAAAATCTTCTGTTTTTACATATAAATTCATATTCCCGTGTGACTTATAAAATTAAACACTGAATAAAAATTGAACACTTGGCTAGATTTTAGATCTTCTATATGGATGTTTAAATCCTAAAACTCCTTGCTAAATAACTGAACTTTAACTTAGGAGAGAGAAATCTATATTCAAATTTATAAACCTACCTGCATAATATCATATTACATGACTGGAAGTGATATGCTTCATTTAAGAAATAGTGTATTTTTGATCTTTTGATGAACAACTTCATGAATCAATGAAGACACATAACAATGCTCATCTGGAAAGAAATTTCAGCTCTCTCTCTGAAAATACAGCTGCTGAGGTAATATACTTTCTAGGAAAATATGCCCATTTAATTTGAACTGCTTTAATTAGTATTAAAAAATAAAATCTCCATGTAGAACAGTACACCATAAAATGAGCAGAAATCAGTATTAGTAGAAACTTCTGTTAAATAATTGCCTTAATACTTGAATATACGTCAGCAGTCAGAGCTGCTATTTGGCCTACCTGTATTAACCATAACCTACTGCTGTTTGGAGACAGGTTCGTAAAATTCTTTGATGATGTTCTTCTCCCAGGTAAAATATAAAGAAGATCTGACCTGGCTTAAGGGCATTGGTTGCTATGCCTATGATACCCCTGACTTCACTCTGGCTGAAAAGAACAAGACTCTCTATAGCAAGGTATGTCTACTCAAGTATAAGAGCCACCTGCATGTAACATATTCCAGTGCCCACAGAGAGAATTAGTACCGAAGAAACAACTTTTCACATGTCCATCCCTGTTCTGTTTCTAGACCCTATAGCTAGAGTGCATAGTGAATTGTTCACTCTGCTTAGGAAGTTTCTTCGTACTAACTTCACTGACTGTAGTCGCCATTTATTTGTATCATTTATTTGAATTTGATAAAAAGTCATCTCAGTATAACTCCTCATGGCCCTTTCAGAATTCCCTCCCTATTACTGTGTCTCTGAGTGACTTACCTTGTTAGAGTTGATAGTTGATATGTTAGCAAATATAAAGTGGGGTTATTTTAATCCACAAATCTGATGTGTGACTTGAAGCAAATAACTTGGTTTTTCTGTCCTCATTTTCCTATTTACAAAATAAAGCAGTTGGACTAACTTCCTCTAAATTCTAAAATAGCAGTCAACAAATTTTTCTGAAAAGTGCCAGATAGTAAATATTTTAGATGTTATGGACCACGTTCTGTCACATAGTCTTTGTTATAATTCCCTAAAATTATTTAAAAAAAAATATTTTTAGTTCATGGGGTCATTTCAAAGCAGATGGTGATTTAGATGTTAGTTCACCTCTGCTTTAAAGTATTATGATTATCTGATTAATTACTGGAAAATCATTTCAAATTAATGGATTAAAAATGCCCTCAAGTTCACCTGGAGTAAAACAAAATAAAATAATAATCAGTATAATATATAGAAACAAAGAAGAAACTAATTTGTATTTTTGCCTAGAATGGAAGATGGATTTGACATCCATTCAATAAAGTATGTCTTGTGGGGCTAGTGTTTAGGGTTTCCATGTGGGTATACTTTTCATTGCCTTAGGAGACAAAGTAAGTGTTCAGTAACTGCTTGTTAGCCTCCACTGAATAAATTGTCTCAGTTGTACGATAAAATAAATGACATGTCTTGTTCTTAAGGTAATCACAGCCTGCTATCAAGTAACCATGTTCTGTTTTCTCTAGTATAAGTATAAAGAGGTATTTGAAAGGACAAAGTCAGATTTCAAGTATGAAGCAGATTGTCCAATCAATAAGCATTTCAAGTATGCAACTCAATTGATGAATGAGGTATGTATGACATTATCCAGTTCAACCTATTCAGTTCCCTTAAGAAGTCTATAGTGTTATTTGATTGAAGCCCAATACATAAAATGACAGGAAAGTCCATTTAAGTATTGATTCAAGATAAAGATTTGGGCTCTTATAATGTCACCATCTGATGGGCTCTGCTAAAAGCAGAGGGAAGAAACTGTCCAGTAAATAAAACAAGTGAAGGGACTGTCCAGAGTGGTGTAAGGGTCCCACAGCCATCATTGCCTCTGTTCGCACTAGCATAGGGCAGCACAGCCCTTTAGGTGACAAGAGGGAGGAGGTCAAGGATTTTATTGACTAACAGCTGAACTCCTTTAAAAATTATATTGTGGAGCGTTGGGAGACCCAGAAGCTCAAGGTTCATTTGGAGTCCCTTACCAAGGCACAGAAATGGCAGTGGTTGAAATAACTATCAAATGTAGTGCCATTTGTTACTCATATTGGTGCAGAGAAGTATCCATTTGCACCCAAATCTTTTCTGGAACTGTTGTAGCAATAATTTAAATTTAGCTTAAAATGGCCAAAAATGAGCAAGCTATGAATTAACTTATGTTTGGATGGCTTTATATTTAATTTCCTATCTTTGGATTTTCCATGGATTTATGTAAATTAAAAAACAATTTTAGAAAATTAGTAAAATGTATCTAACAATGAAAATGTAGCCAATAGTATATTTATTTCAATATATGAATCTTGTGTTGTTTCTGTTATTTTTAAATTTGATATCGTTTATTTTCAGTAGATTTCCAGGCAAGATGACTGAAGAATTACTGCAATAGCTTCCTAGGAAGACAGTATTGATATATTTTCTTTCTGTTTTCATAATTTGCAAAAGATTTCTAGGGTCTCTTTTATAATCAAATTCACTACCATTAGAAGACTGGTAGAATTTGCCCATGAATATGCTTTTTTGATTCTCACAGCCTTAGATAGTAAACCTGTAGTTCATCAGTGCCTCACTTAAGATGCCACAAAACCTAACATTGCTAATGGCATCATATTTAAAGATGGAAGATGTTTACGCACAAGGTAGTCCAATTTTGGTGTCATCAGTCATATCTATCCCAAGCCCCACCCTTCTCTAGGTGATCTTCACTTGACTCTCTTTGCCTCCATGTTGTTACTACCCTGGATGCCTTAGGAGCCCACCTCTAGAAATGACCTATTTCTGGTTCTCTGGAGTGTTTATCTTGGGACATTTCTGTGTAGCCTTGAAGTTGTACTCTTGCTATAATTTGATATGATGTTTGAGCAGAAAAAATACAGAGCTGATTATGAGCAGCGGAAAGATAAATACCACCTGGTAGTCGATGAGCCTAGACATCTGCTGGCTAAGATCGCAGGCGACCAGATAAGTCAGGTACTGTGATGGGGCTGGCTGGACAGCCCAGGCAGGACTGTGCTCCAGATTTCTCATGAGATGTCGTTCCGTCTGCTGCAAGGATGTCATAGGTTCTGCCTATGATATTGGGATGTTCTGTTTCAAATATCTGTCTAGCCACCCAAAGAGCCCATGAGCTATTTGAGTGTGCCAGTCCATGCTCTGTGTCCTCACATATGCTGTGGTGAAGATAAAAAGAAAAGCTGGGGCCCCTCACCTTTATTTTTCTGGAGGGTCTAATTGTAAGCTGCAAATTGAGTTGCAAAAGCAAAAACAAAGACAAAAATTCATGGAAGGAAAGAAGACAGAACATCGTCGTGGAGTTTTCTACTCCAACGATGTCTTCTTTTCCGTAAGGCAATGCTAGCGGGATGAGCTATCTTACCTCCCATTCACAAGGACTGCGGATGCTCAACTGCAAGTATTGCAGTCGTTCTACTTGGCAGTATAATGGGTTTAGTGTCTTCACCCACATGTATATTTGAGTACATAAAGTGTGCGTGCCTACATCTCTTCACTCAGAAGTGATTGGGATATAGAGCCATGTTCTTTTCTGTCTTCATAAGTCTCTTCTGTGCTTCACTGCTCTTTGCATGAACAGAGAAAATATAAATCTAGTGCCAAGATGCTTCTGAAACAAGGATGTAATGAAATTCTGCGTCCAGATATGTTGACTGCCCTCTACAACACACTCATGTGGAGCCAGGTAATGTTTGATAATGATGTGAAGAAGAGTTTGAGAGGCCTTGAAGGCGTTCACTTTTACCCTTCCCTTGATTTCCTTCCCCGGCTCCCTGCCCAAACTGGTTTCGTGTGATTAAGCTGCATAAATATTCACTCTTTATAAATGAACTCTGGCTTGGCCAAGAGTGATGATGCAGCAGCCATCATCTGTACATCATCTAGTAACTCCTAGTAAGATTAACCGAGACTTTTTTAAACTTTATTTCTAAATTGGTATAACTTTAATTTCAATTTTTTTAATATTTTCCCCAAGAAATGGGTTCCTGGGGCGCCTGGGTGGCTCAGTCGGTTAAGCGTCCGACTTCAGCTCAGGTCACGATCTCGCAGTCTGTGAGTTCGAGCCCTGCGTCGGGCTCTGTGCTAACAGCTCAGAGCCTGGAGCCTGCTTCCGATTCTGTGTCTCCCTCTCTCTCTGACCCTCCCCTGTTCATGCTCTGTCTCTGTTTCAAAAATAAATAAACTTAAAAAAAAAATAAAAAAAAAAAAGAAATGGGTTCCTTATGGATTAAGGAAATTAAGTAGATTCAATGGCTTCTAAAATATATGAATAATATTTTCATCATCTAATACCTGTTGTTCAGTGATCACTACAACTGTACCATTTGGGAGGGATGAAGACCGCAGGGCAGCTCTCTGAATCTTACACACGTTTATGGCCTCTCATTTGATGCTGATTTGCTAGGTTATTTCCAACATATCTGTCCTCACACACACACGTGTTAGTGATGTTTCTGGTGACATTGCCTTCCCACAAGGTCAGTTGAAGCTCACATCACCACTTTTCCATCACATGCTGAGAGGTACATTTGAAGCAGCGAAACAAAAGACAAAAAACAAAAAACAGTGATAATTTTGCTTAACTACCAGATATAATGTTAGTAAAATGCCATTGTTCCCCCCAAAAAACACAATTTTTAATCAGTCTTTTGTATTAGAAACTCATTTTATCACTTATGTTTGACACCAAATCAATACGTGAAATGAAGGGGATGAGGTCTACATAGAAAATCCTGTTTGCCTGAACTTTTTCCTGTGTCCTGCCTGATGTGATCAGCAGATAGTTGTGCATGAAATTTTGTTGTGCTCTCTGTATCTGTACTGCTTTAAACAGCTTATGTGCATGAAAACAACCCGTGACTTGGAAATTACGAAAGTGTCTTTTTAAAAATGATAACTACTTTATACCATGTATACTCCTTTTTTATTTGATATCTGTTTCATCTTTGACATGGATACATGCCTTAAGACATTATACATATTTGATGCAGCATATTGTAAGTAATCATTACCTGTCAGAGTCCAGAGAACAAGGGTCCAGTCCTGGCTCTGAGATTCACTCTGTATGTGTCCCTTAGTTCAGTCTTTTAACCTCTCTGGGCCTGAGTTTCCACATGTATGCAAATATAGAAAATGTCACTTATTATTTGCTACTCCATTACACTGTCACTATCAAATATGGACTTATATTAAACATTTCTCTTAGGATTAAGAGAGAAAGTATGACACCATACCCCACATTCCCCACATCTGTGGCTTATGTATTAATCCTACGATTTGCTGTGGGACTCTCTCAAGAAGAAAATTAGATCGTTAAAGCCCTTGATTCTACTTCAAGTTAACTTGTTCTTCTCTTCTACAATTTAGATCAAGTACAAGAAAGACTATGAAAAATCAAAGGACAAATTTACCTCAGTTGTGGATACTCCAGAACACCTGCGTACTACCAAAGTCAACAAACAAATTAGTGATGTAAGTGCAAGAAACACTGAATGGATTCTCAAAGTCAGGGAGCATTTGCAAATACGGAGAGACATTTTTGATTGTCACAACGTCTGGAAGATTCTACTGCCATTTAGTGGGAGGGAGACAGGGATGTTAAATGTCCTGGTATGCTTACAACTCTTCTTTTGTAATAAAGAATTATTTCAACTACATCGGCAGACACACCATTTTAGAGGCAGTGGAGCTTTAGCAGAAAGCATGAAATTACCTGTTGAGTTTATAGAATTGTCTTTCCTTTATGTACACTAAAAAAAAATCCAAAAAAAATTGTGTCTATATTTTATATTACATTGTATTATAAATTGAGATGTACCATATTGTGTCCTTCTGCTTTCACTTCTCCTTCAGATACTTTATAAACTGGAATACAACAAGGCCAAACCCAGAGGCTACACCACAATCCACGACACACCCATGTTGCTGCATGTCAGAAAGGTCAAAGATGAAGTCAGTGATGTAAGTACAAGAATGGCTTTGCAGCACCTGTTATCTTGGGCTCTTGCTAACATGATACAATAAACCCTTTTCCAGTTATCTATTCTGTGTAGCAATCATCCTAAAATTCAGTGGCTTGAAACAAGAATCGTCTTTTTTTGCTCGTGATTCTGTGAACTAATTGGGCACAGATGGGTGGACCCTCTCCATCATGTGCTGTTGGCAGGCAGCTGAAGCCCAGGTGGGCCAGGACATCTAGGATGGCTCACTCACATAGCTGGCAGCTGAGGATGGCTATGGGCTAAGAGCTGGACTGTTGCATAGACAGGAACCCTTGTATGTGTCCTTTCCATATGGTTTGTACATGTCAAAGCATAGTAGAAGGGTTCCAAGAGCCTGAGATAGAAACTTCCAGACCAGGTAAGGGCTACTCTTAGAATTGACAGAGTCACTTTCACCATATTTTGCTAGGCATGGTGCATATCCAGATTCAAGGGACGAAGAGATAAGTGCCACCTTGGATGAACAAATGGCACGATCACATTGCAGAGAAGCACGGAGGGGGTGTGGGTAGGGGTTGTGGCATTGTTGAGGCCATTTTGAAAAACGCAGTGTGCCATAAATGCAGTGTGCTATTAATGTTCTGTAAGCTATATCTTGACCCAGAAGAACAAGGTAAACATTAAATTCTAACACTCTGAATTTGAGGAGAAATTGTATTAATAAATTTTCAGATATGTAGCTAGATTCTGTGGTTGAAGGCTATCTCCATTTTAGTTTAAAAAATAGATTAAAATTTTTAAAGAACTCCATGGCTATATGGGCACAAGAAAGATTAGTAAAGGCAACTGTAGGATAGCTCATCCCTACCCCAAAACCTTGACTATGGCTGGTGCACAGGAATTCTTTGGTAGGTAAATATGTGTTCACACTGCTGACCTGGAGTTGCCATGAATAATGTTAATTACGTCCAGTGCACTGTTTATGAAGGCAGAAATGTATAGAACATTTTTAAAATGTTTTTTATGTGAAAATAAGTTTTGGTACTTCAAACATGAACATCACTGGTTCATAAACACTTATCAGATCCTCTGTGTGGAGCCGTCCATTCCCTCTCACTGTAGAAAAACGAAGCATTTCTGTATCCCATTCCCTCAAACTTTCTGATTATAACAATAACCGGAGATATGAAAAATGTGGATTTTTCCCTAAAAATACTGATTTACTAGGTCTATGACAAAGTGGCAGATGATCGTGATTTATATCACGAATCATATGATATAAGGGGCTTCCTTAGAACAGTTTTACTTCAGGCTGAACACTAAAACCCAAAGTCCTCTGCAACAAGTAGTGGGAAGACCCCAAGGGTGTCCCAGAGCATGGATTTAAGAGGAGCAGAAGTGGGTGAAGCTAGAAACGCCAGGCCCAGGATGGGCAAGTACCTGTTGAGCCCACAGAGGCTAAGCTTTCCCATTCTCTCTCTCCCATCCAAACCCACACACGCCCAACTTGCTAAATGTGGCTCTGGCAATTATGGTAGTGGACAGCACCCATCAGTTCCTTCGTTTTTCAAAACCTGGTGCACAATCTTTGTCCTCAAGGGGTTCAACTTAATGGAAGAATAGACTGGTAAGCACATAATTACAACACGATGAGGTAACAGCCAGAAGTGTGGGGGCACAGAAGGAGGCAAGACTAACAACATCTGGGTAAGCTAGTGGGGGGATTTTCTCTTCCATCAGCAGTTTTCAAGATGTGCTGAACTCAGGATTTTCTGATTTGGGGAAAGGAAAACACACATGGCCCTTTCAGCCAAGCTTAGGGGACATAAATCCTACGGTGACCCTGGTGAGCATACTCCATTTATTCTGGGGAGCTAGTTTTAAGACCTGAGACAGGAATGTGCATGGCTACATTCTTTCTTCACAACAGGTTATTCTGTCTTAAGAAGCATTATGTATTACAGTCATGGTTTTAATCTTTTGTCATTTTTTAAAAATGCTTAGGTCACCAAAAAAATTAACCTTGTCACTGTGTTTCCTCCCACAGCTGAAATACAAAGAAGTTTACCAAAGAAATAAGTCCAACTGCACCATTGTGCCAGATGCTGTTCATATCAAAGCAGCCAAGGATGCCTACAAGGTCAACACCAATGTAAGTTCCAGAAACTTCCCTAAGTCTAATGAGGGATTTATCAGCTTCTGCAGGACACATGACCTCGTTTTACATCTCTTCAGGTGACTGAGCTATAATGAGTCTGGATCAAGAGTTAGGCCCCAGCAGCGTGATTAATGATGCTGGAATCTAAATGCTGCCTTTGGTTGTCACAAAGGAGACAGGGAAGAGCACAGGTGGCCTAACCCTGTACGACAGATGGCACGCCCCTCAGCCTGTGTGCTAGGTGGCTGAAGAATAGGAGATTTTATTCTGAAATAAGTGTTTCAGCATCTTTCATTCCCTCCACCCTCTGTATCCTCCTCCTGCCTTGAATCCTAGAACTTGCTTCTTCTGGAAAACACATGCACACCCACGCATGCGTGCGCGCGCCCGCGCACACACACACACACACACATATTTCAATTACTTGAGGCTGTCAGAGGTTGGCCTAGGCCTTTCTCCTTTTCAGATCTCCCTGCACAGACTCCTTACTTTTTTTGTGGTGGGACATCTTAAAGCCTCAACCACAGAAACATTTTTGTGCATTTAGAGGAGTATTGACTTTTAAGATATATAGATTGTTAAATAATGAAACCGTAATAACTCAGTGAATGCCCACTAGTGCCAGAGGGAACATATATTTATCAGGGTCAGCAGACAACTTTAGGGGCTGGCAGGTATTGTAGGTGTCCCGAGGTTGGATTGAGCGATAGGTAGCAGGATGGGTGTGTGAAAAAGCAAATGCAGTAAAATGTACATTGTAGAATCCAGGAATGTATGGATGGGTGGGTATTCTCTCAGATTCTTGCAGCTCTGTTGTATATTTGAAAATTTTCATATGGGGCACCTGGGTGGCTCAGTGGGCTAGGCGTCCCACTTCAGCTCAGGTCACGATCTCGCAGCCAGTGAGTTCGAGCCCCGCGTCGGGCTCTGGGCTGACAGCTCAGAGCCTGGAGCCTGTTTTGGATTCTGTGTCTCCCTCTCTCTCTGACACCCCCCCGTTCATGCTCTGTCTCTCTCTGTCTCAAAAATAAATAAACGTTAAAAAAAATTTTTTTTAATTAAAAAAAAAAAAGAAAAATTTCATAATAACATGGGGAGAAACCTCATAGACTAGCACCAAAAGCAACCCTCATGTCAAAAGCATGCAGATTTTATTATGTGCAAAAGGTACCTTGACTAAAAAGAAACAGAGTGAGGAAAGAAATGTGCCTGACAGTGAGGGCTCTTCCAAGGAAAAATTAAATTATGTAGCACCTGTACCTCAGATTTGGCCCCAGGCCACCAGCTGCCCAGCTCAGGTGAAAGTCTAGCAAGTGTGCAAGTGTCTCCAAAGCCAGTCTCTGCAGGTTCGAGTCCCAGCTTTGCCATTTACTAGCTGCATCCCCTTGGGCAGGTTGTTTAGCCCTCTCCACGGTTCTTCAGCTGTCAATTTCATGTGGTTGTTATAAAGATTAAAATGAGTTCATAGTTATGAAGCACTTACAAGAGTGCCTGGCATGAAATAAATACTATAAGTTTAATAATTAAAAAGACAATTAAGGCTGAGTTTAGCTAGAAATTAACGGTACTTGACTCTGAAGATGATAAAGCTGCACTGGCAGATTTAGGATTATCTCACCTGGAGGCCTTTAAAATTTTTAGCCCCTATTTTGAGACCAAATGGTCCCACAAGATGACATTTTAAATGGCTGACTAGTTGCATAAATTGTACAGAAATGTTAATTGGGGCTCTCTCTTGCATAAAGAACAGTGATAATGTTGTCTGTTGAAATGCAAGAGGAGTCCCTCTGTGCCACATGCGGTTATGAATTCAGTCCACTGACCAAAATGATTGATTTCCATCTTGTTATAAACAGCTGGACTACAAGAAACTGTATGAGGCCAACAAAGCCCACTGGAGGTGGACCCCTGACCGACCGGACTTCATCCAGGCAGCCAAGTCATCCCTGCAGCAGAGCGATGTGAGATGGGAGAGAGGGTTGGGCTCTATGACACGCCTGAGGCAGAAAAAATGAAAGACTACTCATAATAGCCACTGTTGCGGGTGTCAGCCTAGTTCACTTGAGATCCAGTAAGGATGGGGGGAGGGGCAGTGTGAGGGGTGGAAGGCAAGTACAGGAAGCAGAGCCGCTGCCGTGGAGCCTGGTCTCCTGCAGGTGGGGTTGGAAACTGGGGGTGAGCAGGCTGGGAGGGCTTGGTCCTGGCCACGGGGCTGGAGAGGGGGAGCCCAGCACGCAGTGAGGGGCCAGGAAGCCTCTGCCCCCATTCCAGCAGCAGGTCATCATAGTGCCCTTCAAAGGAGGATCCCTTACAAATTTAATCAAATGCCCGCTTCTTCCTCTGCCTTTCTTCTGTTTCAGTTTGAATATAAGCTGGACCGAGAGTTCCTCAAGGGTTGCAAGCTCTCTGTCACTGATGATAAAGACATGGTCTTGGCCCTGAGGAATTCTATAATAGAAAGTGACGTAAGTATCTGGTGCCTTCCATGATGGCTCACCTCACTCGGGGCTGTCCTCTGTGGCACAGTCTCCAGCCACACTCAAGGAACGACAGAGAAGGCTGCTGGTGTAGGAGCTCAGGCGTGAGTCCTGAAATATGACCCTGCCCCTTGAACACCAGCCACATGGCGGAGTAGGGCCACAGCAGGGGGAAACCATTAAATCCAGGTGTTCATTCTTGTTTTATACTGCACCACAAGATAATTCACACGGCAAGAATTGGGAACTGAAGTTCTGGCTGGATTCTATGCGGAAACATTCATTTTTGTGTGATCATATTCTTCCTCTGCTGCTGTTTCCTCATCTGTAAAGGAGAAACAGTAATGCCTCCCAGGCTTCAGGGGGCAGATCACATGACATATTTGAAAGTCCTTTGAACTAAGGCTAGGTGTATGAAGAAAGATTCATCATGAAATCCATTTTGATTGTTATTGAAGCCTCAACTTGCAAGAGAGAAAGAACATCTCTTTTGTACATTTTCCAAGATTTCCAAACATCGAACCTTTTATTGAGTTTAATGTTCATCCTGTGTCAGTGGTGCTGTTTTCCCAGCTCTGTCTAGTGATTTGGGGACTGAATAAATATATACAGGACACCCAGACTAACTAAAGAAATATTTTTTCACCCCTGTAGCTGAAATACAAAGAGAAACATGTCAAGGAAAGAGGAACCTGCCATGCTGTGCCTGACACTCCTCAGATCCTCCTGGCAAAGACTGTCAGCAATCTGGTGTCTGAGGTAATCCTCTAGCAACCATATGCTCTCCTTCCGACTTGGGCTAACGCCCCAAGCAGACACTCTAACAAGCTCTCTGTGGATTCCCTCAGAACAAGTACAAGGACCACGTCAAGAAGCACTTGGCCCAGGGCTCATACACAACACTGCCAGAGACCAGGGACACTATTCACGTCAAGGAAGTGACCAAGAATGTCAGTGATGTAAGTGACCAGCCCCACAACTCTTGGCACAGCAATACCACTTTACCGTAGAACCCAGGGAAATCCGACACAAGCTGCCTTTTTGCTTACAAGGGCTTTCCTTTATGTCGCTTCACCCTTACCATCGATGCCCATTTGTGAATTTTCAATTCTGCTTCAAAGGAGGACTTGATATTTATTAGGTTTCCAATTATGGCAACTAGAGAAAATGTGGGTTTTGCCACAGGGCATGTTATCTGCAGGATAAGATGTTAGTAACCCAGCGTTAATAAAAGGTGGAAGCATTGCTGATTAAGAGTGGCCTCTCCAGTCATTAAACTGCTCAACAATTTTAGAGAAGTAAAATCACCACTTTGTATCTCTGTAATCTCTGCCCACTTTGTCCTTATCAGTGATGCTTTAATAATCATGGTATTATATTTTTAGAGCCCTATATGGTTCCATGTATTTTTCCAAGATAGAAATGGCAAATGAAAGAGCTTAATTGGCTTGTAGTCAGTTCTCCAAAGATTGCTATGTGTTTCCAGTGTTGGGTTCCAGGACAGAAATGACCGGGAAGAGCTAGAATATGGATCAGAGATCCAGGTTCCACACTGAGGCCAAAATAGCAAGCCACGGATTTTCCTGGAGATCTTCTCACAGTTCCTCAAGTAAATCAGTTCTGTTCCCAGACTCCTCTGCTCACATAAATAATTCTGTCTTTATTTAGACAAATTACAAAAAGAAGTTTGTCAAGGAGAAAGGGAAATCCAACTACTCCATCATGCTGGAGCCCCCAGAGGTGAAACATGCTATGGAAGTGGCCAAGAAGCAGAGTAATGTAAGTCCCCCTACCCCTCTATACTCTCAGGGGTTCTGTTGAGCCGGTGGATCCTAAATTGGAGCATATTGAGCTGTTTCCTGTGAGTGGTAGCCCTACTTTCTCTGTCTGGTAGTTTAAAAAATACGGTAGCTTAAAAAATTGGCTTGGTTTTAATAAAAAGTTTCCTTGTGCTTAATGAGGACTTTTTCAAAGGTAGCATATCTCCCAAGTGAGTAAACACTCTTTTTTCTCCAAAGGTTGCTTACAAAAAAGATGCCAAGGAAAACCTGCATTACACCACAGTGGCCGATCGGCCGGACATCAAGAAGGCCACGCAGGCAGCCAAACAGGCCAGTGAGGTAAGGGTGTGGTTAAAATGTACCTGCTCCCCAGAGGTCACTGCCACCAAGTAGTACAAGGCACCCACCCCCTAGAATGTATTGCCCATCTTGGTTTTCTTTGATTCAGGTGGAGTACAGAGCCAAGCACCGTAAGGAAGGCAGCCATGGGTTAAGCATGCTTGGTCGCCCAGACATTGAAATGGCCAAGAAGGCAGCCAAGCTGAGCAGCCAGGTAATACAGATGGGCGAGTGGCAGCTCTCATGTGAAAAACCTGTGGGAGGAAGTTGTTCCCAGAATGAAAGTGCAATAGTAGCCACAAAAGAGATCCTCAGTCTTTGATAAAAGTGCTGAGCTTGGAAAGTGGTATCATGAAGGCATACCAAGGACCTTCTCTCTCCTTTCTGTCGAACATCTCAGGTCTTTCTCATTCTCCACTTTTCCACTTGTGGGTGTGTCTAGATGTTTGTGTGCTTAACTATCTTCATGGAAGAGAAACATCGTTTGTGAGGGCCTACTGGTACCTCTCCTCAGGTAGTAAGATTACATCCCAAGGGTGGGATTCATACTGCGGTCAACTGTGGGAACTTAACAGGCACAACTAATGACATTTGAACTTCTAGAACCCACCCAGATGCAGCCACCTTTATTCTTTCATTCAGCATCCGTATATTTCATGACTGGGCTAAGAACTAGGGGATGAACGGATGAACATAACTATTAGCTGTGCTTTTCTTTATGCTTCCAAGTGTCCTATTCGGATAACAAGTTGTATGATCACTTTACATAGGACGTGTTCTTTTCTATTTATATTTCGTCCATTTCTTAGTTTTCAAAATAATTGATGCTCAGAAATAATTTGGAGTTTTGCACTTCCTGTTAGGTTAAATACCGAGAAAATTTCAACAAAGAGAAGGGCAAAACACCAAAATACAATCCAAAAGACAGCCAGCTCTACAAAGTCATGAAGGATGCTAACAATCTTGCAAGTGAGGTATGTGTGTGTTTTTTTTTTAATTGTGGTAAAATATATAACATGAAATTTGCCATTTTAAATATTTTCAGATGTACAGTTGAGGGATGCCTATCTGGCTCAGTCAGAAAAGCATATGACTCTTGGATCTCAGGGTCATGAGTTCAAGCCCCACGCTGGGTGTAGAGATTACTTAAATAAATACACACACACACACACACACATACATACATAGGATGTATAATTGAGTGTCATTGACTACATTCACAGTGTTGTCCACATACCACCGTTATCTCCATCACCCCAAACAAATTCTACAACCATTAAGCAATAATTCTCCATTCCTCTCTCCCCCTAGGCCCCTGGTAATCTCTATAAATCTCTTTTCTGTCTCTATGAATTTGCCTATTAGAGAATTTCATATAAGTGGAATCATACAATATTTGTCTTTTTTTGTCTGGCTTATGTCACTTACCATGTTTTCTAGGTTCCTCCGTGTCATAGCATTTGTCAGAACTGAAGTTCTTCCTATGACTAAATAATAATCCCGTTATATGTATACACCACATTTTACTTCCCCATCTGTTGATGGACGCTTGAGTTGTTGCCACTGTTTAGCTACTGTGAACTAGGGGTGTCATTTTCATCACCATCTCCAGCACTTGTTTCAGGATATGGGATATCGTAGCATGGCTTCCATTAGTACTGTTTTCCACTTCCTGTTTATGTGATTTCTTTCTTTCCCCTGGACTTGCAGGTTAAATATAAGGCTGACCTGAAGAAACTTCACAAACCTGTGACTGATATGAAGGAATCTCTGATAATGAATCATGTGCTGAATACGAGTCAGCTTGCCAGTTCTGTAAGCTCAGCCATTTGCTACAGAAACAGCATGTTTCACCCATTTGTGGCTGAATTCCTTTGCTCAACTCACACACATCTTCTCTGCTCCTGAGATGCTAGCTTTAGAAAACTCTTCTGTTGTTTGAATGCATTCTTCCAAATTAAACATTAGTCTATCCATTCTCCACTGACTGTAACATCTCTCAGAATATAAAAATGCTTTTATTCTTCAAGTATTTAAACTTTTATTTCCCAATTAACTAAGCCCTTCCCTCCTTCTAAGGATATGGAATTATGGTTTGGAATAATTTCTTTCACTTTTCACTTTTAAAACCTACTTTGAATAAGCCATTTAACCAAAGTATTTACCATCCTGTATTAACTGGCAGTACAGAATGTGGATCTTCCTCCTTTAAAAGGTTTTCGTAACCGCCCACTTACTCTTTGCTGGTTTTAATTTGGTCTTGATGCTGCTGCTGCATAAATGTCTACCCTAAAGAGGAAAAACAGAAATGCTGAGCAGTTTTTCTCTCAATGTGCCTTTATGCCACCTTCCCCTCAGTACCAGTACAAGAAGAATTATGAGAAGAGTAAAGGCCACTACCACACAATACCAGATAATCTGGAGCAGCTTCATCTAAAGGAGGCCACAGAATTACAGAGTATAGTAAGTCAATCAAGACCGCCTTCTGTCCTGATGCTTGTTCAGCCACAGTGTCAAAAAATGTTCATGGATTCCCCCTCAGAATGGTAGTTACAGTTTTAATAACCATTGCTGGAGAAAACTGCCCAAAGATATAAGGGGGCTTGGAATTTAGCGGCATTTTGAAACAAAACTTTATGTTCTAAATAAGAGCATCGACGTGTATTGGAGACACGGTGCCGGTGTATGCAATGTGTGTTATTCAGATTACTGACAGGGGCTGGAAGCATGCGTTTTATGTTACAAGGGGGACAGACCCCTCACACCAACCCCGCTGTGCCCTCACAAGTCTGCACCCCCACTAAGGATGTAAGCCTTACAATGATGATAGAGAGCCTTAGGAGGATTTTGAGCAGAGAAGTGACCTGATCAGATATACCACCGAAATATCTGAGGGTATTTAAGAAATTGCAAAATTTGTAAAATAAAGTTTCTCAAAAGAAAGGACTCAGAGAAGGAGTTTGTTGTCACACGACTTCCTATATCACAAATTATTTAGGTTGGCATTATTTAGGTTTCTTGTTGGGCATTCACAAAGAGGGCTAAATTACTGGAAGTGTCTTCGTGCCATCTGGGAAGCAGCCCGCATCCCCAGCTTTCTATTTTGAGCAAGATTGCTGAGACTGAGCATTGCCATTAAGATGCTCTGTGAACAAGGGCCTCTGTCTCTCTGACTTTCAATTTCTGAATATCTATGGGCTGCCCCCACTCCTAATCACATGTAATGAGGATGAGAACATTGTATTTGTAAAATAGCTCAGACAGGTCTTTTGTGAAGGTCAAATTTATTAAGTCATCCAACATATAAAGTAGTTTTCATTTCTATATGAATTTATATTGACTGCATTGAATATGTGACCAGTTATGGCCGAGACCAGTTATTGACATATAAATAAAGTTGTGTGTGTTATCTATCAAATTAGGACCCCAGGTCTCTGATAAAAGTCCTTACGAAAGAAAATCTAGAGATATTTCTCAGAAATATGGTTAGATGCTATGGTTAAAATGTTCACATCTACACATACCAGATCTTGTCCAACCTTCATCTTATGGGTGGCTTTCCCCATGCATTTCCTTCCTCAACATTTCTCTCAGCTGATTCTTCTGCAGTGATTCCTTCGTCTCCTTGGATTGAACATAAATCCTATTATGCCTTGCAGACCGTAATGGTATTTTCTCCCAGGCAATAACAAAAAGTACTAGATCTGAAACACTAC
The DNA here is from genome assembly GCF_014898765.1 of Herpailurus yagouaroundi. NCBI lineage: Eukaryota > Metazoa > Chordata > Mammalia > Carnivora > Felidae > Herpailurus > Herpailurus yagouaroundi. The sequence continues at coordinate 34,345,309 of NW_024412395.1, read as the reverse complement.
AGGAACCTGTTTTGGGTGGCAATGAGGTGCCACTCAGGTGGACTAATGTATCAGCTACAAACTATCCCTAAACTGGCCTCTGTCTGTGAATTGATCAGAGGAGTTATATCTAATAAGGCTTTTCATCACTAGGTGAAATACAAAGAAAAGTACGAAAAGGAACGAGGAAAGCCCATGTTGGACTTTGAAACACCAACATACATCACCGCCAAAGAGTCTCAACAGATGCAAAGTGGGGTAAGTTCTACAAAAACACACCACACAGCAAACATACATCAAGCTGTTAAAAACAAACTCTGCCCTCAAATGTGTCCAGCCTTCTGTTATCCAAAAGTTGTAGATGACAGAAATTTTATTGACATGTGGTCACTAAAATTTTTCCATCTCAGAAATCTTATGATTTGTTTATAACAAGTATTCTGAATAGTAAACATTTATTGTATATGTTTTATTTCAACCGTCATTTCCATAGCATTAGAGCATAGCAAACTACTCCTAACTCTGAAACAAATTATATTGAATGTAATATGAATTTTTCTTTGACAAATGAGAGTTTCCCTCTGCACAGACCCACCATTGGCTTTGGATTGCTCTTGTCTTAATAGGAAACCCCAACCAAACAAGAGATTAGTAATCAAGATGTTTATCAAAACAGAAAAAGCCAAGATGCCATATTTCCTATTTTAGAAATGTAACCGGAAGCATCTAAAAAAAACATTGTTTTTTTCCTTTTTAAGCAATAGCAGAGAAGAATGGAATCTTATTTTGAATGTTAGGAAGTCTGTTTTCACTGGGAAACAGACTTATTTTGGATTGCATTTTACCTCTCCCCCCATGGGGCATATCTCCAACTATAAAGATAAATGGTTGTTAATAAAGTAGCATTTTACAGAGCTTTCTGGTATATAGAAGGCCAAATAATCAAAAGTTAAACATAGTTTCATATGATTAGTGAATGTGGGCAAAGGGTTTGTGGGAGTTCCTTGTACTAGTCTTGCACCTTTTCTGTAAATTTAAAATCCTATCAAAATTAAAAAGGCCAAATTTGCATTTGGTGCCCTCAGGCTCTTCTTCCTCTGCATTGTTATCTTCCCCTCACTTACTTCTAGTTCAGAAGTAAAATCTTTTGTTGCCTGGGGAGAGATGACAATGGATTCAGAGTCTGATGGTGCTTGTGACCTTCTGCTGTCCTGCCCTATTGTGAAGCAGGGAGTGGGGCCGCCTGAGTCACAGCGTTTGACAAGTGAACAAGGAGCCCAACAGGGCTTCTCAACAGCTGAGTCTCTTTTGCTGTAGACAAAGAATTTCCAGAATAATCAGACTCATTTCAAACGTGTGACTGTTAGCAAAACTACGATCCAGTTAAAAGGCCATACATAGAAGGTCAATGTTATAATCTTTTTTTTCTTCCTAGGTTTGAGAAATAAGTTGTGATAAAGATTCTTTTTTTAATTTGTGTTTCCTTCCTACTCACATTAGAAAGAATATAGGAAAGATTATGAAGAGTCCATTAAAGGCAGAAACCTGACGGGCCTGGAGGTCACGCCAGCTTTATTACATGTCAAATATGCAACCAAAATAGCCAGCGAGGTAGTGCCCACTTGGTCTTTTCTTTCCCTGTTGATCCCAATAATTGCACTAATGACACTCATCAATGTTCCTTCTAGCAAGTTCCTCACTACCTAACTTTCGCGGGTTTCAAGTTGGGTTCACATGTGTTTGGTATTACCATCTAATCTATTACCCACGTTAATACTTCTCATTTTTTAATTGAATACCTAATAAAATATGCTTACCTTAGCATCCTGTTAATGTCTAGTTTCTTATCTGATATTTAGTATTAACCGATGAAGCTTATACCCTGCCTTTATGCATATCTTTAATCACTAAACTGTAACTATCTAAAATTGGAAGGGTATTTTTTCTTTTTTTCTTTTTTTTTTTTTTTTGGCTCTTTATTTAAGAGGAACAATCCAGGTTTTCTTGTCAGTGATGTTGCTTTTATTTTGTGATATAGAAAGAATACAGGAAAGATCTAGAGGAAAGCATCCGTGGGAAGGGTCTCAGTGAAATGGAAGACACACCTGACATGCTAAGAGCAAAGAACGCCACTCAAATCCTCAATGAGGTAGGCCCACAGCCAACTGCATGCATATAATTAACAGAGCCTCTTCTTCCTCCAAGCCAAGTTACACTGAAAAAGGAAGAGAGAAAAAGAGAGTTTTGAACTTCAAATTCCATATCTAACATGGTTATTAACCATTAAATAAGTGATATCTCAATTTCTGATGAATTGATATTATAACAGTTTGTATCTAGTGGCTATCATAATCTATTTATTTGATAGACAAATGGATAGACAGATAGATAGATCTATTTGATTTAACCACAATCCATTTGGTGAGCTCGTTTAAAAAAATTTTTTTTAATGTTTATTTATTCCTGAGACACAGAGCATGAGTGGGGGAGGGGCAGTGAGAGAGGGAGACACAGAATCAGAAGCAGGCTCCAGGCTCTGAGCTGTCAGCACAGAGCCTGACGCTGGGCTCGAACTCACAAACCGTGAGATCATGACCTGAGCCGAAGTCAGTTGCTCAACTGACTGAGCCACCCAGGCACCCATAGTGAGCTTGTTTAAATTAAAATACCATATTGGAGTGTTGGGCACCTAGGTTCAAAACTAGTTATGTAGCAGACCAAATTTAAAATTTTTTTAATACTTTGGTTGTCTTTTTATTTATTTAGTTTTTAGGGAGAGAGAGAGTGTGTGTGTGTGCAAGCGAGGGAGGGGTAAAGGGAGAGGGAAAGAGAGGGTCCCAAGCAGGCTCCATGCTCAGCACAGAGCCCAACGTGGGGTTCGACCTCATGACTGAGATTATGACCTGAGCTGAAATCAAGAGTCCGATGCTTAACTGACTAAGCCCCCCAGGTGCCCCTGTACTTCGATTTTCTAAGTAGAGAATGCTAAAAGTGTTTAAAAGGAAGGCTTCCATGTTGATGTGAGTAGAATAGTTTCCTATTCTATTCTTGCTTCCTATTCTATTCCTATTCTGGGTTTCTGTGGTCACTATTGCCTCTGACCACATGGAATGGTGAAGGTGAACACTAGTAACAGAAATGGTATATTATGTGGATTTATTTTCATGCTATACATTTACTACCTAGTCGTGAAAGTTCAGTAACTGTTTTTTAATGCTACTACAGAAAGAATATAAGAGAGACTTGGAGCTGGAAGTCAAAGGAAGAGGTCTGAATGCCATGGCCAATGAAACTCCTGACTTCATGAGGGCCAGGAATGCTACTGATATTGCCAGTCAGGTCAGTGTCATTATTTCAGGTCAATCTTGGAAAAAAAAAAAAAAAAAAAAAAAAAAGTTGTGATTACAACAACACATATTGTCCTTCTGTTATCTTACTTGGTCAGTAACAGTCATATGTATATAGTGGCATTTTTAAACATCTGCCTGGTGGAATCCATTCTAATATAAGAATCAGAAACCCTATGCCAGGCCTGCAAAGGGTTTGTCTTTCTGAGTCTATAACCACAGAAGACATTCAGAGCAAAGGGTAGAACTTGGGGAACTTGGAGCTAGGACAGATTCTGACATCTTGGTTATATTTGTTCATCAATTCACCCCCCATTCAGCACGAAGAATTCCTTGTTTAGACTATTTTAGGAGTTCTTTCTTTTCCTCCTTTCAAGACCTAAGTTTAAACGTAGTTTTTAGACATCTCACATTGTCTTTTGCTTATTTGTCCTGCTCCCAGCTCTTCTATATGTAAACAATCCTTGCCTTACTATGTGTTGATCATCTTGCTCCTTTCCCATTACTTCTTCCCTCCCCAGCCCCTATGCCAAATTACATAGTAAGTCTTTCAATAGCTAGGACTCAAGCTTTCTGACTCTCTCTTTCATACAACGCTATAAACACAATAGGAAAAAATATCGAATCTCAAATGAATGAATCCTTTTGGAAAAGAAATATTGACCACCTCGTAATCAAACAAAATCAACAAACATGTACATTGTACACATTTACCCAATTTTGGGGTGCTCTCTTGCAGATTAAGTATAAGCAATCAGCAGAAATGGAAAAAGCCAATTTCACTTCTGTGGTTGATACTCCAGAGATCATTCATGCCCAGCAAGTCAAGAACCTTTCAAGCCAGGTAAGGACATTCATTGGAATATCACTCATAGACCCCAGGCTTGAGGAACAAAAAAGTCTTTCCATGAATACCTAAGTAGCCTCTTTCAAAACACGGTTTTGCCCAACAAAAGAGAAGTTGAGATTGCTGTATCCAAATTAAAATAGATTATGGGAGGGAACTTTAAGGTGCTGACAAACTCTTACATGGTACCACCCATGTTAATGAATCAGTATTTTAACAAGTAAAATCTCCTATAATGTGGGTATAAAATTTATGTGCAAATCTGGAAGAAACAAAGTAGACAGTCCCTATCTGGATTAACAGTCTCCTTAACCAGATTGAAATAGGTCATCAACACCAACCATGCAATCTAACCCCAATTCTTTCCATGAGAGATAACTCTCTATTTTCCCACAAACAGAAATGAAGGGAAGTAGAAGGTCTTTTATAGACCAGGATATACCCTCATTTGTTTTCATTTTCAGTGATATCAGGGATCTGCAATTTGTTTAAGAAGCTACAAGGTAGAATTTTTGCTTGTCTTCTGAGCAGTGAGTTATAAAGCTGTCGTGAACTGAATAGGCTATGCATTATAAACACCTGAGAATATAATTTTCCTAGTCCCACCCTGGAATTTTAAAGCTACTAACACTGATGTAGGCCCTGGAAATCTGTTTTTATTTGTTTGTTTCTTTTCAGTCGTCACAGGTGATCTCTCAGTGGCCAATTGCGTCAGGGAAATTATGGATTTAAATCCTATACTATCAGCCTATAATTTTATATCGTAAAATTAGACATGAAAAATCGTTATCACTAGAGAATTGTTTGTTTAAGAAATAGATATATTCAAATGGGAGAAATAAACCTTTTGTTTTGGGGATGGGTGGGGAATCATTTTATTAACAAAATTATATGGGCCCCAAACTACCATGTTGTGTTCATTGGGGGAGGTCAGCATTCTTGGGGCTGTGAGAGGCTTGCCAGCTGTATAACCTTGAGCCTTTTGACACTGCTGATCTTTCAAGAAAACCCAAGAGTGTAGGCCTTTTCCAGGGAAGAATTAAATCACTTACTCTGTTCTCCTGGGACTTTTCTCTGCTAGTTCCTCAAGGTATAAAATATGGCCAGACGAGTTACTTCCCTCCCAATTTAAATTAGTATTTACCTTTCAGTGATGTAGTAGTGCTGGTACTTTCTACAAAATTGCTTCTTGGTTTCCAGTGGAAAGTACATATTTTATAACTTCTAAATCTCATACTTGGGGGTTAATGCAAACAGTCTAAAAATTCAGGATAATATATTAAATACTTTTTTTAAAATTTTTGTTTTTAATGTTTACTTTTGAGAGAGAGAGACAGTGCGAGTGGGGGAGGGGCAGAGAGAGAGAGAGAGAGAGAGAGAGAGACAGAATCTGAAGCAGGCTCCAGGCTCTGAGCCATTAGCACAGAGCCTGATGTGGGGCTTCATCCCCCAAACTGTGAGATCATGACCCAAGCTAAAGTCTGGCGCTCAGCTGACCACCCAGGTGCCCCATATACTAAATACTTCCTAATGCCAGGGATCTGGGACTCTTGCCTCTCATAACACCCCCAAGTTCCAAATACAAACTGATCACCCCTCTTAGTGACCATCACTAGCTTGGCCAAGCAGTTAAGGCAGCTTTTGCTCAATGTTAAGAAAATAAGAGGAAAAGAAAAGGGCACCTGGGTGGCTCAGTCGGTTGAGTGCCCGACCTCGGCTTAGGTCATGATCTCACAGTTCGTGGGTTTGAGACCCACATCCGGCTCTGTGTTGACAGCTCAGAACCTGGAGCCTGCTTCGGATTCTGTATCTCCCTCTCTCTCTGCCCCTCCCCTGCTCGCTGGCACTCACTCAAAAATGAATACACGTTAAAAAAAGAAAAGAAAAGAAAAGAAAAGAAAAGAAAAGAAAAGAAAAAAGAAAAGAAAAAAGAAGGACTGATCTTACCCCTTTCCCAGGAGAAAGAAAACTCTTTGCCTTACATTTGTGTAACTAAGAAAATTCATTCAGGTTACTTTTTCCTGAACTGGGAATGTGATGAACTGTTCTTTCCTTCCAGAAATCTTTGTTTTAACTGGCTTCCTGTTAAAAATCTAAACTTAAATCTCTTATTGACTGAAACAGCTATCATCTTTGAGATTAAATCTTTCAACATATGAATGTAATTCATAATGTGTGTGTAGTACAAGTTAGACGAGAGAGCTGTACAAAGAATAGTTTTATCCCCTTGCAAAAGTAGCTAGCTTTTCTGCCACACCCAAACTTCCCTGAAAAGTGGGAGAAACTGGAGCTAAACAAAGCTGGAGAGAAAAGTGAAAGGACTTAGTGACAAGCCATAAAAGAAAAATCTGGTTCTCAGGCAGAGTATGTGTTCTGCTGCAAAGATTAACCAAAGTGAGTCAGTTCTGTTGCAGGGACTGACTGTATAGGTATCTGGCAGAAGAGCAGACCTGTGGGCACAGTGTCCAACCAAAGGCTCGGCAGGGGCCCGAAAGCCTGAGAGAGGTGAAGGCCAGCTCAGAGCCTTGGCCAGTCAGTTGGTCGTAATGCTGTTTAGCAGAGCCCCCAGTGCTGCAGCATCAGAGCCACATTCTGGAAGTACCTGCTGGTCCTGCCTGCCTGGTGTATCCTGTGGCCAGGAACCCCAGCCACACATCAGCTCAGCAAAAATCTCCTTGTCACCAGCTAAGGCCAGCTTTACAGAGGCCTGTTGATGGCTCCTAACCCTCCTGCTTTTCTCTCCCTGCCTGTGGAAGTCCGGCTCCTGGCTGGTTCCCTATCCAGTTCACAGTAGGCACCCCAATGCCAGGAGCCTGGTTGTCCCCTTCCTCGGTGGGCCAGCCAGCGAGGGCCTCCTTCTGCCATCTTTGCCGTGACAGTGGGTCTTACTGAATGCCCAGCCTCAGCTCTCCCAGAAAGAAAAGGCATGGCACTCACTGACCAGAGAGGGCCGTGCCTTAGAACAACCTAATATCCAGGAACAGTCAAAAACCTACAAAGGACTTTCCTTCTGCTGACTGAGCAGGAAGGGCAGTTTTAGGTACCATTGGCCCATATTCCTGTGGTGTTCTCCATCCTTATTTCTTGGAATCTATTCTCAGAAAAAGTACAAGGAAGATGCAGAGAAGTGCATGTCCTATTATGAGACTGTTTTGGACACTCCAGAGATGCAGAGAGTCCGGGAGAACCAAAAGAACTTCAGCCTTGTAAGTTTTTATTGAATCTAAGACCCAGCCCACTGATCCCTGGGATAAGGCCGGCACTGTGGATGCCTTTGGGCCTACACACTTGGGCCATCCCCCTGCAGTGGGGCTGTGCGGTGGCCCTTTACAACTCCCACCAGTGGCCCAGGAACTGTGTGCTCCATTCTGCTCCGAATTACCTGATATTTCAGTACCAAATCATAACGTGAAAGACCCACCTGCTACTGTGTTAGTAGCTTCTTGCCACTGCATGTGAACTGTCTCCATCTTCCATTCGTGCTGACATTGGTCTTTTTCAAAATCGATTCAGGAAGGGATGCATTTTTAAGAAACTTAATTTGATACTTTACAAATTTTAGTGTCTTTAAAATTTTTTTATATAAAATTCTTATTAATGAATTTCCCTTTGGCTATCGGACCATAATTATTGTGGCATACATATTTTTTTTTAATTTGGATTTTAACTTCCTTTACACAATATAGACAATTTAAAATATATTTTAAGATGTTGAGATCTTAACAAGATGTTTACTCTTTCTTCATAGCTCCAATACCAGTGTGACCTTAAAAACAGTAAAGGAAAAATTACAGTTGTTCAAGACACGCCAGAAATACTGCGTGTTAAAGAAAATCAAAAGAATTTCAGCTCGGTATATTTACTATTTATTTTCCATTTAATGCTAACCGAATAATTCCATTCTCCTCTGTAGAAATATGCTAGCCTCTTGTTGATTCAGACAATTAACATCTAACCTTCCCAGTTAATACCAGCGGATATTTGATCGAATTTCCCATACTTTACTCTAAAAACATCACGCCGGGGACCATTTGAAATAACAACCTAAATCTGCTAACACAGTAACTTTTCTTTCTTCCTAATTTTTTTAATCCCAGAGGAGTAACACATGTTGTCTTGTTCCATGAAGATAGATTTCTTTTTGACATTGTGATTTCTTTTGTTCTCCTTCCCCAGAATAACTGACTTCACACTTCTTTAACGGATTTTGTGTTTCATATGGGAGGGTTTTCCTTAAATCAACATTTTTCTGGTTTTTCTCATCCTGTGTTAATACAGTACGGTAATCTTAAAAGAGCTCTCAAGATCTGGAAAGTTATCCGTGTTGTATATATGGTAGGAGTTACTGATGCTGATGCAGATGTCAGATCGTCAGATACTCCGGTACCTTGCTAAGGACATTCTCTAGTGTCTTTTGTTTTCACAGAAGCCATGTTTCCTAGTCTTCCTCCAGGAATCGCTGGGCTTTGTTTTCCTCTGTGTAACATTGTCCTGATTCTGAATGGCCAGGTTTTATATAAAGAGGATGTCTCTCCGGGAACGGCAATCGGAAAGACCCCTGAGATGATGAGAGTGAAGCAAACACAGGACCACATTAGCTCGGTAAGGACGCCTCCGTGAACTCACCTGCAGTGTCTTCTGCCTCCCTTTGATAATTTACTTTGAGGGCTGAGCTGCCCTCAGAACCTTTGTCGCCAGGAGCTGCTGGAATGTGTGCCTGTGCTGAGCACCGTCGCACAGTCAGTGCGGTGCTGAGCAGGTGTCATGAGGGGAGGTTATACGTAGGAGATGGAGAGGCTGGTATCAGAGCAAACCAGAGCTAGATGCTGGTTCAAGACGTAAAAACAGATTTTAGTCTGGACTGTTAAAATAGAAGAAAGAGATCGGAGTATAGAACTGGGCTCAATTTCAAACACTGCAAGGAAAGCTAAGAATTTATGGGGCACCTGGGTGGCTCAGTCAGTTGAACACCCAACTTTGGCTCAGGTCATGATCTGGCGGTTGACGAGTTCGAGCCTCGTGTCAGACTCTGTGCTGACAGCTCAGAGCCTGGAGCCTGCTTCGAATTCTGTGTCTCCTCTCTGCCCCTCTCCTGCTCATGCTCTGTCTCTGTCTCAAAACTAAATAAACATTAAAAAAAAAATTTTTTTTTTAAAAAGAAAAGGATTTATAATTGGTGGGAGCAGGGCAGGGGGGTAAGGAGGCAGAGGGAGGACAGAAACTTAGAGAAAATGTCAGGGGTAGGGAGGGTTCTGGCTGAACCTACCTAACCAGATTCTTGCTGGCAGCAGGCCAGGGGGACCAGACTTTGCCTGGTGGGCTAAGGAATTTGGTCAGATAACAAGAGTGATGAGATACCAAGGGTAGGGGGATTCTGGCTAAAGGATTCTTGCTAAATTTGGGCAAATACAAAGACGGACTTGGAAGTCCAAAAGTTGAGGCCTGACTGGAAAGAGGAATCAGAGGACCCTGACTAAAGTTTGGTCTAGGAGAGAATGTTTGTCATTTGTAAGAAAATAGAATATGTTAAAGTCAAAAAATCAACCTTCCTAGATATATACATGTGAATATATCTGTCCTGGCCAAATGAACTATTGGGCATAAGAACATCGGAGTGCACGGAAAGATGAGGGGCTACAGTCTAAGTATGGACTCCTCCTTCACCCCACCCTTAATTGATAGGAAAGAGATCAAGTGTCCTTGTCCATAATTGTTCTCCGACCCAGCATCAGATTGGGGCCCCGTTCACACTAAGTGTAGAGTTTGTATTATTTAAATTGTGACTTTACAAACTGCAGAGCTACTAACCAAACACATGCACATATTCCCATTTTTATATCTGCAGGTGAAGTATAAGGAAACCATTGGACAAGGAACGCCAATCCCTGACCTGCCTGAAGTAAAACGTGTCAAGGAGACACAGAAACATATTAGCTCGGTAATGGCCCGTGTGTTGGGCATGCATTTGTGCAACCAGCCACCTCCCAATTGCTACCTACCTTTCTGTCATCCCTTCTTCCTCCTACCAAGGGCTTCCTGTGCCTTGAGGAGGGTGTGAATTTCCCTCCCTCCATCCTAGATAAGAAACTTCTGTCTTCACATAATTAAGGAGCAGAAGGGACTTGGCTTCTTGATTAATCATCATGCCTGCAGTTTCTAAAGTAAAAAGTGCCAGCAGTAATAAGATTATCAGAATGATTTCAAGTGAGTTAAAAGATATCAATATAAAAATACAAAATATTACATATATATAATTGTATATATATTGTATTATATATATAATTATATATAATTTTATATAAAAACATAAAAAATATATAAATATATAAAAATATATATAAATATATAAAAATATATATATATAAAATTATATATATAAGATTTTGTGTTACTCTTATATATATCTTTGCGTGAGTATGCACCTTAGGTTATTCTCCCCCATCCAGGAAAACTCTAGGTAGACTTGTGAAGTCTATGCAGCCTTCTCCTCTCCCTTTCAAGATCTCTTGCCCTGTATCGTCTGCTGTCTTGCAAATGCATTGTGTCTCTAAGGTGCCAGCTGTCATTTATCTACCCACAATGACATATAGTAAGCATGTTCTGTATAGGAATTTCAGGCACCTGTGCATAGTGTCTATCTGTGGGGGAAGGGTGTGAGGGATGGGGGTGGTCCCTCACACCTGAAATAATCAGGTTAAGCATATGTTTCTCCTGACCTCTATCAGGCTAGCCTAGCCTCTCCTCCCACCTCCCAACACTGTGTGCACGTACACACGCGTGCACAAACGCTCACTCCCTCACTCCCTCAGCTTTCCCATCTGTAAGCAGATTCTAAGCAAAAGCTGGCTACTAGCAAGAGACACTGTGGAGCTTGGGAAATAGTTGATGGCCAGTAAAAGGTGACGACCTTGGTCTTATAGGTTCTGCTGGTGTCTGGAGGACCGAACTCTCATTGCCATTAGGAGACCCTTGATATCTCTCTTGCAAACTGCTCATACTATTTAGATCTCACTCCCTTTTCACTCTTTGCTTATACTCTGGCTTCCTTATGGTACAAATTTCAATCCAGATTTTTGTGGCCACCAGTTGAAGAAAACTCCTTTAGTCACTTTTGATTACAACTTCCTGTCTTTCTCTGGTTACATTTTGTTCTGTTGTCCATGACCAGGTCTGCTGCCTTGCTGGGTAAAGAAACACAAGTTTGTCTAACACGGTAGATTTTTAAAGACCCCTAAAAGTTTCTCAGCAAAACAAAGATATCACCATTAGTCTGTCAGTATTTTCAGAATTAATCTGTGACACAAATTCCCACGTTGTTCATGTTGACCCCACCCATGCTCAAGTACACCATAGAATCTATTTATTTAAAAAGAATTCACTCATTTCTTTAGGCTGACAATTCTTAACATTAATCAAGAGGGAAGAAGGTAAAGAAGGAGGCCAGAGGCTCAAGAAGTTCCTTACTCTTTTCATTAGAATTTACAGACCTTTGATATGACCCCTAAAAAATAGGGACATCCCTCAGTTTGAAAACTAGTAATTTACATGATCCAACAGTCATCAGTAGGAATTTCCAGGGAAGAATTTCTGAAAAACACACTGTTTAAATCTTGTCATATTAAGGGCACCTACAGACTAGGTGCCGCCTAGGAATTTTCAGTAGAAAACACAAAACAAAATTCTCAATAAACCTGAAAGAATAGTGTGTCACATGATTATAAGATTTTAAACCACATAACCTATGTATTAAGTACAAATCTACTGTGGACCTACTGATACTAAATGTCATGAAATGGTTAGATTTTTCTCATTGTTGAATTTATTACCACTTTTTAATGAATTATAGGACTGTATTAAGTGTTGACTATAGAAAATGTGTACTAAATTACACATTTGTGTGTAAAGTAGTCTTCAAGGTAGTAAAATTACTAGTTTTGAAGAGGGAACATAAAATTTTGTGGAGTTTCTTTTGCTTATCCCTTGAGTGTCTTATCTGAAAGCAGATTGTTTTTAGGGGTTTCCACCACACAGCCCACACATGTGGCTATAATCTAAAGGATTCATGGTCATTTTACCTTTTTGGCTAATTATCTCCTACAGGTTATGTACAAAGAAAACCTGGGAACAGGCATTCCAACCCCTGTCACTCCAGAGATTGAGAGAGTCAAACGCAATCAAGAGAACTTTAGCTCGGTATTTACAAATATATCAAATAAGAAACTCTATTTCCCCATTTAAAAATTTACAAGAATAACCCATTATCCTTTCTTTTTTTTTTTTTTAAAGTAACATCTTAACAATCCTGTGTGTGTGTGTGTGCGTGTTATTACCTGACCAAAACCATCTGGACTTAAACATAGTGACTCACTTTTCTGATGGTACTTTAACATTTTTAGCGACTGACAAGTGTGGATACTTAGGTCTGAGTTACTGTATGGAGAATTAACACCAGATCCCTCATCATTATACTCATTTCCTATAACCAATGTACTTTCTCATCCCCAGAATTAGCATGGTAGACTTCATCATTAAAGTGGTGAAGAAAAAGGAAAACATTATCCTTACTAAATTAATTACTCACCGAAAGATTCCCTCTTCACACCAACTCCCTGCCCCTGATTTTCTCCCTTCCTTAATCTTTGTGCCTGTTTTGAATGTCTTTTGGGTGCTTTCTTGTATCTCACAGGTTTTGTACAAAGAAAATTTGGGGAAAGGAACCCCAACACCTATCACTCCAGAGATGGAGAGAGTCAAACGCAATCAAGAGAACTTTAGCTCGGTATTTCTTAGGGGCATAAATAAAATCCCTTAATTCTTATTTAAAATAATATTTTTAACACATTACAAACATATGATTTTTCTCCCTGTAAAATTACTAAATTCATATAATGAAAATAATGATACCAAATATTACCTCAGTTTTCAACCCAAATCTAATTTAGTAGTTACTTGAGTTCTGGTGTGAAATTTTTAACTGTTTTCCCTAAAACATAACTATTGGTCACTTCCTTAAAAACCCATAATATTCAGTGTTCTGTGTTTTTCCCCTCTCCAATCCTCCTTTAATAACAATAAGTGTTTCTAACTGTTGTGGCATAAGTCAAAAGTAAAAATCTAACATCCTTTCAAAAGGTCAGTGTTAATTAGAATTTTATTTGTGCTTATTCTGGCTCTGTTTGATGTTATTTTTTTGTGTTTGTAGCCTTTTGTAGAAGAATGTGACTCTTAATATTTCCATTCATGAGATGACAGAACAATTTACAGTAACTCAGAAATGTGGCTCAGTTAGTGTGTGTACCACAACAGATATAAATGAGGTTTACTTTGGAATAGCCTAAGGACTATTGAAAGCTAATGTTTATTTAGCTTCTAATACTTATTAATATTTATTTTATTCCCCCCAACCTCTCTCTCTCTCTCTTGTTCCCTATTTTAGCATTACCAACAACTCATTATGCATATTAATTTCAATGAACTTGAACACTATTTATTTGATCAGGCCTAATACCTCTGTCTTTGAGAGAAGACCTATATTAGTGACTCCTGCCTGCAGCCTGGCAGCTGTGTCTCTATTAATGCCACTTAGAGACAGACATCCTACTGTGTGTGACGAAATGTCAAAGTGATTGGTTCTATTTCTTAAAGTTGGTCAGGCCTATTTCATGCCATTATGAAAATAAACAAAAATACTTTTAGAGACTAGTTTGAAGGTTAATTACCTGAAAGATGGGTCCATGCTGATGTGATTGTTGGTTTTGTGCACACAGATTTTGTACAAAGAGAACTTGAGCAAGGGGACCCCCCTTCCTGTCACTCCTGAGATGGAGCGAGTCAAACGCAATCAAGAAAACTTTAGCTCGGTATTCAGGAGAAAGCTCCTTTAATTCCATATTTTAAAAATAATAACAACTTTCTATAAAACAAACTTCTCACTATTAGTCCCTTTAAAATAATGAGTTTAACATTTTTTAATATCATCAACTGGATCCTGTTTTCACGTCTTTTACTTACCATTTGATTCTAACATTTTATACCTTCTATAATAGTCCCTTAAAACTTTTAATTGGTTCCTTTCCTTCTTTTTTCAACTTTTATGTTGCCGCTGGGACTTTTGAAGTTCCTTGATATCCAAAAAACCCAAACACCATAGCTCTTATTTACTCAGAACTCTTGTTATTTGATGCTTCTGGGTTAGCAGAAGTCCTAGACATAGGACTTGAGACCACATGCAGAACTAGTGGCTCTGGCTTGGGAGCAGTGGTTACTTTAACCTAGATCCTATCTGGATAAACACAGGACAGAAAAAGAAAGTAGCTCAGTGTTGAACCCAAAGCAATCTTATCTTGATACTTGTGCTGAACAAGCTATTCCATGAATACAGATCCAGACCTTCTGATTTTTTTTAATATACAAATCAAATCATAAATGTATGTTTAATGTTATTTTTTCTTGTATTAATGCTATTGAAAAATTCCATAATAGTCTGTGAAACTGCAATATAAGGATTCTAACAGTCACTTATGCCTGAGATAGAAAATCAAATGTCAACAGGAAAATTTAGCTGGAGTTTTTTTTGGGGGGAGCAGGTTTGATCCAAAGTGGCTTTTATTGTCACTTTAAATATTTTCAGAAAGTTTTATTCTTCTACATAATTAGATCAGTAACTTTCTTTGGTCCCAGTGTCTTTTGGTTTTGTTTTCCTTTGTTTTTAATTACTATTCACTAACAACCTTTCGATTTTGTTAAATTGTCAATGTAAATTATTGTTACCTTTGGAATGTTATAGTCATTATTTTCCCTGTGGGGGGATGATGATGATGATGATGATGATGATGATGATGATTTCTTCTTTTAGAAGAATTAAGGTTTGCATTAATTTTCAAAACCATATTTTAATTATTTTCTTCTACGTTAGAGTAAGTATACTGTTTATATCTGAGATCGTAATGATCCCGACAGTACTGGGCAATTTTTTTTTCCTACGTAACCATTGTGTTCATTTTTACACAGGTTGCATTTAGGCAAAATTGTCCAGTGGTGCATAGAGCTTTCAAGATTCTGTGTGAAATAAATAGTACTATATATTAAAATATTACCTTTCTGACTTGGCCACCTCCACAATTTGAATTTACTCAACAAAGACCAATTTTGCTATATTGCATAAATTTGGCCTGGGGATTTAAATATCTATTATTCTGCAAAATAGATGTTCTATGTAGGTAAAATAGGTATTTGTGAATCTAATTAAAAAATAATTTTTCTATTGTACACTAAGCACTTTAGTGCCTTTATGAAATTATTTGTAATTTTTTCCTTAATTCCCAACACAGGAACAAACATTCAGTATAATATGAGTTGATATTGAGTTGAATACCAAATACACTGGCACGTTAGCTAAGGAAATATGGAGCGTGTTCTCATCCAGATCTGTATTTGAAGAGATAGGTTGACCTGGTGAATTTGTCTTTCCTGTTTGGTGTCTGTAGTCTCGTACGAGGGTCCCTACAGGACAGATGAAAAGGCTGTTTTGACTGCTTTTGTTTTTTCTGGATGCTCTCTTGTGTCATACAGGTGTTGTATAAAGAAAACCTCGGGAAAGGGATCCCAATTCCCATCACTCCAGAGATGGAGAGAGTCAAACACAATCAAGAAAACTTTAGTTCGGTATTTAAAAGAAAAAAAAAAAATCCCTTTAACTATTTTTAAACCAAAAATTAATGGCTATAATTTTACTCTAATCAGCTTATCCCAATAAAAACTTTGACATGTCTTGTTCACAACTTAATGCTGCCATTTCCTATGAATTCATTTCCCCATTTTGGTTAAGTATTAATATAATCATTTGACTTATAAAACAAAAAAGTGTTCAGTATTCTATCCCAGGCTTTAAAAACATAACCTTCTCAGTGTCTAAGCACCCACATTTATCCTGCTTTGGCAAATCTGATCTGAATGTAAAGCTTATAAAAATTTATTTAGCAAAGATCAGAATGTTGGTCTCATTTCTGTTCTAACTTTGTCTGCCCCTACTGGTGTTTGTACAGATTTTTTGAAGTTTCCTTTTTTAGAATCTTGTCATTGCTCTCCATTTGCTTTAAAAATAAGTAATTCTCCCAATGTGTTCACCCAAACTAAAAATTAAATACTTGGACTTCTTTTGAAAAGTCAACAAAAGAAGATTTGTGTAGGTATCTTCATATATACAATGTTTCTAAAACCCAAATACCCTTATGTGGATTATTAATAACATTTCCAAATCAAAAATAACTTCCTGGGTTCTCCTTTTGTCTCTTACCCTTTTAATTTTTTTTCTCTTCCTCATAACAAACTGGGGGCACTAATCCTTCCCTTTCATGGTGCACTCCGTTGCTCAGTGCTACAGGGATTTGTTCAAACAACAAAAATAACAAAACTTTCCTATCTCTTCATTTTTGCTGCTCTTTCCTGCATTCCCTTACTTATGTCTCTAGGCTCGTACAGGTTGGATCTAGAAGCTTCTGGTGTTTCCTTTCCTCTAACTCATTCTCTTCCTCTTTGCCCTTCTACTCCCCACTTCTCCACAAGTGGGGGAAAGTGGTTGATTGCTCTTTTTGTTCTGGATGCTTTCTTATCATACAGGTGCTATACAAGGAGAACCTGGGGACTGGAATTCCAATCTCCATCACCCCCGAGATGCAGAGAGTCAAACACAATCAAGAAAACCTTAGCTCGGTATTTTGGAAAGAAAGGGAAAAAGAAGATGCCATTTAACCTCGTTATTAAATAGATACTTAACATTTATTCCTTTTTAAAACCCACTACCCTTCCTTTGTTTCTAATATACCTCACTTAGCAAAAAGACATACTTTTACATTTTTATGTTACTACTTGGATTCATTTTTTTTATGTTTTAGTTAATTGGCTTCTATGCCATCTGGTATTTAAAAAAATATTAAAAAAAAAAAAACACTGGTCTTTAGTTTGCTTGGATAACAACAAAACCGAGTTCTAACCATCTCAAACCCCC
>NW_024412395.1:34299272-34328120 GCF_014898765.1 Herpailurus yagouaroundi | reverse complement strand
TGTCAACCTGTAACTCCTGTGTCATGTGGTAACAAGGAAGTTGAACTTGTCTTTAAGAATCTTAAAAACCAATGAAATATTACTGATGCCTGTTTTTTCTGGATGCTTTCTCATCACACAGGTGTTGTACAAAGAAAATATGGGCAAGGGAACCCCTATACCTGTCACTCCAGAGATGGAGAGAGTCAAACACAATCAAGAAAACCTTAGCTCGGTATTTTGGAAAGAAAGGGAAAAGAAGATGCCATTTAACCTCATAATTAAATAGATATTTAACATTTATTCCTTTTTAAAAACCCACTACCCTTCCTTTGTTTCTAACATACCTCACTTAGCAAAAAGACATACTTTTGCATTTTTACCTTGTTACTATGGCTTCAGTTTTTAATTTTAGTTAATTGACTTCTATTCCATCTGATATTTTAAAATATTTTTGTTTAAGCCACTGGTCTTTAATTTGCTTGGATAACAACAAAACCGAGTTCTAACCATCTCAAACCCCCACGTGATTGGGAGGCCGTGTGCTCACAGAAATGGAACAATAACATGAATAACTGACAACCTTTCCCCAGCAGCTGAGGTCCTTGCTGCCCTACGGTCCTCTTCCCCAGCCCAAGACTGGCTGCCATTAAAGTAGTTTGTGGCAAATTGTCAACCTGTAACTCCTGTGTCATGTGGTAACAAGGAAGTTGAACTCGTCCTTAAAATCTTAAAACCAATGAAATATTACTGACGGCTGTTTTTTTCTGGATGCTTTCTCATCACACAGGTGTTGTACAAAGAAAATATGGGCAAGGGAACCCCTATACCTGTCACTCCAGAGATGGAGAGAGTCAAACACAATCAAGAAAATATTAGCTCGGTACTTTGGCAAGAAAAGCAAAAACTTCTTCTTTGATGATTTAAAATAATACTTATTAATCCTACTTTTAAAAAAACAACTTAAATTTTGTGAATTTTGTTTATCACATGTATCCTTCTTTCCTAGAAGGCTACTCTTAGCTTTAACCCTGTAATAACAAGATTGCTTTAATCCATAAAGTTCTAATATCAGGAAGTAACAGATTTTCCAATAAAATATCCTTTCATCTCTCCCCAAACTTACTCTCTATCTACTATCCTCAAGGTCTCTTTGTTTTATGCACTCATGAAATTTGGGGGGTGGCATGGTAGGTATGAGAGCTCTTTCTGGAACATTGGAGTTGTGATCTTCTTCAGCTTTTGCACCCATGACTTTTGGTTCTAATTTATCCTGTCAGATTTAGACAAAGAGACCTTGGGGAAATAACCCCTGATTCTCTTCTTCAAGGATAATGACATTTCTATTCCATCGGATATTTTTAAATATTAAAAAAAAAAAAAAAACACTTGTCTTTTAGTTTGCTTGGATAACAAAACTGAGTTCTAACAATCTCAAATCCCCATGTGATTGTTTGGAGGTACTGTGCTCATAGAAATGAAAAAACTAAGATCCACTAGTGATTTCAGCACATGACTATCAATTTACTTAAAAAGGAAAGTGTCACTCGAACTGTTTTTGCTTTACCAATTTTAAGTGGTTTTTTTTGTCTTTAGCATGGTCTTTAACTGTTAGCTTTAGTAAACCATTTCCTGTAAGCCTGTGCTCTGTGATATTATATATGTTTAGTGATTACTGGTGGGGGGGGGGAGCGGAGATTGGGATTCGTATGGGGAGGACACTAGCTTGTGTAAGGAAGAAGCCTGCGACCCCTCACATCAGCGCTATGTGTGGGTTTCTCCAGTACTTGAGCACAGGGCATCAGAATCACCCGGAGTACTTGTTACATCAGATTGTAGGGTCCTGTCCCCACAGTTTCTCATTTTCTGGGTCTGGTGTGAGGCCAGCAAATTTGCAATTCTAGCAAAGCGCTCAGACGATGCTGAGCTTGCTATTCAGGGACCCCACTTTGAGAACCATTACTTGAACAGAATTCCTTCTCTTGAACATCATTTCCCAAACCCATTCCCCATGAATGACACTGAAGGGAGACACAGAGGTAAAGGATTTATGGTGATGCTAATGATGTAATCGCTGAGAACATTTTTCCTTACTGAGAAGTTTGCTGGTGAACTAAAGTAGGAGACAGAGCACGGATGACAGCAGGGAACAAAAGAGTAGGAGAAATCCTTGTTTGTGGGCCCAGGATTGTATGGATGTGTCTATACACAGAGTTGCTGCACAACCAACCATCCAGTCGCCCACTCCTGTGTAGGGACCGGCCCCGCCTTCTCGGTGTCACTCAAGCGCATTCCCCTACAGTCCTTTCTAGATGATCTGTCTGGTGCTTGAAATTCATAGACTAGTGGGAAAATGAAGGCTGTCTTTCATCCTTTTTGGGGCACACTGCAGTTCTGTCAGGCGGTCTGCCAGGATGTCAGGGCAGGGGCCTACCCTGGAAATGTGTGTCTGGCTGTAACTATACTCAGCTTCCTTTGGAAACATACCTCTTTCCGCCTAACCTTGTTGCCTAAATGGTTTGACACCCTGAACCTCATAACAAATTATCTATTCCGTTTAATCTTTTGGTAACTGTAACTTTTTTTTTCTTTTTGGCTTTTTGGATCCATTGGACCCGCGTAGGTTTTGTACAAAGAAAATGTGGGGAAAGCCACCCCAACCCCTGTCACGCCAGAGATGCAGAGAGTCAAACGCAATCAAGAGAACATTAGCTCGGTATTGTCTTGAGAAACGAAAGTGCTTTTAACTTTGCAAAGTAACCCCTGCAGTTTGGCCTGCTCCTAACTCCATCCCAGGTTAAAAACCAGCAAAATGCCAGTTTTTTTAGAATCTCCTGTAAATGACCTACTACATGTATTATTGCCATTAACTATTTTTTTAAGCTTTCTTCTCGAGAGCTGTTCTCACTAATGTAGTAGATTAAACCTGGAGTTTTCTTCCCCAAATCGCATTATATTTAATAGCCTGAATATTGCCTCTTGGTGATTTTCGGGTCCAACTTTGTATCTCACAGGTGTTATACAAAGAGAACCTGGGGAAAGCGACCCCTACACCCTTTACTCCTGAGATGGAAAGAGTCAAACGCAATCAAGAAAACTTTAGCTCGGTATTTTGGAGAGGAAAAAAGAAATCGTTACCCTTTTAATAAGCCTGGCAATCATGGTTATATCACTAATTTACCTCACATTTTTCCCAGAACTTTTGTTTTAAGTTCATCTTTACCCACTTAAAAACAACCAGCCAACCCCTCCAGCTCAAACTGATTTAATTCTTTCTTCTTCTCTGGCTTTATACAATAACATTTTAATGGCTTTATCTCCCTGATGCGTTTCTTATAGAGTGTGATATAATTGAGCCGTAACACAAGCTAGATGATGGTTTTCAGAACTGGTTTTCTGCTTTCTGATGTCTGGATGCTCTCTTGACTCCTCTAGGTATTATACAAAGAGAATATGAGAAAAGCAACTCCGACACCTGTTACTCCAGAGATGGAGCGAGCTAAGCGCAACCAAGAAAACATTAGCTCGGTATTGTCTAGGATTAAACACAGGAGTAGTGCAACAACTTGGAAAATAACATTTTAACATCATAGAAACACGCCTTTCTCATTCACTTGGAAAGCACACTAAAATGAAAAAAAAGAAATGCAACATCTTGGAAAATAACATTTTTAACACCATAAAAATGTGCACCTTCTCATTCAACTGAAAATTTACATTAAAATTAACACAACTGTGCTTTTAAATTCCAAATGATCATACTAAGAAATAACAAGTTAATTGCCAATGTTTTCTCTTACCTTTATTTTACTCCAAGGTAGTCTTATATAACCAACTAGGTAGTCTTACATAACCAACTGTAACAAATTGACTTCCTAACAGCCTCAATCTTCTGCTCTCCTTTATTTTTAAGGTATTCTATGAAACAGGTAATACTCTGAGGTGGATGCCTTCTTTGGCTCTGGTATTTTGGGTTTTTCATGTCTGGAGGACCTTGATTTCTGTGTTAACATATGGGTTTATGAAATCTGGACATAAACCTGTGAAAATGATCACTTGTTTGGAAGGACAGTTGTTTAGGGGCACCTGGTTGGCTCAGTCAGAAGAGCATGCAACTCTTGATCTCAGGGTCATGAGCTCAAGCCCCATGTTGGGGGTAGAGATTAAATAATACATTAATTCAACTTTTAAAAAATTAAAAGGATAGTTGTTTTCAATGTCAGAATCACCTAGTGCCAAATACCATCCAGTCTGCTGGTGCTGCAATTCCCAGCAAATCCAAGAGACCAATTTCTTCCGATCCTCTTTGAAATTCTACTGTGCTCTGTCTCCCTTGAAAATCAGAGTTGCATTTTCAAAGACAAAACTTGTCCTTTCTCTCCTGATGAGAGCCCTGCCTATTTGTCCTCATGCTAATCTGTTCAGCCGTTAGTCAAGGGTATCACTGGGTCTTTTCAGTTGACTCAAGCTTCCCTTCCCAGCTACTTTTATCTCCATGTGCTGGAAAAGTTTTGAGACTTCAGAATTAGAACAGTACCATGACCTGGACTTAATTCATGGTCTCTCCTCTATCAGGTTCTTTATTCTGATAGCTTCCGGAAACAAATACAAGGCAAAGCTGCCTATGTCCTAGACACTCCAGAGATGAGACGGGTGCGGGAGACCCAACGTCACATCTCAACGGTGAGTCCGGGATTCTTCAGGATTGACGGGCCAGCCTGCTGGATCAGGTGGAAAAGGAAATGATCACACCGTCATATTTTTACAAAGTGAATTAATGAAATTTCAGGTGAAATATCATGAAGACTTTGAGAAACACAAGGGTTGCTTCACACCAGTGGTGACGGACCCTATCACTGAACGAGTAAAGAAGAACACACAGGACTTCAGTGACATTAACTACCGAGGTATTCAGAGAAAAGTGGTAGAAATGGAACAAAAACGGAATGACCAGGATCAGGAGACTATTACAGGTATATGAGGCCTACAAGGAAAATCAACTCTAAACTGAGGGGGTAGAAGAACAGGAGTGGAATTACCGCTAGGAAGGCAAAGGATAAAGGGACCTCAGTCTGTTTTCACTAGTTGTAAAAGAAAACTGATTTCACGGCTTGCGAAGCTGATCTCTCTTCTTTCTTCTGCTTTGTTCTCCTCTGAGAACTAAGCTAAATTGGTGTTAGTGGTCCTGTGGTTAATTAAGCTCATGCTTTGCTTTCCAATCTTAGGTTTACGTGTCTGGCGTACTAATCCGGGCTCAGTTTTTGACTATGATCCAGCAGAAGACAATATACAATCACGAAGCTTACACATGATTAATGGTATGTTATAGCTTATGACATAAATGTCACCATTTAGTGGGCTAGCATCGGTGACCTCAAGGAAACTCAAGGGTCTTCAGTGTTCTCAGTTGTCATTCCGCAAAGAAACACCTCCCTGACCGGTGGGACAACATCATTTTCTATGAAAATTTATATCAGGGAAAGATTGCCTCACTGCCTCCGTGTAAATCTCCTTAGGCCCCAGTATTATCATTTTGTTTCTAAAGAAAAAAAAGGTAGTACATCTTTCTATTGGAGACATAATGGAAAAAAATACATAGGCACCGGGAAGAGAATGAATTTGACCTTTGGCAACTTTCTGAACACTCTTATGTCATCCAGGAAGATTATTAACAAGACAGGCCACATGCCTTTGTGTCTTCTGTTCATGTTAAAATGTAGAATAATACATAGTGCTTGTCCTTAAAGGATTTACAGTCTATTCTCCTGATGGAGAGACAAGTAAATCAGTGGTTACACCCTGACACATGCAGTTTTAAAGGTCTGCATACAAATTGTAGGAACTCAGAGAAAGGGATCTAAATTAATTTGGAAGTGAGGGAGGGCTTTCTGGAGGAGTTTAATGTGGAGTTTGTGAATTTTGATGAGTCAGGAAAACGGACAGGGTGGAGGGAAGGGGTTGTGGGCCAGGACAGGCTGAGACTTGAAGCGTGGCTGTACCGTTTAGCAGTCACGCGCCCTTCGGTAAGTCACTTCAGCTGTCATGTGGAAAATGAGGATGACAACCACATGATATACAAGGGTTTCGAGGGTTTAATCTGTGGAAGTCTACCGAAAACCACGCTTCGCAAATCCCCCACCCCACCGAACTGAGATTCATTACAGTCAGGCTTTGCTACCGCGTTAAGTTTCACGCCTGCTCCCCCGCCCCCCCAGCGCAAGCGCAGCGCCGGAGCCGGGAGCAGTCGCGGTCGGCCAGCGCGCTGAGCGTCAGCGGCGTCAGCGGCGGCGGCGAGGACAAGTCCGAGCACTCGGAAGCGGCCGACCAGCGCCTCTCCACCTACAGCGACGGCGGCGTCTTCTTCTCGGCCACCTCCACAGGTACAAGTGGGTGGCCCTGCCCTGGACAGTCGCGGCCCGCCCGCTGACTGGGTTACTAGGGCAGATGCTTTCAGTTAAAAAAATTTTTTTAATCTGGATTTTTAAAATCATTTCTAATGATGAGAAAAGCCTAGAAGTGTGGCGAAGCACATGAAACCAGATGTTTCGTTCATTAACTTTTATGAGAGTCTCCTTTCTTGGAAATCGTTCTTTTTAAGTTAGGGGAAAAGAGAACCCTGCTCCACTGTTTGACACTGATTAAATGACGTCTAGCCACCATTTCTTCTCGTAAACTACTTTTCCCCTACCGTGTAGCTTACAAACATGCGAAAACCACGGAACTCCCACAACAGCGATCATCTTCAGTTGCCACCCAACAGACAACGGTATCCTCTATCCCATCTCACCCATCTACCGCGGGGGTAAGTAAGCAATCAGGAGCTTACTGAAATCATTCTTATCTTTTCATATGTGCAATAATGATTATCGCTATTCTGGTCTTTTTTTTTTTTAATTCCAAGTTTTAAATTCTAGTTAATTAACATATAGTGTAATATTGGTCTCAGGAATAGACTTTAGTGATTCACCACTTATATACAACACCCAGGGCTCATCACAAGTACCCTCCTTAATGCCCATCACTCATTTAACCCATTATATGCCCACCTCCTCTCCATCACCCTTCAGTTTGTTCTCTGTAGTTAAGAGACTGTCTTAGGGTTTCCTTCCCTGTTTTTATCTTATTTTTCCTTCCATGTAATGCTTTTAATGCACATCTCATGTTACCAGTAATATCAGAAACCTCTCATTCCCAAACTCTAATTAAAAAGCATTATTCAGTGATTTAGAACAAACTAAAGCAAATGATCATTTGGGGCTCATTGGTCCTACCCACTATCTTACTGTATTTGCTGCTTGGAATCATTCTTTTTTTTTTAATTTTTTTTTAACGTTTATTTATTTTTGAGACAAAGACAGAGCATGAACGGGGGAGGGGCAGAGAGAGAGGGAGACACAGAATCGGAAGCAGGCTCCAGGCTCTGAGCCATCAGCCCAGAGCCCGACGCGGGGCTTGAACTCACGGACCGGACCGTGAGATCGTGACCTGAGCTGAAGTCGGACGCTTAACCGACTGAGCCACCCAGGCGCCCCTCATTCTTGAAGAATATACGTATGTGTGCCCATGTCACACATATAAACACGTCATTATCTTAGATTTCCCTTGTTAAGAAGAAGAGAGAAGTCAAATCATGTTTACAGTTCACCAGATTACTTAAAAAACTGTTAGTTTAAAACCCTGGACTCATTCGTAATATCACAAAAACATCAATTCTTTAGGGTTGAAATAAAAATATTTGTATGAAGAAACTATCTTTACTAAAAGCCATAAAGATCTAAGTATTGAGACCCATGATATTTCAGGAAGGGAATCTTGTAAAGTTGTCATTTTTCCTGAAATAAATACATAAATTCAAGGCAACTCGAGTCAAAATCCTAGAGGAATTTTAAACCATTTTGTATATTAATCCTAAAATTTATTTGAAAGCTTAAAGATGCAAGAATAATCAAGTAAATTTTGAAAGTGACAATAGGAACTTATTAACCAAATTAAGAGCAACACATACTATAAAATTGTCATTAAATATGGATCTTAGCATGGGAATAGATGTGAAAATAGATGAGGTCCAGAAATGGACCCTTAAAGAATTACAGATTAGCAGGGGGGAAAAAAAATCAAAATTGTAAAATACTATAGAAAAGCGGAGACTACTTTTATAATACTGGGGACAGGGAAGACCTTCCTCAGCAAGTTCTAGAACCTAGGAATGTGTAAGAAAAGACCACATATATTTAACCATAAAACTTTAAGTGTTTTTGTAACAAAAAGAAACATGTCAAACTGGAAGAAATATTTGTAGCATACATAACAAAAAGATTTATATCTAAAAAGCATAACACTCAAAAATTCATTGACAAATTATTCCCCTTCCAGTCAAAATAAGAAAGACCTGTACGCAAATGAATAAACAACTTACAGCAGAAGAAATAAAACACCCAACAAAAAAGATGTTCACCATGATTGCTAACCAGGAATATGCAAATTAAAACAATAAAGTAGCATATTAGAACATTATGGTAGTGAATAAAAAAATTAACATGCACATACCATTTGACCTTTCACCTTTAAAAGCTTTTTTTTTTTTTTCTAAAATACTTGCCTGAAGACAAACATTTGGGGATTAGTGTAAGAAAAAATGGTAACAATTAAAAGACCAAAAGTATAGACCTGGCTAATTTGTGATATTACTAAAATATGGAAAGACCTCAAAGCTGTATTAAATGGAAAGAACAGTAAGTATTATTTATAGTATTGTTCTACTTATACAGCGTGAAAGGGGAAACATCGCTGAATATGAATATATGTATGTATATTTCAGAATGCTAGGAAAAAATATGTAGGTTATATACTAATTACTAATTAGTGCCTGTTCCTATCAAGAAAATTTGGGCACTTTCAATCTTTGTTTTTATCTCCAAATTGTTACAGTTTTTAAAAATCTTATTTTGCTATTCTAAGAACATTTAACATGAGCTCTACCTCCTTACCATATTTAAAAATTTGGGGGCGGGGGGTGTGTGCTGGTGCCTAGGTGGCTCAGTCGGTTAAGCATCTGACTTCGGCTCAGGTCAGATCTCACAGTTCATGGGTTCAAGCCCCCATCAGGTTCTCTGTCAACATGGAGCTTGCTTCAGATCCTCCCTTCTGTCCCTCTCTCTCAGAAAGATCCTCTCTCTGTCCTTCCCCCGCTCATGCATACTCACTTGCTCTCAAAAATACATAAAACATTTAAAAAAAAAAAACTATTTTTGAGATGAGGGGGAGGAAGGGGCAGAGAGAGGGAGGGAGAGAGAATCCCAGACAGGCTCTGCACTGTCAGATGGAGCCCAACACAGGGCTCAATCTCATGAACTGAACCACGAGATCATGACTTGGGCTGAAATCAAGACACAGACAGATGCTGAGCTGATTGAGCCACCCAGGAGCCCCTCCTCCTTACCACATTTTTAGGTGTTCAGTACATTCTTATTCACTATAGGTTCAAGGCTGTGTGTGCAGATCTCTAGAGATCTCCAGAACAACAGATCTCTAGAGCTTATTCATCTTGCTTAACTAAAACTTTATGCTTGTTGATTTTAATTCCCCATTTTCCCCTCCCACGTTACAGGTTTTTTTGTTTGTTTAAACATGTGGAGGATAGCTTGTAGCAACTTTTACTACTAACATGCACCCCAATTCCGAAAGTGAGGGATATATGCAATATTGCTATGGTTTTTCAAATTTTTCTTCTCCAAAACACAAGATTGACTTCCTCAAAAGGGAAGAAAAGGCTATATATAAAACATTCTTTTTTCATACAATTTTATGAATATATTAACATACTATTAAGTTCATCATTTGAAGTGTACAGGCCCAGTGATTTTGTTATTCAACCACTACCATAATCTAATTTCCTAATATTTCATCACCCTAAAAAAACCCTGTACCCATCAACAGTCACTCCCCATCCCCCACCATCCAATCCTAAGTGATCCACTAATGTACTTTGTATCTACTTGCCTATTCAAGACATTTCATGTAAACGAAATCACACAATATGTGATCTTTTGTGACTAGATTCTTTTAACTTAATGGTCTTAGTTCATCTAGTTGTAGCATACAGCAATAATTCATTTCCTTTTATCAACAAATAATATTCCATTGTATGAAAATCTCACCTTTTCATTCTTCATTCATCAGTTGGTGGGCATTTGGGTTAGTTCCACTTTTGGGCTGCTATCAGTGGCAGATGTAGAAGTTATTATGTGGACGTATTTACCTACGTAGGACCGGAATATGCTAACTCTGTATTTAAGATGGGAGAAACTTCCAAAACTCTATTCGGAGTGGTTGTACCATTTTACATTCTCACCAGCAGTTTATATGGGTTCAAATTTCTCCATATCTTCCCCTAAACTGGTTATTGAGTATCACCATTCTCATGTGTGTGAAGTGGTATTTCATTGTGGTTCTCCCTGATGACTACTAAGGTTTGAACATTTTTTTCAGGAGCTTACGGGCTGTTTGTACATCTCCTTTGGAGAATTCAGATCTTTTGCCCTTCCCCCCCCACCTTTTATCAGTATTGAATTATAGTTCTTTATATTTTCTGGACGGTAATTCCTTACCAGATAGATGATTTGCAAATATTTTCTCCTATTTTGTGAGTAGTCTTTTTACTTTCTTGGTGGTAGTTGCTCATTCTATTTTGTGCAACTTAAATTTGTGAAGTAAGTTGTAAGAGACCTTAAAACTAGGTGTTTAGGGTACTTGTTGCAAATCTAATATGTATCTTTTTTTTTTTTTTTTTTACCTTTTTTCATCTTCACAAATAGAAAATCTTCCGTGCCATGTACGACTATATGGCTGCTGATGCAGATGAGGTGTCCTTCAGAGATGGAGATGCTATTGTAAATGTTCAGGCGATTGATGAAGGTTGGATGTATGGCACTGTGCAGAGGACCGGCAGGACCGGCATGCTGCCAGCGAACTACGTGGAGGCTATTTAAGCATTTCAAGTATCCCACCTGTCTAGAGGACCTGCAGAACCTCTAGTCAGTATTTCCGTTCAGACACTCCACTGTTACTCAAGCTGCCTAATGATCTTTTTGTGTCAATATGACTAATAGTTATACCATCCCTTAATTTGTTTCTATATGAACTTCGGTAATTCTTCAAAGAAAACAAATGTTAATATCACCAATCTGTTCAATTATTAAACTAGATTTACTTCATTATTTTCTGGACTTGGATATAAAACTTAAGAGACAACATTAAACCCATAGGTTCATTATTTTTAAAACTGTCATTAGCAAATTTTCCATAGGATTTTTAAATAAGTTTAATTATAGAATAGGCATTTTAAAAGTCTATGCAATGTTATTGCTGTATCAACCCAGAGTCTTTCTCCATTATGAAAATGTTTAACATTTAATACCAGGATTCTGAACATGTTAAACACATTAAGGAAAAAATGGCAGAAATACTCCCCTTTTCTTGCTTACCGAATGCTGATGCTTTTAATTCTATTCCAGTTCTGAAGTTATAAAGGTGACAGTTGATATAAACTGTTGATAAGCTAGT
Organism: Herpailurus yagouaroundi; assembly: GCF_014898765.1. Classification (NCBI taxonomy): domain Eukaryota; kingdom Metazoa; phylum Chordata; class Mammalia; order Carnivora; family Felidae; genus Herpailurus; species Herpailurus yagouaroundi. Next base: position 34,316,579 of record NW_024412395.1, on the reverse strand, counting down.
AACTAATAAAGTCTATAATTCTGCTTAAACACCACTGATGTAATGACTTATTTTTTAATAGTTTTAAGATCTACAAATAAAAAATTTCAATAAAGCAAATCCATTACATTAGACTTCACCAAAAAAAAAAAAAAAAACCTTAAAAAAATGTACTGTTAAAAATGCACAAGCATAGGCTTTCTCAGATCTATACGGTGTTCGGTAAGCTTCCCTTATGGCTCAGCTGATAACATTTTAGAAACAGCTATGGGATCAGCAGGTGACAACCAGGAATTCAGTGGCACAGCAAGTCCCACCACTACTATTTCCCGTTGACCTGCCCCCTCCAATATGCCCTTGGCAATCTCGGAAAAGGGGGCAGGAAATAAAATTCAGATCCAGGAGGCATAGAAGTCTCAACAAAATCAACGTCATGGAGTTCCATACCAAAAAACAGTAATTAAAATGGCAAAATTACTAACAGAGATTTTAAAAGCAACAAAATAAAAAGTTACATACAAGAGTAACTCCGTAAGGCTATCAGGGGATTTTTCAGTTGAAACTCCACAGGCCAGAAAGGAGTGGCATAACATAATTCAAACTGCTGAGAGATAAGCACCTGCAGCCAAGAATATTCTACCCAGCAAGGTTATCATTCAGAATAGGAGACAGAGTTTCAAAACAAAAGTAATTCATGATCACGAAATCAGTCCTACAAGACATATTAAAGGGGACTCTTTGGAAAGGAAAGGCCATAATATAAGAAAACTTGGAAACACAAAAGCAGTAAAACTAAGCATAAAAATTAAGAAATTCATAAAGAATGTAAAGTATGACACCATTATACCCAAAATGTTGGGGAGGGGAGGGCAAGAACCAAAGAACGGGTTCAAACTTAATGGCCAACCTAACATAGACTGCGAGGTGCAAAAGACATGTTATATGTAAACTTAATGGTAACACAAAAAATAAAGAGAAAGGAATCCAGGGGTACCTGGGTGCCTCGGTTGAGTGTCTGCCTTCACCTCAGTTCATGATCTCACAGTTCATGAGTTTGAGCCTGCACTGGGCTCACTGCTATCAGCAAAGAGCCTGCTTCAGATCCTCTGTTCCCCTCTCTCTTCCCCTCCCCGGCTTGCGCTCTCTCTCAAAAATAAACCTTTAAAAAAGAGAGAAAGGAGTCCAACTACATCACTAAAGAAAGCCAGCAAACCATGAGAGAAGGAAAGAGGAGAAGAGTGGAACAGAGAAGAACTACAAAACAACCATAAAACAAGTAACAAAAAAGCAAGTACATACCTACCAATAATTACTTTGAATGTAAATGGAGTAAATGTTCCAATCTAAAGACATAAAGTGATGATGGAATGGATAAAAAAGCAAGATCCATCTTGATGCCACCTACATGCAAATGGAAGTGAAAAGAAAGCTGAGGTAGCAATACTTACGTAGGACAAAAAACACTAAAACAAAGACAAAGAAGGACACTATATAATCATAAAAGGGACAATCCAACAAAAAGATATACCAATTGGGGGCACCTTTGAGCCTCATGTTGGGTATAGAGATTACTTACATAAATAAACTTTTTTAAAAAAAGATATAACAATTGTAAATTGGGGAGTAGTCAAATACATAAAGCAGCTAATAAAAGACATAAAGGAATTGACAGTAATACAGTAATAGTAGGGGACTTAAACACCCCACTTACATCAATGGATAGATCATCCAAACAAAATCAACAAGGAAACAGTGACTCTGTATGAGACAATGGACCAGATCGATCTAACAGATATATTCAGAACAGTCTATCCTAAAACAGAAGACACATTCTATCCTAAAACAGAACACACATTCAAGTGCACATGAACATTCTCTAGAAGAGATCACATATTAGGCCACAAAACAAGTCTCAACAAATTCAAAAGATCAAAATATTACCATGCATCTTCTTCTACCGCAACACTATGAAACTATAAATCAACCATAAGAAAAAAATCTGGAAAAAACACAAATACATAGAGGTTAAATAACATGCTACTAAACAATGAATGCATCAGCCAAGAAATCAAAGAGAAAAAAAATTACATAGATACAAAGGAAAATGAAAACACAAGGGTCCAAAATCTTTAGGACACAGCAAAAGCTGTTCTAAGAAGTTTATAGCAATATAGGCTTATCTCAAGTAGCAAGAAAAATCTCAAATGAACAATCAATCTAACCTTACACTTAAAGGAGCTAGAAAAGAAAGAACAAATAAAACCCCAAACCAGGAGAAAGAAAGAAATAATAAAGATTGGAGGAGAAATAAAATAGAAACTAAGAAGATAGAACAGATTACTGAAACCAGGAGCTGGTACTTTGAAAAGATCAACAAAATTGGTAAACCTTTAGTCAGATTCATCAACAAAAAAAGACAGAGGACTCAAAAGCAGAAATTAAATTGGAGAAATAACCAACACCACAAAAACACAAAGGATTATAAGAGAATATTATGAAAAAATTATATGCCAACAAATTGGACAACCTAGAAGATTTGGATAAATTATTAGAAACATATAACCTCCCAATGCTGAATCAGGAAGAAACAGAAAACTTGAAAAGACTTAACACCAGCAATGAAATTTAATCAGTAATTTAAAAAGATCCCAAGAAACAAAAGTCCAGGACTACATGGTTTCACAGGTGAATTCTACCAAACGTTTTGAAGGTTAGGTTAATACCTATTCTCAAACTATTCCAAAAAGAGAAAGAAACTTCCAGGTTCATTCTATGAGGCCAGCATTACCCTGATTCCAAAACTAGATAGACACTGAAAGCAAAAATAAAAAGACTACATGCCAATATCTCTGATGAACACAGATGCAAAAAGCCTCAACAAAATATTACCAAACCAAATCAAATAATACATTAAAAAAAAAAATCACTGGGGCGCCTGGGTGGCTCAGTGGGTTAAGTGTCCGACTGTGGCTCAGGTCATGATCTCACGATTTGTGAGTTTGAGCCCCGCATCTGGCTCTGTGCTGACAGCTCAGAGCCTGGAGCCTGCTTCGGATTCTGTGTCTCCCTCTCTCTCTCTGCCCCTCCCCTGTTCATGCTCTGTCTCTCTCTGTCTCAAAAATAAATAAAACATTAAAAAAAAAATTAAAAAACCATTTACCACGATCAAGTGGGATTTATTCATGGAATACAAGGGTGGTTCAATATTCACAAGTCAATCAACATGACATATTACATCAAGAGGATATTTTATTTATTTTTGAAGGAGAGACAGAGTGTGAGCAGGGGAGGGGCAGAGAGAAAGACACACACACAGAATCCAAAGCAGGATCCAGGCTCTGAGCTGTCAGCACAGAGCCTGACACGGGGCTTGAACTCATGAGCTATGAGATCATGACCTGAGCCAGAGTTGGACACCCAACAGACTGAGCCACCCAGATGCCCCCACATGATCATTTCAACAGATGAAGAAAAAGCATCTGACAAAGTACAGCATTCATTCATGATAAAAACCCTCAACAAAATAAAGGAAACATACCTCAACATAATAAAGACCATATCTGAAAAACCCACAGCGTATATCATACCCAATGGTGAAAAACTGAGAGTGTTTCCCCTAATGTCAGGAATAAGACAAGGATGTCCACTCTCACCACCTTCATTCAACATAGTACTAGAAGTCATAGCCACAGCAATCAAAGAAGAGAAAGAAATAAAGGGCATCCAAATTGGCAAGGAAGAAGTAAAACTTCAACTATCTGGAGAGGACATGAATACTATACATAGAAAGCCCTAAAGACTCCACCAAAAAACTTCCAGAACTGCTAAATGAATTCAGTAAGGTTGCAGTATACAAAATTAATATACAGAAATCCATTGTATTTCTATACACTAATAATGAGGTACAAAGAGAAATTAAGGAAACACTCCCATTTACAATTGCACAAAATAATAAACTACCTAGGAATAAACTTCACACAAGGGAGGTGAAAGACCAGTAGTCCAAAATGTATTAAACACTGATGAAAGAAATTGAAGACAACACAAATGGAGAGATATTCCATGCACATGGATTGGAAGAACAAATAACGTTAAAATGTCCATGCTATCCATAGCAATTTACAGAGTTAATGCAATCCCTATCAAAATCCTAACACCATTTTTCACAGAAGTAGAATAATCTTAGAATTTGTATGGAACCACAAAAGATCCGAAATAGCCAAAGCAATATTGGAAAAGAATAAAACTGAAGGTGGCACAATCTCTGATATCAAAATATACACAGAGCTGTAGTTAACAAAACAGTATGGCAATGGCACAAAACAGACACACAGATCAATGGAAGAGGATAGAAAGCCCATAAACAAACGCACAATTATATATGACCCATTAATCTTTGACAAAAGAGGCAAGACTATGCAATGAGAAAAAGATGGTCTCTTCAACACATGGTGTTGGGTAACTAGACAGTTACATGCAGAGGAATACAAGTGGACCACTTTCTTACATCATACAAAAAAATAAAAAACCAAAATGGATTAAAGGACTAAATGTGGGGGGCACCTGGGTGGCTTGGTCGGTTAAGCGTCCGACTTCGGCTCAGGTCATGATCTCACGGTCCGTGAGTTCGAGCCCCGCATCGGGCTCTGTGCTGACAACTCAGAGCCTGGAGCCTGTTTCAGATTCTGTGTCTCCCTCTCTCTCTGCCCCTCCCCTGTTCATGCTCTGTCTCTGTCTCAAAAATAAATAAACGTTAAAAAAAATTAAATAAAGGACTAAATGTGAGATGTGAAGCAAACTCCTAGAACAGAGCACACACGGTAATATCTCTGACATTGACCACTGCAGCGTTTTTCTAGATATGTCTCCTGTGGCAAGGGAAACAAAAGCAAAAATAAACTATCAGGACTACATTAAAATAAAAAGCTTCTGCACAGGGAAGGCAGCAACAACAGAACTAAAAAAAAAAAAAAAACAGCCTACTGAATAGGAGAGATACCTGCAAATGACATATCTGATAAAGGGCTAATGCCCAAAATATATCAAGAATTTATACAATGCCAAAGGAAACCAATCCAAATTAAAATAGGAAGACGTGAACAGATATATCTCCAAAGAAGACACAGATGGCCAACAGACACATGAAAAAATGCTCAACATCACAGACCATCAGGGAAATGCAAATCAAAACTACCATGAGAAGGGCACCTGGGTGGCTCAGTCAGTTGAGTGCCCAATTCTTGATTTTGGCTCAGGTCACGATCCCAGGGTCATGGGACTGAACCTCGCACACAGCATGAAGCCTGCTTAAGATCTTCACTCTCCCCCTCTGCCCTCTCTCCCTCTCCAAAATTAAATATAATTAAGTAAATAACTACAATGAGAGATCACCTCACACCTCTCAGAATGACTACAATCAAAAACACAAGAAACAATAAACATCAGCAAGGATGTGGAGGAAAAGGAACCCCTGTACACTGCTGGTGGGAAATCAAACTCTTGTAGCCAAAGTGTTGTGGAAAACAGTGTGGAGGTTCCTCAAAACGTTAAAAATAGAACTACTCTATGATCCAGTATTTACACTACTGGGTACTTATCCAAAGAATATGAAAACGCTAATTTGAAAAGATAAGTGCATCTCTATTTAATGCAGCATTATTTACAGTAGCAAAATTATGGAAAAGAATACAACTGTCCATTGGTAGATGAATGGATAAAGCAGATATGGGGTGTGTGTGTGTATGTATGTATGTGTGTGTGTATACATATACATATACATATATATATATATATATATATATGGTAAAATGCTAAGTGAAGTCAGAGAAAGACAAATATTGGATGATTTCATTCATATGTGGAATTTAAGACACAAAACTAACAAAGACAAAAGAAAAATTAAAAAAAAAGACTCAACTATAGAGAACTGATGGTTAGCAGAAGGGAGGTTGGTTGGGGAAATGCATGAAGTAAAAGGGATTAAGGGTCCATTTATCATGATGAGCACAGAGTAATGTACAGAATTGTTCACCTGAAACTAACATAACACTATGTTAACTATACTGTAATTTAAAGCTAAAAAAAACTTCATATAACTTACTTTCAATACCAACTTATTATTTGCTTAATAATACAACTTGCTTCCTTGTTTTTGCACTGCATGGTGTTGGGGGAGCACCATGGAAAATGGGGTCTACGCAGGGAGCTCATGGAAAATGAGGAAGCTTTATTTTTTTTTTTAATATTCACTTATTTTTGAGACAGAGCAAGACAAAGAGCTAGGAGAGGGGCAGAGAGAGAATCTCTAGCGGACTCTGTGTGCTGTGTCTAGCGGACAGCACAGAGCCCGATGTGGGACTTGATCTCACAAACCTTGAGATTATGAGCTGAGCTGAAATCAAGTCAGATGCTTAACCAACTGAGCCACCCAGGCACCCCATACAATGAGGAAGCTTTAAACATGAGTAGTCTCCCTCTGGCTCCTCCACTTAGGGGAAATGTGGCCTGAGAAGGGCTAACTACAATGAAAAGTAGGCAGTTGGCCTCCCCTGATATACAAATATATATCCTTAAACACTGATTTAAATTTAGAAATAGGTAATAAATTCACTACAGCAAAGCTAAAAGTTAAACTTATAAAAACGTAAATAGCTATGGGATTGAATCCTAACTGCAGGGTATCTTTCTAATCCACAGCTGTGGGCTGACAGCACATGCGAAAGGCGTTCAACTGCTGTCCCAAAGCTTCTTGTCTCTTGAGGAAACCCACAGTAGGCACACACTAGTAGAGTGAACACCAGTGCAGAATGCACACATGTGGAAATGATCAGAGATCACACTGCATGCAGGGGTTTGAGTGATGAGCCAGAGACAGTTGGTGTCCTCATGAAACTTAAGAGTCCTGTGAAAAAAGCAGGCCATGCCTTAAAAGTATAATGGTGGGCGAGACAGCCACTCTCTCCTCCCATCTTCAATCTTCATTTTAACTGGGATAAAATCCAGGTTAAATGACAGCAGTACCATTGTGCATGGTTTTCCAACTTCCAGAACAAAGTATAGGCTGTCTCAGTTATAATAAATGTTTTAGTTCTGAAATTTCACTTTTTAAGACTGCCAAAGCACACTTTGCAGTTGCTATTAAACAATTTTAACCTAACTCTAGGGCTTTTATTTAAAAGCTTGGAAAATTTTCCACACATACAAAAGTAGAGAATCCAACTATACTCACTTCCTAGCCTCAAAAGTTTTCCATTCATGACTAATCTTGTTCTGTCTCTACCCTACCAATGCCCTCCTTCCATTACCTTAAAGTGAATCCTATTAATCACATCTTAAAACAATCACAATGGATACACCTTAAAACAGACAATCCACATCCAGGGTTCAAACTTTCCTGCTCATCCAACTTTCTATTTCTAGCCTCCTGTTTGAAAGGCTAGACCCCCATTTTTGTCAGTACAGTGATACCAGGGAAGTCCTTTGTACAGACACCTACAAATTACACAAATGTGAAGACCTAAGGCTGCAAAGATCCTCAGTGACTAGCTGTTCATACCATCCTCAAGAGACTATAATAAAGAGAGGAACTGATGAATGAAGTTATACTGGAGTCACACAGTTCCCCTGATGACCAGTGCTCATGGTACTATTATTCAGGGCTACTCTTGTGAAATTCACGTTATGGGTTCTTCAGGTTTCCACAACTCCTAACCCCTAGTGCCTCAGAATGTGACCTTATTTGTGACTAGGGTCCCTGCAAAAGTCAGTAGTTAAAATGAAGTGAGCTCAGAACCAACAGAACTGATGTCTATAAAAGAAGTCTGGACAAATACACACACATGGAGAACACCAGGTGAAGATGAAAGTGGAGATCAGAGCAAAGCTCCTACATGCCAGTCCAAATATTGCTAGGAAAGCACCAGAAGCTAGAGAAGCATGGAGGTCTTCCTCACAGCCCTTACAAAAAACCAACCCTGCCAACAACTGGTCTCAAGGCTTCAAGCTTCCACAACTGTGAGACAATAAATTTCTGTTGTTTAAGCCACTCCGTTTGTGGCTGTTATAGCAGCCATAGTAAACTAATACAGTATTTTTCAATATCATTAAGTCTATTCAATTTTAATATAGCTATGTTATCTAGAAGTGTGAAACCTATAAAACTAGGACAAGAAAAAGAACCTCTTCTAAGGCTACGATAGGCCATAAAATATGAATAGCTCATGTGTTTCTGGAGGGACAGTGTTCACTTTATGTATGTTGATTATGCTAATCTTATGAACTTCAAAGCAAAAACAAAACAAAAACAGTGCCAGAATTGCTTTTATAGTTTTATTTCAGATTAAAGTGCATTTCTTTAAAAATGTTTCAATATCCAGTTTCAATTGGCAAGTGATAACAGCTCTCAATAGATCATGAAAAGTTTTATGGTGGGTAAGACAGAGATTCTCCCTCCTTGAATCCGATCATAATGAACCTGAAAATAAACTTTTAATATTGGTCTACCTGCTTCAAACACTGTATAAAGCATTACACAAATAATACTGACTACATCCTTATTTCCCAAATACTAGTGCAGTTAATTGAGTGATGAACAGGTACTTCTGTGAAATTTCAACTTAAGTCATTTGACTTATCAAATATAAATATTTTCAATGTAAAACTAAGTTCTCTTCGAGTTTATCAAGTGGTGGGAACAAAAATTATCATAGGCTAATAAATGACTGATTTGGCTTCTCTCAGTCTAAGTGCATTTAGTCAAGTCTATCCACAGGAGGTAGTGTTAAGATAGATCGAAAGCATTAATTCCTCACCAACACAGAAAGCAAACTCCCTAAACTCCCAATTTATTTCACAGGAATGACAGAACCACTGAATGTCAGATGCCTTTCCCTCACATCAACGCCCCTCAACATCCATGGCAAACACAGAACTATAATTTGAGTTTAAATAGGAGGAAAAAAGTATACATAAAAAGTACCAGTACCTCCTAGTATATATGTATTTGAGCAATATTGTTAAGATATAAGTGGAATCAGGAGAACACATTTTTGTAAAATCTAAGTAACAACAATAAATTAAGGATTTAAGGAAGCAAGATCCCCGTTTTGCCATTTAGAAGCAAATGACCAAATGGACTTACATGCCATGTATGAACAAACATACCCTTTGTACCAGGGAACAGTAAACTTTATGCAAAAGGGCCAAATATGTGAACATTAGGTGTTAATAGGCCATATAGTCTGTCACATTACTCCAATCTACTGTTGCAGCAGGAAGGCAGCCAAAGACAGTATGTAGATAAACATGGCTGTGTCCCAATAAAACCTTATTACTGGCACTGAAATTTTAATTTCATCTTTCATGTGTCACAAAATATTACTTTTTTCTTTTCCAACCTTTTAGAAAATGTACAAACTATTCCTACCTCTCAGGAAGTATAAAAAACAGGTGGCAGGCTATAGTTTTTTGACCTGTTCATAAAAACTTACTAGGCTAGGACTGACATCTTATAGCTTCTATACTCAAATTCTTTGTTAATTTCACTCTTCTTTTAGAAAATTCCCATTCTACAAAAATAAAAATTTCTTTAGACATCTAATTACTCAATTATCAAAACAGCTATTACACAATATTCTGTTTTCCATTCCATGACTTTATTTTGAAAGTGAACTTCCTAGTTATACCCAATTTATTCATTTAAGGAATGATTCTGCCTATTGTTGGAAGTCGTTTTATTTACTGTTTTGGGGGGGCAGAATATTAGATAATGTATATATATATATTTTAAGATTTTATGTTTAAGTTATCTGTACACCCAACATAGGGCTCGAACCCACAACCCTGAGCTTAGGAGTTGCATGCTCTACCAGTGACCGAGCCAGATGAGTAACCCATAAATAATGTAGATCTCAAACAATTATTCAGGGTATTTATTAGTACCAGTTCTGGTACTATGTGTATAGGATATAGGATAACTACCAGCTATTTTCAAAGTATATAGGACTGTTCCTATACTAAAAGGCTATATACTTCTCTTATTCCATGTGATATCAATTTAAAATATTGCCTTCAATCTTATACTCTCAGGTAAAGGGAGATATTATCTTTTCTTCTAATGGTATACTTCAAGAAATTAAGCATTTACAGCTTGGAACTTCATGTTTGGTTTTAAATATTCTTTGGTATTTAAAGAAAAAAATGGTTAAGATCATGTTATAAAATTTAACATTCTATTAAAGAACTGAGTGAATACTCAATTCTACTCTTAAATATCTAAGGATCTTCAAATCCTCATGACTCAGATTTTAATACATACTTTCAAAAAGCAATATACAGGGGCACCTGGGTGGCTCAGTTAAGTGTCTGACTTTGGCTTAGGTCACGATCTCAGAGTTCATGAGTTTGAGCCCCACATCGGGCTCTGTGCTGACAGAGCCTGGAGCCTACTTTGGATTCTGTGTGTGTGTCTCTCTCTGCCCTTCCCTGCTTGTGTTCTCTCTCTCTCAAAAATAAATGAACATTTAAGAAAACTTAAAAAAAAAAAAAAAAAGCAATATATAAAGGCTGGCATATAACAAACATTATCATCAACTGGACCATCGCAAACCGAAGCCCACATTTATTTTACAGATTAAACCAAAAAAAAAAAAAAAAAAAATCAACAAATTTTGATAAATCAATTAAAAAACCCATTACCTAACTTCTGGCTACATTTTCTTAAGTGCTCTGAAGGAGTGCAATCCACACAAAAAGCATTTAAAATATGTTAGGGAAACACAACATAACAATGCCCAGAGAAACTCATTTTTTGGGTAAAATTATTTGTTTTTCAAGCACCATTTTAAGATGACACAAACTGTCAACAATGTAATGGCAAAGTAACCAGAAGTCTTTAGTAAAATGACAACTCACATCTCTTAGGACTTATTTTGGTACTGCTAACTTTACTGCCAAGTTAATCTTAATTAGGGGTAGTCTGTTTTCAATGTTTATTAGTAAAATATGAAGCCCCATAACTTAGAAGGCAAGATTTAGAGACTAAATACATTCCTAATATTTGAAATTTTACTTTTATATTAGAAAAATGAGAAAATAATCCACATACACTAATGAAAAAGGTTCAAATCGTCTAATCTGCTTAGTAAGGTTCTTTACAATATGAAATATAGAACTGCCTACTTAAAAACATAAATCTCTCCAATACCGTAAATCTTCCATATTTAAAAAAGGCTCCAAATGAGGCAAAATTCTACCTTTAACTCTTGAAAAAACTTTGAACTTTAATTTGAAGGCTTCAAGACCAGTCTGTACCCCCAAACATAAATCTGAAAAAAAATTATTTTAAAAAATACTAACCTTTATCTTTTGCAGCAACAATTCCTGGGATTTAAACCTGCTTGAGTTATTATCACCTAATTCGTAGCCTGTAGCATCTTAGGCCTATCCACAGACATGAGCATTTGTATGGATCATGTGGAAATTTTTGGCCATGAACTATCAGGCCTCAAGCCCAGAACTGCTGAATCATAATCTGCATTTTCATACACACAGGCCAAATTTGAGAAGCACTGTTAAAAGTCAAAACTTTAATGTTTGTATACAATGTACATAACCTTTCTGATGGCTTAGGAATAAAACAGACATGGGTTGTGCTATTGAGCAAACAGCTCTCTCCCCTCCACCAAAATCATAATATTGTCAATAGCTGCTATTTTATGACCTCCTAGCCCAGCTGCAAAGTATCTCCCTGAAAATCAATAACAAAGAATGTAAGACGGAAACTAGGCCCTTCTTACTGGGTTGTAAAGTCAAGTTGGAAAGAATGGCATTAAGGGAAAATGTGACCCCTTTAACTCACATTTTCTGTTAAATTCCAAGAAAAGTTTTCTAAACGGCACTTATTTTTAATTATTTTAATTAAAAAATTTTTTAATTTTTTAGAAAAATGCTAATTGTAAATTTTACACACACACACACACACACACACCCCTCTCCCATTTTTCCCCTAATTTTGTTTCTTGCCCTGCCACTTTTATTTTAGGCAAAACATAATCCAAATTGCTTGACATTTTTATGGTTCTTAAAAATATAACAGAATCCCTGACTACTTTCAAGGTGTAAAACCTGATTCATCTTAGACAATATGGAATTAGAACAAAAGCTCCATATCATTCAACAATGGCTTTCAAACTTGTTCAAATGTCACAGCATTTTGAGAATGGGTTCACTGCAATGCTGAAAATTTAAATCCACTATACAAAGTCCATTTGGAACATAAATTGTACTATGCTTCTGCAAGCAACCAGATTCTTTTCATAAATGCATAAAATAAGAAATCACATTTACATTCTCTTACTAATATTTGCCATTTGTTTTATTAACCCTTAGAAAATAGCTGGAAAACTGATGTTATTTTAATAGTGAAACAACACACTGAAACTGATCAAGGAGTGTTAATACTTTTTGCTATTCAGGAATCATTCAGGGGAAAATGTGCAGAAATATTTAAGGCAAGAATAATAAAATTAAGATGCCTCAAATATACACTTACAACTATATCAGGAATGAAGATTTAGCAAACTGGTTTCTGCCTTCAAATAACATTTTAAAATACATCCTTGTGCAACTATAACATTTGAAAATTAATAGCTGTGCTTGTATCAAATTCAGTGATTTAAGTAAATGATAATCATTTTAGTCACATTTTCTGCTATACTGTTCATGTTCCCTAGAACTCATTTCACCAACCAGTTAACACAAACATTAAGACACAATAAGAAATAAGCCAATTTTAACTCTCCAAACAAACACATACACACACATCTTCTTACATCTGTTAACTAAAAAAACTTACATGCCTCTTTACTATAAAAAAGAATCTGGGAAAAGAGAGACGATATAAACTACTATTTTATAATTATGAAATTGACACCAACTTTGCTGGCTGACTGGTGGTCCCCTTCTGAGTATTATAAGAATTAACTAGACACAAGGATTAAACTTGCTGTAACTTGCTGAACAATGTGTGCCTTTTCAATCTGGTTAAGTTCTGAATAAAGGATGAAACTGAGGTCACTCACTCATTCTATTCAGAGAGCAAATGAGATATTCTCACTGTGAAGAGACGAAACAAATGTGGGAAGTCAGGCACTAATACTAGATGGTAAAATTTACAAACGTTTTAATTATATACACCCTATTCTTTTAAACTAGGCAAAACATACATATTTCAAAAGAACAATTTCAAATTTCTTCCAAGTTTGCTTTAGGTGTAGGTGAAAAGAGCAGATAAAGTCTAGATTTCTTATAGTCCAAGTTGTAACAAAAATAGTCATACTAACTCTCCATTAAAAAGAAATGTGATGAAGCACGTTTTTAGTGGTGGACACCCTCCTTCCAAAAAAAAAAAAAAAAAAGTATAGGTATGAATAGCAAAGTTCTTATGTAACACTTTCTCATCTCTATAACTCATTCTGGTTACTTTAGAAAATAAACTCATGTTTTTACTAAGACTACTAAGTACAAAACTATTTGTATTTGTAGATACAGAATCCTACAATCATCTGCAGCAAGCCCACAAATCACTTCTAACTGTCCATACTGATCTCTCAGCATGTAATATATACAAAATAGGTTTCTATTAAACAAAGGTATTCACAAGTAGCTGCAGAAAAATTCATGCCATTAACAAAGGCTGAAATTTATAAATTAAAAACATTTAAATCTATACATAATGTACAAATAGTCATGCATTTTAAAATGAATGGGGTAGGTCTCAAACGACTAAATTTTCACCAATGCTGTTGCACAAATATTTGCTAATGCAAATGAATGGAATTTTAGTAAATTTGGCTTTAATATATTAACCCCAAAAGTTGCAACTTTTGGTATTTTTTTTGAAATGTGTCCAAAATTGACATCTGCGAAAAAACATTTCAATTCTTCTGCATCTCCTTTGAGGTGTTCTACAAAGAACAAATTTCTTAAACCTCAGGCACAACAAATATAAATTAAAAAAAAAAAAAAGTATAAACAGTTTTACCAGTTCAGCAAAAATTCAAATAGAAATGTTCAATTTTACTTAAAATAACGTATTTTACATGAACATTTCATCAGAATATCCAGGAGTTTAAGACGTGTAAAATAAAATGCTTTTGTTTCTAGTTTTTGCTTTTCAGGTTTCGGCAAGATATTTAAATTTTTCAAAAAGCTATGCATAGCAGCCAAGAAAATGTTGTATGAACAAAAATTTTACATACGAACTCACAAACTGAACTTACGTAATAAGTCACAGCCCTTCAGGGTTTGAAATATCAACTTTGCAAACAGTCAGACTGAAACTGTGCTGTATTTCAGAACTCATTTTATGAATCAAAAAAATTCAGTGATGTTAAAAAAAACAAAAAACCTTCAATTTTCTCTTAAGATACTAAATGGAATTTTCATGGGCTGGTGACCTCCAGCGTGACTGCAAATTTTTTATTATTGAGTTTGCCATGCTACCAAGTTTCTCATGCATTTCAAACAGCTGGCTTCCTGAATAATTATGGAGATCTTCTGAATCCAGTTGAACAGCAAGTGCACTAATCTGTGCCATAAGATTTTTAGGTAATGAAGTTTCTAAAGCAACAGGATCAATTAAATCTAAAAAGAAAAAGAAAAAAGGCACAATTTATCCGAGATAAAAATTAAGTTGTATATATCTCTTTTTACGTTAATACAAAGTTTAAGTACCTAGGATTTAAGTTGGGAGTGCAGGCTGTATCCCTGCTCCTCAAAAGGAAAAGGCCAACAGAAATATCTACCATAGTTTGTTCTGTGCCATTAAAGAAATGGTCAGGCAATTTCATTTTTATTAACAGCGTAACTGAAACACAATTTTTAGTTTATATCCCTATTTAAGACCTTGATGGAATAGCAGTTAACAATTAGATAAAAACAACTAGGCATACTTGAAGTCAAATCAGTTACTTTCTCATGCACTTGGCCACTAGCACAACAACAACACAAAAACTGGTCAAATTAACAGAGCATGGTCAAATTAAAACTAGAACCATAACAGTATTTCTTCAAGTTAGCTGGTCCTATAAATAAAATTGTCCCACTTTGTTAAAATATACCTGAGGCAACTCTTTCTTCATCAGAAGGGAGAGATTTAGTTTGTATTCCATTTATTGTTTTTTCAGAAATATCAAAAACTGGTACCTCTTCTAGTCCACGAGACTTTACCTTGATTATACATTCAGGCCAGTAAAAAAAAAAAAACAAAAAACAAAATCAACAAATTGGAAATTTTTTTTTAAAACGACTAAAAAACACTAAAGCTGGAAAAAAATCTGTATGTTTCCCAGCCTATCACAGGACTATTAACTTAGCTAATAATACTAAGAAACTGTGTTCTACTAACGACACAAAAAACAGGATTACAAAGTGTTTTCTCAAAGAGCTGATTAGGAATTCCTATTTTCTAATGGACTTAAGAGAAATCCATGACAGCCAAAAAAATTACATTATATTTCCCAAGTTTAGAAGCATGGGAAAAGAAAACCCAAGGAAGAGATTTCTAAACTTTAAATAACATACAGAATTTATATGAATATTTTATATTTTCATACAATAGAATATTATTTAGCCATAAAGAAGAATGAAATACTGATACATGTGAACTTTGAAAACATTATGCTCAAGGAAGCCAGTCACAAAAGACCACAGGTTTCATGAACCCAGTTTTGTGAAATGCCCACAACAGGCAAGTCTATAGAGAAAAAAAATCGGGGGGGGGCGGGGGCGGAGAATGAGGAGTGATTGCTAAGGGCTATACAGAATTTCATTCTGGGGAGGTAATACATGCTTTAAAACTAGATCATGGTGACAACTGTGTAACCCTGTAAATATACTAAAAATCAATTGTGTGCTCTGGATGGGCCTTACAGTATATCAATGTATTTCAATAAAACCGCTTTTAAAAAATGTTAATTTTCAGAGACAAATCTCAGGGCCCACAGACCACTGAGTGTACTTCAGACACTGAGCTCCTGATCTTTGAGACTGAAAATTACTAATATAGTCTTTGTTTGTTTTTTTTAACAGGTTTTTAAAGATCACAAATAATCTTTAAATCAAAGACTTTCAAGAAAATAGAAGTCTTCAGTAGTAAGGTGCAGTCTCAGAAATTCTAACATAAACAATGGTTTTTCAATCTTAACATCTTCCCCCCCCCATTTATTCACAATTTTGCATAATCTCAATGGACACATAAAGGGTCTCTGAATGGGTTTCGGTACAATCTAAATCCTTCTGAAATAATATACAGAATCTTCTGTATATATTTTTACGGGTGGGCGGGGGGGGGTGGAGATTCTTCAAAAATGTCTATAAGCCAAAATATGTGCAAAAAGTTGATAAGAGCAAGAAAAATTAGTCCCAGTTGTCTTGGATATCAAGACCAAAGTACTGTTGACTACAAATTTGCAAGATTTTTATTATAATGTTTAGATTTGAACGACCAGGTTTTAGGAATAGCAGCCACAAAACCACAATCACGAATTTGGTGGAAACGAATGAGACAAGGGGGTAGGAGAACTGAAGAAGAAAGAGATGCATTACACAAAGATAGTATACAAACTCAAGAAGCCAACTTTGTCTATAAAATTATAAAGTGACCTTCCACCCTACTCTCCCCCCCCCCCCCCCCCCCCCCCCCCCCCCCCCGGCGGGGAGGTGGCATAAAATGAGTTTTTAAGCAACAGTACAAACTTCTGTAATTGTATTGCTAAATCATTTATCTATACATGATTTATTAACATTGAAGTTTACCTGTTGCTCATGATAAACTCTGAGAGCCTTTTTTACATTGGACACTTTTGGAGAACGGATAGGAAGAGTTTTTATTTCAGATGCTGTAAGAGTACTCAAATCACCAATTGTTTTTATATTCTTAGCTCTAATGAGCTGTCCCAGTCCTCTTGCCCTAAAGAGGTAAGAGAAAAAGGAGAAATGTCATCATATAGTTTTATAGCTATTTTTTAATGTTTACTTATCTTTTAAAGTTTACTTATTTATTTTGAAAGAGCACGAGTGGGGGAAGGGGAAGAGACAGAGGGAGAGAGAATCCCTAGAAGGCTCTGCATTGTTAGTGCAGAGCCCAATGCAAAGCTTGACCTCATGAACCATGAGATCATGACCTGAGCTGAAGTCAGATGCTTAACATAACAGACTGAGCCACCCAGGCACCCCAAAGTTTGTTTATTTTTGAGAGACAGAGCTCAAGTGGGAAAGGGGCAGACACACACACACACACACACACACACACACACACACACACACACA
>NW_024412395.1:34194884-34299262 GCF_014898765.1 Herpailurus yagouaroundi | reverse complement strand
ACACACACACACACACACACACACACACACACACACACACACACAGAAGCTGAAGTAGGCTCCAGGCTCTGAGCTGTCAGCACAGAGCCTGATGTGGGGCTCTAACCCAAGAACCTTGAGATCATGACATAAGCCAAAGTCAGACACTTAACTGACTAAGCCACCCAGGCAACTCTATAGTTATTCTATTTGTGATGGCCTATCCAGTTGAATTTCCTGACTTATGCTCAATCATAACTGCATTTATACAGGCACACTTAACCCACTCTGAGGATAGCCCCATGTACATTTAAATTAAAACAAAATTTGAATTTGACATGTTTGTCCAGCTTAAGCAATAGCAGTGGACAGAGACTAAACCCAATGTGTGTCAGTCAGATTTCACCTACATTATGATTTAATGGCTACCTGACTTTGGTTGATTAACTTTTGTAAACTTCATCTTATAAAGTGGAAAATAATAAATATATTCCTTATGGGATTTATAATTAGGATTAAATAAGAACATATGCAAAGAGTTCAGCATAGCACCTGGCAAATATTGAGCACAATTATCTTAGCCATTACTTATGATAGATGCTTCTCTTATTGCCCTATCTGCCTCATCTTCCCAGATAAATTTTTATTTTTAAAATAAAATGTGTGAAAGTGCATGTAAATCAGTTCTAAATAGGAGAACCTCATTTAACTTTTCCTCTTAAACAAGTGGCACCTTGAAGTATTAGACCAGTATAAATAACTCCTTACCATATATTTGATGTAATCTGAGGTAAAATGATATCAACTGGAGCCACACAGTTCACCAAAGCTGGGTAAACACTTTCTGCTGGACACGGCACAGGTTCTTTAGCCATTTCTGTAATCTTAGAATAAATTTCAAAAGCCGTTAAACAGAAGTCACCTGACTGAACATGAAAAATAAAGTTGCATGAAAACTAAAGCACTTCTTACTAAACACTTCTTTGAGCTCTTAAATTTAGGGCTACGTGATCCTGAGGACAGAAATCCTTTGGTTGAAGTGGCATTATGCTAGACAGAAGAAAGAAGAGAAAAAAAAAACTCACTCAGAACCCTAGAAACTCTAATTTTATAATTTCATTACTTAGATTGCAGTAATTTCCTAAAACTTTGAGAAAATGAAAAAATGTAATTGACTATTACCTAATCAATTACTTGCTGTCTTACTGTCTCTTCCCATTCTTCGTGTTTGCTTACCATGTCACAGACAAAACAATACATCCAAACCAAAGAAGTTTTGTTCTTTACTATTTTTAAGACAACTTATACTTAACTCATTCCTATGCCTGCATACATATATGCTTATTTCAAAGCCTACAGCTTACCTTAGATTGTGTAAGTGAAGTTTTAACACTTTTTACTGTGGGAGAATTATTTGAAGAATGGGATCTAATGATAGAGCATCGCCTATCAATGTCATCTGCCAATCCTGCTTGGTATATTGGATCTGCAAAGGAGACACGGCGAACCTGAAAACACAGGTCATGTTTTTATTTAACATAATTAAAGTTAAAAAAAATTCACACCATAAATTCTCATTATCAGGCCTCCCTGAAATAGAATGTGGGTTTAGAAGCTTAATTTACTTCAGTAGAAGCCAAATGCACATTGCTGTAGTTCTTCCTAATGGCTGCTTTCATAGATATTACTTAATACCACAGATCATTCCAATTATCCATGTTCTAAATGGTCTCTACATAATATATACCAACAAAGACTGAAACAGGGACAGTGGCAGAAACAATGAAATTGTATGCAGCAGTTGAAATTGTATCATCAAATTCTACTCACTTTGTAGGCTTACTACAGTAACTTAAAAAAAATAAGGTAAAGAGGTAGAAATGGTACTAACTGGGCTCTGGTGCATCTTACTAACCTCTGCTCTAAACTCTTTGAGGATACCAGAATCACAGCAACTGAGTGGCAATTTTTGTCTTTCTTAGTCCCAGCATGAAGTCATTTTAGCTTCTACTAAACTCTTATGTGTTCATTCATTCAGCTATTTGATATAAATACACAATAGAGCATTTATGCCATTAACTATATATATAGCTTCCTCACGTTATGAGCAAAACAAAAAAACTATCATGAGACATCCTCACCTATATATATATATATATGTCTCCTGGTCTTGATTCCCAAGAGTGGGCAGATTCTGTATGTATTTGCTATAGGAAACTACAATGTCTTACTGTTGCCTACATAAAAATTAAATATGAGAGGGGCGCCTGGGTGGTGCAGTCGGTTAAGCGTCCGACTTCAGCCAGGTCACGATCTCACGGTCCGTGAGTTCGAGCCCTGCGTCAGGCTCTGGGCTGATGGCTCAGAGCCTGGAGCCTGTTTCCGATTCTGTGTCTCCCTCTCTCTCTGCCCTTCCCCCATTCATGCTCTGTCTCTCTCTGTCCCAAAAAATAAATAAACGTTGAAAAAAATTAAAAAAAAAAAATTAAATATGAGGTACTATCAAGCAAAACATGACTAGTTAACTTTTATCACCAATCTAAAATATATATACAGAAGAAAAATAAACTATACTTAAGAAAAAGCATTCTATCTTCATACTTTCCAAAGACTTCTATGGACAATTTAATTAAACTTAAGATACTTACAAAACACACACACACACACACACACAGCCTCAAAATAAAAGCAAAGCCAAACAAAACCAAAAAACTGAACTGTCAGTGTAAGAATTTTTGGTGTATTTGAGAAGTCTTCACAATGTCCTTGCTAAAGGCAAAATTAAGTATATCTTAGGTCTATAAAGCATGTTTGTATATATAAACACACGTATTCTGCAGTAAATGGCAGATTCAATTTTAAAGTTAAAGAATGCTCACATCATACCTTTTCAGAACTCCTTTGCTAAGCAGAGGACAAGCTCAGCTATGTAAGCACGTGTAACTTTTCCTTTTTTAATTTATTCAATCAACAAACTATGTGTAAGTTATAGGGTCAGGAGCTAAATCAGATACATAGAGAATGGATTTTCACAAAAGTGACTTTAGTGAAGATGGGGAAATAAAATTAGAAATGCAATCCCATCCAGAAACTGATAAAGGCACAGCCTGAGACTTTTTCGTTGTAAGGTCTGGAAATGAGTTTATATAAACGCTTCAATGTGAAACAGACCATACAATGTCCTACCACACAGTAAATGCTAACTAAAGCTGTTTTACCACCATTTCTAAATGCTTCCTCATGTTATGAACAAAACAAACAAAAAAACTATCATGAGAAATCCTCACCAATTCTGCAAAAGGTGAAAAATGTACATGGCTGAAAATCTTCAGTGTCCTCAAGTAAAGACAGATCTAAGTCCCCTTTTATCAACACTTTTCCTTCTGCCTACCCTTTTCCCTAGGCACCTTGGTAAACATTCAAAATAAGTGGTCTAATATTCTATCATTCAACAGGTGTCACTGTATGACCAAAATACTCAAAGTAAATATGGGCTAATTAATATTCAACCTCAATTCCCCTACCTTGTGAACAGGTGACGATATCTCATCTTCATGTGGTCTTTTTAATCCTCTCTTTAAAATGCTGGTGGATGGAGAAGCCAAAGGAGACCAGACACAGCGTGTCTGCATGCCACTAGGACTGCCATTTGCTGATAGAAGTAAAGGATCAAGTTCCCTTAATTTTTGAGGAGATGCATTATTGTCTTCTGTTATTAGTTCGGAGATGGCTGTTTCGGATGTCAGAGATTGTGAGGTTTCCTCCACTTTCTCTGAAGTAGGGTGAACTTCTTGTAAAATTTCATCATTCCCTTCTACCATTTGATTGTCATCTAATGTTTCTTCAGACTTACTAAGTTCAATATTTGCTTCAGTTTTATTAGAGTCCACCTTTCCTTCTTCAATACTCATCTCAAGTGTATTGAAAACAAAGCTGTCGATTCCCATAGTCAATGTCTTTGTATTGGCCTGTACAAGCTTAGTAGATATTTTAGTAGTCAAGTCCCCATCCTCTGTTTCACTGACTTGGTCAGCTTCAGCATTTACCTCACTAATCACTGTCTCTTCATAATTTTCCATTTTAGCATTCATTTCTTCAGATGAGTTTGGACTAGATTCATCACTTCCTTCATCTAATTCCCCAACTGCTGTTTGTTCAGGTATCTCTGCCTGAGCACTCACTTTTACAGGTGTGGTATCATCAGAATAACCAATACCAGAATTAAATTCTTTAGTTACTGTTTCTTCGGCATTCGGTTCTTCAGCTGCCTCTGCTTCAGAGTTATCACATCTTTCACTGTTTATCTCCATTACCTCTTCTTCAAAAACAACAGTTTTGGCATCCTTTTGTTCAGATAAGCCTGCTTCAGATTGATCACTTTCTGTATCCAATTCAACAGCTTCTACTACTTCTGGATTAAATATTGCTTCAGCTTCACATGCATTTGTTTCAACACTGGCAATGTTCTCTATTGTTAGTTCCTTCTCCAGGACAGCCTCTGGCTTTTCTTTGTTAATCTCCAAAGTAGAATATTCCAGTGAATTATCTCTGGAATCATCTAAAGATGGGCCAACAGTTTTACACTTTTTATCGGACGGCCCTTGGCTCTCAAGAGATGTTGCTTCTGCAGAATTCGTATCACAAGTTTCTTGTTCAAAATTCACTACTTCGGAAGGAAGAGGGTTTTGGACAGTATCTTTTTTGAACTCAGTCTCAGATAGGACTAACAAATCATTAACAGTATCATTCTCCTCCTTGAGACCCAAATGAAAATTCACAGCATGATGCTCATCTGAAAGTTTTACCTCCGAGTACAGATTAACTTTAGAAGTTTCGAATACAGGTACAGCTGTTTGCATGTCTGTCTTTTTTGTTTCAGTGACCTTTACATCGTAATTTTCCATATTCTTTAACCCAATGAGTGACTTTTCCTGAGGTTGTGATTTTTCTCCACAGCACTCACAACTTTTAGATCGCCTTACCCTCCTACTTCTCTTATGTTGGCATTCAAGTGTTTGAGAAGATTTTTCAGAAAGCAAAGAAATGTCTGATGTCCCTATTTTTGAAGATTCTCCCACACTGTTATTTTCTACAGAATCTCGTTTTTGTAATCTCTTACTGGCATTTCTAGTCCTGAGATTTGATTCTGGCACTGATGGGTTTGAAAAAGAATATTCTGCACACTTGTTGGTTTTGATTTTTCCCTCATACGTATTTGATACGTCATCAGAAACCTGCAATAAATCTGAAGATACTGTAGAATCTTCAAGAGTTACACTACTCTCATCTTTTTGTTCACAAATCTGAGATTTTATGTCTCTGTCTACGTCAGAATTTGCTTTACAATCAAGTGTCTGGTTTTCAATGTTTATACATTCTTGTTTTACCACTTTCTCTTCTTGATCTTCAATGTCAACACTATCGCTGCTTTTGTTTTTCCATTTTCCAGATCTCTTCTTTTTAGAACCTTCTTCTTTTGCCTCAGAACTATCAGATTCTGAGTTTTCAATGCTGGATAGTAAACCTTGGGATGCTCTTCTTGTTTGATACCGTGTTCGTCCACTTACTGGTTTTTCAGAGGACTTTTCTGCAATGTCCTGAGCACCGTCGCCCTCAGATTTAATATTCTCAAGGTCTAGCTTTCTTTTACTTTCATCAATTTCAGCATTAGTGCTGGTTTCCACAAAAGTCTTCTCATGTAAGTTAGTTCCTTTCTCTACATTTTCCTGCACAGTTTGTTCAGAAATCAGTTTTTGCTTAAGTAACAAGTCATCTTTTACCTGCAATGGGCTCTTCTGAAGAGGTTTTTCTTCTTCTTTACGTCTCTCTTTTTTTTGATTATTTTCTTTCTCTTGGCTGTCAGTGGTGGGCTCTGCTATTTCTGAACGTCGCCTTGACGATCGTCTAAGGGTTTTCTGGCTTGGAGTTATCTGAATAGTACTATCCTCATCTACTATTTGATCTGCTGGTGTTACAGTTGGGGGTGTATTTTCTTTGGATTCTAAATTAATTCCTAATGTTTTGTCTTCTACAGTACTGTTTTCTAATAACACTGCATTTTCTATTGTTGGCTTAAGCACCATATCCTCATACTCCACTGCAGATTCAGAGAGATGAGTATGGTTATTATCTAACATACATTCTGTCTGATTAAGAAAACCAGGTTGGTTATTTTCTAAGGCTACCATTCCATCAACAGATTCCTGAGTATTTTTCTCCTGCTCAGATCTCATTAAGAGCTTAGACCTTTTATTCCCAGTTTGTTCACCTTTACTCGACTTTCGGCTTGATCTCTTAATTCCATGCACTATTTTTTCAGAGTCAGATTTTACAAGAGCTATTTCTCTTTTCTTTGTTTTTGATGGAATATCTGTTTTACTCATGTTTTCCTGGTTATTTTTCACTGTAACAGTTGATGACATATTATTTAAGGGAGATGCACTAAAAGGTCTATTTTCTGAACCATCAAACTTCTCCAAAGTAATAAAAGTTTGCCTCCGACTTGTAGGCTGTGGGGGAGTTCCAGAAATGATGACATTAGAAACTGAGCTACTGTTGACATCAAAAGTATTTTCTGCACTAGATGCACATTCAGTTGGTGTTTTCGTTGATGAAATTAAAGCTTTCTTTCTGGCATCATTATTACTGCTCAGTATGTCTGGGCTGGTTTCTTCAATAGAACCACTCTCATTATTTGAAAGGGAACCCTTTTCAGGATGTTCATCCATACCACAGTTTTCTGTGACATCTTGAGGAATGACAATGTCACTCTCCATTTGTTCCTCCTGCACAGAGAAGTACACACATATATAGATTAGTCTGCAAATAAGTCTGACTTTGTGGGGATATCTTAGTATAAAACTTCAGTAACTCAAAAGGTAACACTTGACTTTCAATATTTTGCAAATATTCCAAAGGTGGTGGTAGACACCCATTACTTTGTGTTTCTAATTATAAATATTTAATAAAGCCAAATATTTTATTTTAAACACAAATACCCACAAATACAATGACTACAATTCTGCCAAAGTCTGCCAATAAGAGTTAAGAGATTATGCAATACATCTTAAAATTACTACACAAGACTTCATAATGGAATGGTAATTCTAAAAACCCCAAAATATGAAATACCAAATATACCTTAAATATCACCTTGGAATCTTCCTTTGATTTTTCAGTTAAAGTAGGAACTTCCCTGAAATAAAAATGTGCAAATTAAAATACTGTTTTTAAAAATTTTATTTATTCTTTTTAGAGAGAGAGAGAAAGAGAGTAGGGGAGAGGCAGAGAGTCAGGGAGAGACAGAATCCCAAGCAGGATCCCTGGTGTCAGCTCAGAGATTGATGTGGGGCTCAAAACAACGAGCCGTGAGATCATGACCTGAGCCAAAATCAGAGTCAGACGATTAACTGAGCCACCCAGCTGCCCATAAATTACTTTTAATTAAAAATTAGAAAACCAGTTACTTCAACATCTTCCATACTTACAAAGACTCTTCATGAGTATATTGAGAAAACAAAGTATCCTGTGAAACATCCAGGTTATTATACATGGCAGGAATATCGCACCTAAAAAAGATCTTACATAAGTAACTTCAAAATGCGACATTTCTACAATTAGAAATTAAACTTAAAACTGTACATCTAATTGTCTTTTAAGAACAATATAAAATCAAGGCTTAGATGCTTATTTTCCATGAAATCATCTTCCCTATCCTCTCCTCCAACACTACCTCCATTAATGATTCACCTCTGAATTCAGAAATATTTGGTACATAACTAAGTTACCATATGCATTATGAAATGCAACCATGTATGGCACATCTTTTCTGGCATTAAAATACAGATTATACATACAGTACCTCAGTTCTAAGCAGAAAGTTATAATTGCTGCACGACATCTAAATGTGAATACAGAATATCTAATTCAAGATAAAAGGACTACAAACCTCTTTGTTTTGAGTACTTCTTTCTGATGTTCAGTTAGTATTCTTTCCTTTGCTTCTTTTCCTTCGGAAGGTATAAACACAAAGTCGACAGACTTTTCTTCTTCCAAAGGCATTTCACTCTTTGTTTTTGGAGAAGGCGACTCTAATTTCAACTGCAAATTTTAAAAAAGCAAACGTACCAATCTCTCTTCTAGCCCTCTAGAAAAGGTCTTCAATAATGACTAAGAAGTTTGAAATTCAAATCTATATGATATCCTTGGTTAATAATTAGTACAATGTCGCTCGCTTTCATTCTACCTCTAAAAAAAATTTGGAAAGTAAAAATTATTACACCTTTTTAAAAAGTAGGCAAGTTACCAACAAAGCACAGGCAAATATGGTTTTCAGGACAACATATGAAAATCAAATGGTTTGGCAAGAGAGTGTATCACCAGCTCTCAAGCTGAAGCATAAACTAGTCAAGTTAAGTAAAAGTTGCCAAAAAAATATGCACTACAGACCAAGAACACTGCTACTGTTACTTTTACTATTTTTCAATGCAATTGTTTTCATTCTATATCATAGTTGCTACCTGACTATATTGGAGTCATTCCTTAAAACATAACATTCTTTCATTTTGCCAAAGGCCATGGTTTCAAGACTCCAGAATATCCTTATTGGAAGTCACGGAAGAGACAATTATTGTCTGAAGATCAGATGACTGGCAACTAGTTAAGATTACGAGTTTTAGATTTAGATGTCTTACCTCTGTGTTCTCTTTTACCAGAAGTTCTAAAACAGTCTCTGATGCTACCTATTCTATAATTATTCATACCTATAGTTGATTCCATTTCAAGGAACTTAATGGATTAACCATACTTAATGGATAGGTGCCTGAATTAACTATACTTAATGGATGCTACATATTAAACAGACTTAAACCTCAGGAAGAATGAATCATCTCCCAAAGCTTCTAGATTTCCATGCTATCCTACGTTCTTTTAGACCAAACTCTCTAATTCTTCTTTAATCCTTTTATTTAGCCTTTAATAGCTTTTTCTTCCAATTAGAAGCTATACATTCTCAAGCTACCATATACTCTAAAAGTTCTATTAAATAAATTTTGGAAAAACATACTTGGCCTGGTGGTTTCATATTTTCTTTCGCATCCTTTGTTTGTGCCAAAAAAGAATCTCTTTTTCCACTTGATTTTCTTTCCATGCCACTTATCTTCATATTTAACTGTGAATTCTCTGTCTGTTTTATTAAAAATAAAACAAAAAAATTTTTAACGTTTTATTTTGAGAGTGAGTGTGCATGTGCCAAGTGGGGAAGGGGCAGAGAGGCAGGGAGACACAGAATATGAAGCAGGCTTCAGGCTCTGAGCTGTCAGCACAGAGGCCAACACGGGACTCAAACCCACAAACCATGAGATCGTGACTCGAGCCGAAGTCAGACGCTCAACTGAGCCATCCAAGCGCCCCAAAATTAAAACTGCTAAAAAGTACAAATGCTCTACTTCTCCTTTTCATGCTTTGAAAATTCCAGTGTAATAAATGCTCATTTCAAATATTAAAATTCTTTCTCACTATTCAAACTTATTAATCATGTCAAAGAAAAGAGCCATTGTATAATTCAACATCAAACAGATTTGACATTTCTAACTTACACAGCTGTTGTGCACCATTTTTAGAAATTTTATAAAATCTGAATGTTTTGAGAATTTTACAAATTCTAAGAATAAGATACATCATATAAATACTTAAAATGAATCAAATTACTGGACTCAAAGACCCTTCCAATTACTGAAAATATTTCTAAGAAGAAAAATCACAGCCATGAAACTTTAAACATCATACAACCAATAAAGCATACATGATAGGCCAAGAACTAACACTAGAGTACTCAGTTGGCCATTAACTTTTCTCTTACAGGTTCTAAACAAAGAACAGCTAGACTCCATTTGTTGTTGCTGAATAGAAACAAAGTTGTCTAAGAATGTGGTACCTCGTGGACATGCAGTACCCATGTCTTTACTCCTTGATCCTCAGACAGTAATTGTTACTGGCCAAAGTACCCTGGTTTCAAGTGGGTGTGTGACAACAAATATGTGTTTTTCTGACAAAAGGAATGAGGGATTTGATGGAAAGAACGGAGAAAAATGGAAGGGTAGCTCTTGCTTAGACATGGACCAATAATTATTATTTTGGTTTATCTGAAGTAACACTTAACCATGTATTATAATAATTACACCATTTGCAAAGGAATACATATGAAATGCCATAGTTCAAAAAAGATAATTAATGAACAAAAACCAGACTATTTACATGAGAATCTATGGTGAAATTTAATGCCCTTAAATCATAAAAGTATTTCAGGTCAACGGGCAACAAAAGCTAAAATAAATGAAATTCCATCGAATGGAAAAACTTTTGCACAATGAAGGAAAGCATCAGCAAAATGAAAAGGCAACCTACTGTATGGAAGAAGATATTTGCAAATCATACTTCTGATAAGGGGTTAGTAAACAACTTAGTGTTTTTAAAAATCCCAAATAAAAAATGGGTAGAGGACTTGAATAAGTATTTTTCCAAAGATATACAGATAGCCAACAGGCACATGAGAAAATGCTCAACATCACTAATTATCAAGGAAATGCAAACAAAACATGAGATATCACCTCACACCAGTAAAAGTGACTATTAATGGAAAAGACAAAAAATAACACGTGTTAGCAAAAGTGTGGACAAAGGGGAACCCTTGCACTATTGGTGGAATGTAAATTAGTACAGCCACTATAAAACACAGTATGGAGGTTCCTCAAAAAATTAAAAACAGAACTACCATACAATCCAGCAATTTTACTTCTGGGTATTCGTCCAAAGAAAACAAAAACACCAATTTAAAGAGATGCACACCCTCAACTTCATTGCAGCATAGTTTACAATAACCAAGATACAGAAATAACCTAAGTGATCAATGAAAAATAAATGGATAAACGGATAAAGTATATACAAAAAAAAAAAAAAAAGATATATACACATGATGAAATATCACTCAAACATAAAAAGGAATGAAATCTTGCCCTTTGTGACAACATGGATTAACCTAGAGAATATCATGCTAAGTAAAATCTCAGACAAATACTATATGATTTCACTAATAGGTACAATCTAAAATACAACATGAACAAACAACACAGAAAAACTCAAAGACAGGAAACAAACTGCTGGACACCAGAGCAGGGATCAGGTGGGAGCGAATGAAATAAGCAAAGGGGATCAAGAGGTACAAACTTCCCATTATAAAATACACGAATCAGAGCAATCGGGTGGCTCAGTTGGTTAGGCATCTGACTCTTGATTTCGGCTCAGGTCAGGATCTCAAAGTTCATGAGATCAAACCCCATGTCAGGCTCTCCACTGACAGTGTGGAGCCTGCTTGGGATTCTCTCTCTCCCTCTACTCCCCCCCGCCCACACTCTTTCTCAAAATAAACATATAAAAATAAATAAATCATGTACAGCACAGGGAATAGTTAATAATACTGTCATAACTTTGCAGGACAGATGATCACTAGACTTATCATGAAGATTGTTTCATGATGCATAAAAATATCAAATCACCAAGATGTATACCTGAAATACAATATTGTATGTCAGTTACACTCGGATTAAAAAAAAAAAAGTATTCAAGCCAGACAACTGAGGTCATACAAAAATCCTGTATTATGATGTTCTTATATTCAAGTTTTACTTAAGTCAGTAACATATTTTAGGTTTTTGTCTTTAAAAAAATTTTTTTTGTTTAATGTTTAATTTTGGCAGAGAGAGAGAGAGAGAGCGAGCGAGCATGAGTGGGGGGGAGGGGGGGCAGAGAGAGAAGGAGACACAGAATCTGAAACAGGCTCCAGGCTCCGAACTGTCAGCACAGAGCCCAACACGGGGCTTGAACTCACAAACCGCGAGATCATGATGGGAGCCAAAGCTGGACGCTCAACTGACTGAGCCACCCAGGTATCCCTAGGTTTTTGTCTTTTAAAAAATTACACGAAAATGGAATAAATGAACAACACTGAAAAATAAAAAAAATCCCAACTTACTCCATCTGAGTATGGGCCACTGGATTCCTCCATAAATTCAACATTTTCCAAACCAGGCAAGAAGAGCAGAAATTTCTGTTTGGCTTGTCTTAATATTGGTCTTTAAAAAAGTACATAAACATATATACCTTGAGTCAAGTAATACTGGTGAATACCAACGATGTTAATAAGGACACTTTAATTACAATTTTAAAGTGACAAAATACATCGAGTTTAAAGACTTTCTCTATATACACACACAACTAGGAGAAATGTAGACAGTACATTTAGTTTCTTTGCTACATTCTTCAGTTCCCAAATTCTCTTATTTAAAAATTTTCCAAATTTTTATCATACAAAATTCTCAAGCAGGAGTAGACTTTTACATTAAATTCCCATGTACACATCACCCAGATGTAATAACCATCAATTTCTTGTCGTTTGTATTTCTTTTATCAAGGAAAGTTTTAAATTGCTTTTTATGTTCCTAAAACCAAAGTTATTCGAAGGTCCAAAGTAAACCAAATAATGTTTAGTAATTACCACATCCTCAAAATAACATTTCAATTGAGGAATCCTCTGCAATGATTCCTCTAAGAAAAATTCATTTTAAAACAAAAATATCAATTTACATATCACAGTAACTGTATGAAATAAGTTATTAGCATACTTTAACTCTTCAGGATAAGTCAACATCGTCACTTTAGCAAATGTGGCATTCCAGAACTGAGCGCTCTGTTTTCGAATCTGTTTATTCTTGTGCAAAAATATTATGCATAATAATGGAGAGATCTGTTCAAGAAGTTCGCTGTCATAAGTTCCAGTGTAGCTGAAGTGCAGACAAGTAATTATCTCTCCTAATAGCTTTTCTAACTAGGAAAAAGGAAAATTTTGTTAGGATAACATTTGGAAATGTGCTTTTAAAACAGTAAAGATAAAAGCACAAAGAATTATAAATTAAGCAACTCACAACATGCTACCACTTCTTCAATTTTTACAATTCAAATGGTTTTTAAAGCACCTATTTCCTTAAATACAGGTTTATTATATAAACTGACAAACTGTCAGGTGAAATTAATTATTGATGTAAGATTTGATGTCAAGCTTATTTTCCATTAACAGAAAAAATTATTTTCTCATTAACAGAGATTAACAGCTGGCTACACAAGTTTTACCTATAAATACTCTCCCATATAAAGGGATAAGAGTTAATGAGGTCTATGAATTTAAAGCAATGTTATTCTTCTTTAAAAACTATCTTGTGTATGTGTCCATGTCATGTTATTAAATGCCTTAAAACTGAAAATATATAAACCTTTTAAAAACCAGAAGCATATGTAAGGAAGACAACTATCTGAACTCTAACATTTTTTCTTCATGAAGCTATGTTTTACAGACAATTGTCTATTTTTACCTTGTTGCTCATACAACTATACACTTTAGGAACTTCATCAAGCCTGGGAAGAAAAACACAAGAGTACCACTTATATTTCAGAAAGTTAAGCCTAAAAATACATAATGCAGCCATAAAAATGAGACATGTGTAGTGATTTTAAAAGGTGCCCCAAATCTTCATCTAAAAAATGTCAAATTACCAAACATTAAGCATGAAACAAACCTATTTTTAAAAAAGGAGTCCAAGAAAAACATCTGGAATAGACCTCAAACTACTAATACTAGTTTACTTGTTACTGTACGTTTTTTAAAAAGCATATATTATTTTTGATGAAACTTAAAAACTGAAAGACATACAAAAAGTTGATGTATTTAGGGTTCTACTTTGTAAAATTTGTTCCTGAAACTTTCTCTATGAATATAACTTTAAAAAGATGGGACAATTATGATTGAACCACATAAGCTTGACAGAAAAGACATCAATGAATCCTTTCAAGCTGCTTTTTAAAAAGTATGCTATTTGGGATATTTTCATGGTTTTTTTTTTAAGGCAATGGTTGCTTCAATTCAAATGTAAAGGATAATGTAAATTAAAATAATTTTTTACAGGATAATTCAGAAATTTAAATGTGTATACCATTTGGACCAACAATTTAACTTCTAGGGCCTTGTTCTGCAGACGTAGTAGAAAATGAGGACACTGATGTGTACAAATATGTTCAACTATAATATTGTTATGAGTGAACAGGCTGGAAAAACACATATGTCCACTAATAAAAAATTGGGTACAAAGTTTCATGGAACCCTATGGAGACATTAAAGACAATGAGATTCTTATATGTATGGTGCAAGATACATACAATATATTTTTTTTATTATTTTTTATTTTATTTTTTCAACGTTTATTTATTTTTGGGACAGAGAGAGACAGAGCATGAACGGGGGAGGGGCAGAGAGAGAGGGAGACACAGAATCGGAAGCAGGCTCCAGGCTCTGAGCCATCAGCCCAGAGCCCGACGCGGGGCTCGAACTCACGGACCGCGAGATCGTGACCTGGCTGAAGTCGGATGCTTAACCGACTGCGCCACCCAGGCGCCCCAGATACATACAATATTTTAAGTGCACGCCATATACTTAATGGCAAAGTAGCATGTCAAATATGCTACATGTAAGTCATACACTTAACAGGTGTATTTATTTGTATTAAGAAATCTAAAAAGAGATGTACTAAATTGAAAAGGGGGGTTGAGGGGTGCCTAGGTGGCTAAGTTAAGTCTCTGACTTTAGCGCACGTCATGATCTCGTGGTTCATGAGTTCCAGCCCCACATCAGGCTCTGAGCATCAGCTCCGAGCCTGAGCCTGCTTCAGATTCTGTGTCTCCCTCTGTCCCTGCACCACACACACTCTCTAAACATTAAAAAAATTTGTTTTTGAAAAGGAGGGTTGAACTACCATACAAAATTAAAAACTCACGATTTCTACCTCGTTTTATGTATGATTTGAACTATCTTTTTAACAAAAGCAGAGTATATTGTCCTCTTCACTAAATTGTAGATTACCATTTGTAACCACACGCTGCTAGGAAAATGACCAAAGTTTGCTACCTATATCCAACACGCTTAATTTAAAGCTATTAAGTCAAAAAATACTTACTTTGAGTTTTCATAAAATAATGCCAGAGGTCTTGATAAAGTTGCAAATATTTTTCGGATCATAGAAGGCAAAGAAATACGTCCAAGTACTTTGGAAAGAATACTGGTGACTGAGTTGCCAACAGTGAGGAGAGTATCAGAATGTACTTCCTTGAAGCTCAGAGTATGGAAAGAGTAGATCACTTTCACAATAAGTTTAAATAAAGAAGCCAATTTCCCTAAAGGTTCTTTCTTCTTTTTGGACCAATCTGAAGGTCTCTGTGGTGCTAAGATAAAATTGAATTTATTAAAAAGTCAAGTACTTTGAAAAGTGTCATTGTACATCTTTACAATTTATCTCATTTAAATGACAGATACTGTACATCTCATATACGTGTTTCTGTAGAATGATACTCAAAATTTTAAAATGATATGCCATTATTGGATATACACCATTACAACCGTATCTTTAAAACAGAAGCAGAGACAAAGGAAAACTATTTGGCAGATCTAGAAGAATTCCAGAAAAGTGGGTGTCTTTTCTCTAAACAATTATAAAACGCATTTCAAGTTTTTATATTCTCTGAATTTCAACTAATTCGTAAGTACTAAATTATGTAAGTTCCAAAACTAAATTTTAAAATTCAATTTTTAAAACAAAATTTCCCTTAGAAATTATTGCTTCCTGTATAATAAACTGAACCCTACAAATAACATTAATCAAATCACAGATCCAAATCCTCAGCAAGAATACAGGAAAAGCTTAAATTTAAAGAAAAAGATGTATCTTAAAAGCACTGTCCGACACTCCTGTTTACTATTCTTAGATTCTGCCTCTCTTCAGATACCTACCTACAGGGATGAATCCACTCTGTCAAAAAAACAAAACAAAAAACATAGTCCAAAATTGGACCCGTTTCCCTCAAAGAATCCAGTCTCTAAAAGTAGAATAGCTCAGATTTAAGAGAAAACTTTCCTTCTTCCCTAGAATCTGTTTCCCAGATGAATATAAATTAGAATGGTCTCCCTGAAATTCCAGGCCAGGATGTTAAGCCTGACAAGACAGCCCATGAGTCAGGCAACACCTATCCCAAACGTCTACTCAAGAGGATCCAAAAGCAGTGACATCTTAGTCACAATGACTAGACCTTGGTTTCTAAACGCCATCTTCAGCAAAAGGAACCATGTTTCTTGGAAATATGTCTGGTTCCAGGCTTAAGGAGGGAGAAGTACAGAATGAGCCTGATTATCTTATGCCAAAGTTCTCAAAAAATAATGGAAACACATGAAATGGTCAAAGAGGCAAACATGAGCATAAATATTAATAGCAAAGAATTTAAACCAATGAATAACAGAAACTCACAGTGGTAAAAATAAAATGGGACAAAGGAAGTTCTATCTTACATTAGGAAGTCATCTGCACCTGGAAGTGACTGGTGCCTAACAGTGCTCAGTAACGGCAGAATGATTTCTTAGAATAGAGATAAATAATAGGGACAGCTTTTAGAATTAATTAAAGACAAAGGAGCTAAGCATCTTGACACAATTTAACATAATCAAATGAAACAACGAACTATTCTTCTGGTAACATTAGTGTTTCAGGCAAAAAGCATTAGTGGATGATAAAATCATGAGTGAAAACTGGCTGAGAAAAAAAGTATATAGTCTCAAATAACCTGCCACAAAACATTAATTTATTAATCATAGGTACTCTACAGTAATTTACAGTGGAAAACTTGGCAGATATTGTCTTAACCAACTAGCAAATGTTAACATTACCAGTACTGCGACAAATAACAACATTTTAATAACAAACATCAAATTTTCCTGCCCAGATAATCCCTTGTATAAGATGGCAAGTAAAGTCACTCTTACTACACAATCTCTAAATAGAATAATATTGATCTTTCAGTGTTATACAAAGGAATAAAGATGTGGGTGCGTATGTGACAGAGAGAGAGAGACTGTGAGCATGGGCATGTAAGAGCATTTAAGCTCCTAGCATACCAAAGTTATATAACAAACTTGTAGGACATGGTTATACATCAAAAGTCAGCAAAATGAGGTCAGAAAAAATATTAGGATTTGCCTTGACAACAGTTTAGACAGTCGTGTTTATCAAATACTGGGTGAACAAAATAAAAACAAAAGTACTTACATTTTACTTTTGGCTGATATTTAATATTATATGGTGAGAAGTCAATGCAATCAACCATTACAGTAATAATATGAATGATCCTATCTAAGAGCAACAAATTCTGGGGAAGAAAAATTAAATATTATATTAGAAACTTCCAACTACTGGCATAAATTCCAAATATAGCGAGCATCAACAAAAAATATAAGACATTCATTCCCACATATAACCTATAAGGTACATGAAATACAGTTATGAATACTTGCTCATTAACTTCTGTGTGCCAAGTACCATAATTTTTGTTTCTCAACATTTAGGGAAAATAAATCATTTTTAAGATGTCCAGTAGACTCAGCATATAAACCAATAAAATGAGTCTGACGAACAAGGTTCCCTTTCTTTTTTAACTTATAAGTTCATTTATTTTTTTTAGTAATCTCTACACCCAACACGAGGCTCAAATTCATGACCCCAAGATCAAGAGTCACAGGAAGTTAACACCTATTCTCTTGAAGCAGTTCCAAAAAATAGAAAAGGAAGGAAAACTTCCAATGCATTCTATGAAGCCAGCATTACCTTGATTCCAAAACCAGACAAAGACCCCACTAAAAAGAACTACAGATCAATTCCCTGATGAACATGGATGTAAAAATGCTCAACAAGACATTAGCCAACCATATCCAACAATACATTAAAAAAAATTATTCACCAAGACCAAGTGGGATTTATACCTAGGGTGCAGGGCCGGTTCAATATCCACAAACAATCGATGTGATTCATCACATTAATAAAAGAAAGGACAAGAACCACATGATCCTCTCAACAGATGCAGAAAAAGCCTGTCACAAAATACAGCATCCTTTCTCTCATCCCTCATGAAAGTAAGGATAGAAGGATCATACCTCAAGATCATAAAAGCCAAATATGAATGACCCAATGTTAATATCATCCTCAACGGGGAAAAAACCGAGAGTTTTCTTTCCCGCTAAGGTCAGGAACAAGACAGAGATGTCCACTCTCGCCACTATTATTCAACATAGTATTGGAAGTCTTAGCCTCAGCAATCAGATAACACAAACAAATAAAAGGCTTCCAAATCGGCCAGAAGGTCAAACTTTCACTCTTCGCAGATGACATGATACTCTATATGGAAAACCCAAAAGATTCCACCAAAAAACTGCTAGAACTAATCCACGAATTCAGTAAAGTTGCAGGATATAAAATCAATGCATGGAAATTGGTTGCATTCCTATACACCAACAATGAAGCAAAAGAAAGAGAAATCAAGGAATTGATCCCATTTACAATTGCACCAAGAACCATAAAATACCTAGGAATAAATCTAACCAACAAGGTGAAAAATCTATACACTGAAAACTGTAGAAAGCTTATGAAAGAAATTGAAGAAGACACATAAAAAAAACAGAAAAAGATACCATGCTCCTGGATAGGAAGAACAAATATGGTTAAAATGTCAATACTACCCAAAGCAATCTACATATTCAATGCAATCCCTATCAAAATAACACCAGCATTCTTCACAGATCTAGAACAAACAATCCTAAAATTTGTATGGAACCAGAAAGACCCTGAATAGCCAAAACAATCTTGAAAAAGAAAACCAAAGCAAGAGGCATCATAATCTCGGACTTCAAGATGTATTACAAGGCTGTAATCATCAAGACAGTATGGCACTGGCACAAAAACAGACACTCAGATCAATGGAACAGAATAGAGAACCCAGAAACGGACCCACATATGTATGGCCAACTAATCTTTGACAAAGCAGGAAAGAATATCCAATGGAATAAAGACAGTCTCTTCAGCAAGTGGTGCTGGGAAAACTAGACAGCGACATGCAGAAAACCAAACTTGGACCACTTTCTTACACCATACACAAAAATAAACTCAAAATGGATGAAAGACTTAAAGATGAAAGACAGGAAGCCATCAAAATCCTCGAGGAGAAGAAAGCAGGCAAAAACCTCTTTGATCTTGGCCACAGCAACTTTACTCAACACGCCTCCAGAGGCAAGGGAAACAAAAGCAAAAATGAACTATTGGGACCTATCAAAATAAAAATCTTCTGCACAGTGAAGGAAACACTCAGCAAATCTAAAAGGCAATGACAGAATGGGAGAAAATATTTGCAAATGACAGATAAAGGGTTAGTATCCAAAATCTATAAAGAACTTATCAAACTCAACACCCAAGAAACAAATAATCCAGTGAAGAAATGGCCAAAAGACATGAATAAACACTTGTTCAAAGAAGACATCTGTCCAGATGGCCAACAGACACATGAAAAAATGCTCAACATCACTCGTCATCAGGGAAATACAAATCAAGACCACAGTGAGATACTGCACCTCACACCTGTCAGAATGGCTAACAACTCAGGCAACAACAGATGTTGGCGAGGATGTGGAGACAGAGGATCTCTTTTGCACTGCTGGTGGGAATGAAAACTGGTGCAGCCACTCTGGAAAACAGTGTGGAGGTTCCTCAAAAATTTAAAAATAGAACTACCCTACAACCCAGCAATTGCACTAGGTATTTATCCAAGGGATACAAGTATGCTGTTTCAAAGGGGCACGTACACCCCAATGTATTATAGCAGCACTATCAACAAGAGCCCAAAGTATGAGTCCACATGTCTGTCAATGGATGAATGGATACAGATGTGGTATATGTATATAAACAATGGAGTATTATTCGACTATCAAAAAGAATGAAATCTTGCCATTTGCAACTATATGGATGGAAGTAGAGGATATTATGTTAAGCGAAATTAGAGAAAGACAAATATCATATGACTTCACTCATATGAGGAATTTAAGACACAAAACAGATGAACACAAGGGATGGGAAGCAAAAATAATATAAAAACAGGGAGACAAAACATAAGAGACTCTTAAATATGGATAACAAACAGAGGGTTACTGGAGGGGTTGATAGAGGGGAGATGGGCTAAATGGGTAAGGAGCATTAAGTGATCTACTCCTGAAATCACTGTTGCACTACATGCTGACTAACTTGGACGTAAAATAAAAAATAATAAATAAATAAATATCACATACTCTTCCAACAAAGTCCACTAGGTGCCCCATAAGAACAAGGTTCTTTTTTCTTGTTTTTAATGTTTATTTTTGAGAGAGAGAGAGAGAGAGAGAGAGAGAGAGAGCACAAGTGGCAGTGGGACAGAGAAAGAATCTGAAGCAGGCTCCAGTCTCCAAGCTATCAGCACAGAGCCTGATGCAGGGCTTGAACTCACAAACTGTGAGATCATGACTTGAGCCGAAGTCAGATGCTTAACCGACTGAGCCACCCAGGGGTCCCAAGAACAAGGTTCTTAATTAGAGTCTTTATCAAATTCTTCATGAAAATTACAAGTGTTCACCGAACCCAGTGACAAAACAAAACAATGAAAAAGTTGCTAAGCTCCCTCATACCCTTTCCTCCTCCTCCTGTAATCCAACTAAAACAAAAATAAAATTCATAGAAGCATCAGAGATTTTCTGGAAACATTTTTTTAAAGGCAGGGAGACTAAACACAGAACCAAGAAAATCCCAGCACCATGAGTTCCAAAAAAAAAAAAAAAAAAAAAAAAGCACCCCCAAAAAACCCTTCCTAGCAAAACTTTTTTTTTATTTTTGAGAGAGAGTGTGTGCACAAGCAGGGGAGGGGCAGACACAGGATCCAAAGCAGGCTCCAGGCTCTGAGCTGTCAGCACAGAACCCAATGCAGGGATCGAACTCACAAACTGTGTGATCATGACCCGAGCCAAAGTCAGATGCTCAACTGACTGAGCTCCCAGGCACCCTCCTAGCAAACCTAAGTAACAGAAGACACAGTGAGAGTTCTGAGAAAAAAGTTAAAACACTACTGAAATTAAAGATCTATAAAACAAATGCACTTTCTTCTCCCCTTATTCTCCATTACTATCCACTTTTCCACTTCACTGGGATAATTCACATGTCTGCCCCCAAAGACAATTTCCCCCAATGAGTATTAAGAGCCAGAAGGAAAGCAGCAGTGCCCCAATGAACCAACAAAAATTACACAGAAAGTCCAGATGACAATCCATATTTTCATATACAAAAGATGTTAAATCCCCAGGTGTTTCCTTCAGGCTCCAATGACCAAGTAAAAGATGCCTCTAACTTCAATTTGCTATCAAGGCTGGAAAAAGAGGGGCTCTCTCTAGGAAACACATTCCAGATACCAGTATTGCTCAGTATTAGCCTTAATCAATAAACATGCACATTCACAAGGAGAACCAGTCATGGGAAAGGTGGGCTAAACATCAACAGTACTAACCCATAGGAAAAATCTAATAACAAACAAAAGGAAATTAAAAATAGTAATCACAGGAATGCCTGCGTAGCTCAGTTGATTGAGCATCCAACTCTTGCTTTTGGCTCAGGTCACCATCCCAGGGTCATGGGATCAGGCCCCATATCAGGCTCCATGCTGACAGTGCAGAGCCTGCTGGGGATTCTCTCTCTGCCCCTCCCCCACTCTCTCAAAAAAAATAGAGAAAGTAATAATAACTAAAAAAACCACTAATTAAAAAAACAAAACCATTATCAAACACTTCAGCATTTAAACCACAAATTAAGTCACAAAGTAACCAAGCTCCTAGAAAGCAGTACCAAACAAAACACAAACAGGTGTAGAGAAAGAAAAAGAAGGGACGCAAAAGATAAATTCAAAGGCCTAAAAACCACCTAAAACAGTACTGAAAAACAGAAGGGACAAAGAACACCATTAAAGCAAGGCAATTTTTCTGAGATGAAGGCACAGCTCTTTAGATTGAAAGGGTCTACTAAGCATCTAACTTCAGCTCAAGTCATGACCTCAGTTTAGGAGTTCAAGC
Organism: Herpailurus yagouaroundi; assembly: GCF_014898765.1. Taxonomy (NCBI): domain Eukaryota; kingdom Metazoa; phylum Chordata; class Mammalia; order Carnivora; family Felidae; genus Herpailurus; species Herpailurus yagouaroundi. The sequence goes on along the minus strand of NW_024412395.1, from coordinate 34,277,232 downwards.
CCCACACTGGGCTCTCTGCTATCAGCACAGAGCCTGTTTCCAAACCTCTGTCTCTGCCCCCCTCTGCCCCTCCCCGTGTGCACCCTCTCTCTCAAAAATATTTAAAAATGATAAAGACACCCCAAGAGACACCCTGCTGAAATGTCTAAATTCCAAAAACTAGAGAAAAATCCTGTAACTTTACAGAACAAAGTTATTAAGGAAAAAAAAAAAGTATCAAAGTATGCATCTGCAACAATATAAGCTATAATAAATAATTTTAGTCAAAATTCTGTGATCTAAATTTTCTGGAACCTAAAAATTATAACTAATCAATACTGATTAGTTATATGTACCAAACAAGGATGTTATCAGTCATATGTGGGTGTGTGTATCTTATATATTAGTACCAGGTATCAGTTATCATTTATATATATATATACATATACACATATGTATATACATATATATAAAATGTGTGTGTGTGTGTGTATATATATATATATATATATATCTGTTTTTTTCTTAAAGGAAAAAAATGGAATATAGGAAACTAGGTTGAGCAACAAAATATCCTCAAATTTTGTAAACTTACTTATTTTCCAAGTTTTATAGTACCCTGTATAACAATATAGTAAGTAAAACTTAGGTTTTTTAACAAAACCTGAAAGGTGGTAAGTATAAAAATTTGTAGGAGAGTGGTATCAATGTCTTTACTTGCTGGGGTAGAATGTTACGGATATGAACTCTTCAAATCTAAAAGATGAATAGAAGTTTTAACAGTATATCTGAAAGAAGCTAAAGATTAAAACACATACTCCATTTCCTATTAAATATAAGGTTAAATCTCTAATTATTAAAAAGACTTCCATATTTATTTATATGCTGCAAAAGACACATAGGAGGAGCATCTGGGGTGCTGAAAATGCTCTATAACTGACCTTGGTGATGGCTACAGAAGTATTTCGTATAATAATTTGTCAAACTGTATTATTTCATGCAATTTTCTTTGTATTGCTGGGTAAGATTTTTCATTTGTTATTTTTTAAAATGTTTATTTATTTTGAGAGAGGGGGAGCACGCAAGTGAGCACAGGAGGGGGAGGAGTGGGTGGTAGGGAGAATCCCAAGAAGGCTCCACATCCAGCACAGAACCTGAGGAGGGTCTTGGTCTCAGAAAATGTGAGATCATGACCTGAGATGAAATCAAGAGTCAGACGTTTAACGAACTGAGCCACCCAGGCACCCCACGGCAAGTTTCTTTTTTTTTAAAAAGATTACACAGGGCACCTGGGTGGCTGAGTCAGTTAAGCATCTGACTTTGGCTCAGGTCATGATCTCACAGTTCTTGAGTTCAAGTCCCACTTTAGGTGAGCTTGTGCCCCACTTCTGCTTCTGTCTCTCTCTGCCACTCACTCACTTGTGCCCTCTGTCTTTCTCAAAATAATAAAAAATGAAATAAAAAAAGATTACACAAATTCTCAAAAAGGCATGAGCATATTCATATGAGTTAATATCAAGTAGGTAAAATTCAAAAAGGTAGAGAGGAATTAATTACCATGAAGACAAAAGCATGATGACGTAGCATCAAAATATGTAATAAACATGTTCAAATATATCAAATTCACAATCAGGGAGATAGTTTACCAAGGCTCTTAGAAACAGGTGGTAGGGGGCTCCTGGGGGTTAAGCGTCTGACTTCAGTTCAGGTCATGATCTCACACTTCGTGGGTTCAAGTCCCGTGTCAGGCTCCAGGCTGACAGATCAGAGCCTGGAGACGACTTCAGATTCATGTCTCCCTCTCTCTCTGCCCCTCCCCCACCACCCTCAAAAATAAATAAATAAACATTAAAAAAAGACAACAGGTGGTAGGGGGAAAATGACAGAGTAGAAGGAGCCTAAATTCACCCTATCTCCAAAATACACCTAGGTAACACTCACATCAGTGCAAATCACCCAGAAAACAACACAAAGACTGGCAAAACATACTCTCCATGGCTAAATGTAGAGAGGGGGCCATATGGAAAACAGTAGGAAGGGTGGAGATGCCTTTGGGAACCAAGCTGACTCACAAAATGGTCCCCAGTAAGGAAGGTGATGGCAGGCACAGAGAAGGGTGAGAAGCAGACCCCATGCCAGGCACCAGGGAGATGAATCCCCATTAACATATGGCTTTGAAAAACAGAAGGGCTACTTTGGGAGTTCTTACAATCAGTGGGGCTCAACACTTGGAACTTCAAAAATCAGCTGGTTGGGCCGGAACTGCCAGGAGAAACTTGAGTCCCCACCCATAAACAGCATAACAAACAAACTTACTGAGATACAGCATAGACGCAGCAGTTTGAGAAACACCTGGAGCACAACGGAAAGACATTTATGACTCAACTTCAAACAAGTGCCGGATGAGCAGAGGTCCTTAGGAGACTTCTGTAAGAACAAAAGAGCTGGCAGGTCCAACTTCTTTCCCAATGCCCAGGCTAGACACATGGACATACACAGGAGCTAGCGCAGCATGAACATTCTCCAATTAGCATGCTAAAGTCTTGCCCTGCACCTGTGTTTTTCTGTGGACTTGCCCCTCTAGCCCGCCCATGGTATGGCAATGGGCAAACAGTCCCAACAGGAATCACGAGGACTCCAAAGTGACTCCTACCCCAGGAGAGGGGAACATAACCACATACACCATTCTAACTGTGGCTCCAGCAGTGGACTCGGGGCAGACATCAGGACTGCCTGCAGGCCCCACCTACCAATGAAAGCTTCTCAAGGAACATAGGGAAAGTAACACAGAGTTCCTTGCTATTGGCAAACACCTGGTCTGACTCAACTCAAGCCCAAGACGGCACCAGACTGGCCTACTAACAACATAGGGACAAACCTAGCCAACAGTGAGAACCACTGCAGACAACTGGACTGAAGACAAAAGCGACTCAGACACAACAGCAGCGCACATACAACACATGTATGAGACACCCTCAAGAACGAGTTTCTGGTGAATAGGGGACACTGAAATACAGGGCATTGCAGGACCTCTCTTTATAAGGCCACCACTTGCAAGAAGAGCAGGAGATGCAGCTGACTTTCCTAACACATAGAAACAGAATTACATAAAATGAGGAGACAGAGGAACATGCACCAAATGAAAGAAAAGAACAAATCATAACAAAAGACTAATAGACGAAATGGAAATAAATAATACGCTTGATAGAGAATTTAAAGCAATAGTCATAAAGATGCCTACTGGACTTGGAAAAAGATTGGAGAATCTCAGTGAGACCCTGAATAAAGAGACAGAAAACATTAAGGAAATTCAGTGATACCATCAAGCATAATAATATCCACATTACAGAGATCTCAGAAGAAGAGACAGAGAAGGGGGCAGAAAATTTGAAGAAATAACTGAAAACTTCCCAAACCTGAGAAAGTCAACAAATCCAATTCAGGAGGCACAGGAGAATCCTCAACAAAATCAACCCTAGAAGGTCCACACCAAGATACATAGTAATAAAAGTGGCAAAAAGCAGTGATAAAAAGAGAATTTTAACAGCAAGAGAGAAGAAACAGTTATATACCAGTGAAAACCCTTAAGCCTATAAGCAGATTTTTTCAGCAGAAACTTTGCAGACCACAAGAGAGGGACATTAAATATTCAAAGAATATGAAAGAAAAAGAAAAGAAAGAAAGAAACAAACACCAGCAGCCAAGTATGCTCTATCCAGCAAGGATATCATTCAGAATAGAAGATGAGATAAAGAATTTCCCAGACAAAACATAAAGGAATTCATGACCAAAAAACTAGCCCTATAAGAAATGTTAAAGGGGACTCTTTGAGTGGAATGGACCTTAAGTAGAAGAAAAGCAGGAAGCACAAAAAGCAGTAAAATGAAGTATATCTATAAATATCAGTAAGGGGATTCACAAAACAAAAGAATGTAAAGAATGACACCATATACCTAAAATACAGGGTAGGTAGAGACAGGAGTAAAGAATGAGTTCAAACTCAAGTAGTGATCAACTTAACATAGATTGCTATCTACATGCAAAATATGTTGCATACAAACCTAATAGTAACCACAAATCAAAAACCAGTAATAGATATGCAAAAAATAAAGAAAAAAAGGAATCCAAATGTATCACGAAAGAAAGCCAGGAAACTCTGAGAACAAGGTAGGAACAGAGAACTACTACAAAAACAACAGGGAAACAAGAAACGAAATGACAATTAAGTGCATCTCAAAAATTACTTTGAATGTAAATGGAGTAAATGCTCCAATCAAAAGACAAACAGTAATGGAATGAATAAAAAAAATACAAGATCTATCTATATGTTGCCTACAAGAGACACATGTCAGACCTAAAGACACATGCAGACTGAAAGTGAAAGAATGCAAAAGAATTAATCAGGCAAATGAAAGTGGAAAAAGAGCTGGGGTAGAAACACTACTTCTACTGGACACAACAGATTAAAACAAAGACTGTAACAAAGATACTATATAATCATAAAGGATAATCATAATCCAACAAGAAGATTAAACAATTGTAAATACTTATGCACCCAACATGAGACCACCCAATATGTAAAACAGCTAATAACAAACATAAAATAATTCATAGTAATACAGTAATAGTAGAGAACTTAACACCCACTTACATCAATGAATAGATTATCCAAACAGAAAATCAAGAAGGAAATACTCTTGAATAGTACCATGGAACAGATGGATCTAATAGAAATATTCAGAACATTCCAATCTAAAACAGCATAACACACATTCTCTTCCAGTGAACGTGGAACCTTCTCCAGAATGAACCACATTAGGCCACAAAACAACTCTCAACAAATTCAAAAATCAAACTCATACAACCCATCTTTTCCAACCACAACCTTATGAAATGAGAACTCAAGAAAACACAAATACAGAAAGGTTAAATAACATGCCACTGAACAATGAATGGATCAACCAACAAATCATGAAAACAAATGAAAATGATGGTTCAAAACCTGTGAGATGCAGCAATAGTGTTTCTAAGAGGGAAGTTTATAGCATTACAGGCCTACTGCAGGATGCAAGAAAAAAATATCAAATAAACAATGTGATCTTACATCTACAGGAGCAGGAAAAAGAACAAACAGAACCCAAAATTGTAGAAGGAAGAAAACGAATTAGAAACTAAAAAAAGCAATAGAACAGATCAATGAACCAGAGCCGCTTCTTTGAAAAATCCAACAAAACTGCTAAACCTTTAGCCAGACTTATCAACAAAAAAAGAAGACTCAAACAAAATCAGAAAGAGAAACAGAGCCAGAAAAGCATGAGACTCTAGACCTTAAGGTTGTGTGTTTGAGCCTCACTTAGGGTGTAAAGATTACTTAAAAATAAATCTTTGGAAAAAAAAAAGGAGGAATAATAACTGACACCACAGAAATAAAAAGTATTATAGAAGAATATTATGAAAAGTATATGCCAACAAATTAACCATCCTAGAAAATATAGATAAATTCCTAGAAATGCATTAGGAAGAAATAGAAAATTTGAATAGACCAACTACCAGCAATGAAATTGATTCAGTAACCAAAAAACTCCCAACAAACAGAAGTCCAGGATCAGATGGCTTCACAGGTTAATTCTACCAAACATTTCAAGAAAAGTTAATAACTGTTCTCAAAATATTCCAAAAAATAGAAGAGGAAGGAAAGCTTCTAATTCATTCTATGAGCGCTATTACCCAGATACTAAAACCAGATAAAGATACTACAAAAAAGAGAACTACAGTCCAGTATCTCTGATGAACAAAGGCAAAAATCCTCAACAAAATATTACTAAATGGAATTCAAAAATACATTAAAGAATAATTCACCATGATCAAGTGGGATTTATTCCTGAGATGCAGTGGCAGTTTAATATTCACAAATCAACATGATATATCACAAGAGGAAGGATAAGAACCACATGATCACTTCAATAGATGCAGGAAAAGCATCTGACAAGTAGAACACCCATTCATGACAAAAACCCTCAACAAAGTAGGTTTAGAGAAAACATACCTCAACATAATAAAGGCCATATCTGAAGAACCCAGTGTACATCATACTCAATGGTGAAAACTGAGAGTTTTCCCCCTATTGTCAGGAATAAGACAAAGATATCCACTCCCACCACCTTCACTCAACATAGTACTGTAAGTCCTAGCTACAGCAATCAAAGAAGAAAAAGAAATAAAGGGCACCCGAACTGGTAAGGAAGAAGTAAAACTATCTGCAGATGACATAATAGTATACCTAGAAAAAAACCTTTAAAAAATGCCACCAAAAAACTGCTAGAATTGATAAATGAATTCAGTAAGGTCGCAGGATACAAACTTAGTATACAGAAATCCACTGCATTTCTATATACTAAAGAAAACAGCACAAAGAGAAATTAAGGAAACAATCGCATTTACAATTGCACAAAAATAATAAAATACCTAGGAATAAACATCACCAAGGAGATGAAAGACCTGTAACCTAAAATATATAAAACACTGATGAAAGAAATTGACGATGACAAAAATGGAATCATATTCCATGCACACAGACAGGGAAAAAAAATATTGTTAAAATGTCCATACTATCCAAAGCAACTGACACATATAATGCAATCCTTATAAAAATCCCATTGGGGCGCCCGGGGGGCTCAGTTGGTTGAGCTTCTGACTTTGGCTCAGGTCATGATCTCGCAGCTGACGAGTATGAGTCCCACACTGGACTCTGTGCTGACAGCTCAGACCCTGGAGCCTGCTTCAGATTCTGTGTCTCCCTCTCTCTCTGCCCCTTCCATGCTCATGCTCTCTGTCTCTGTCTCAAAAATAAATAAATATTAAAAAAAAAAAAATTTAAATCCCTTAAAAAAAAAATCCCAACAGCATTTTAAATCCTAGAATTTGTATAGAAACACAAAGACTCCAAATGGCCAAAGAAATCTTGAAGAACACTAAAGCTCTCACAATCCCCAGTATCAAGATATACTACCAAAGCTATAGTAATCAAAACAGTACAGCACTGGCACAAAAACAGACACATAGATCAATTGAACAGGACAGAAAGCCCATGAAAAACTCATGACTATATAGTCAATCTTTGACAAAAGAGGCAAAAAAAACTACGCAATGAGAAAAAGATGGTCTCTTCAACAAACGATGTTGGGAAAACTAGACAGTTATATGCAAAGGAATAAAAGTAGACCACTTTCTTACACCAGACAAAAAAAGAAACCTAAAATGGATTAAGGGCCTAAATGTAACACATGAAATCATAAAAATCCTAGAAGAGAGCACACACAGTTATTATCTCTGACATTGGCCATAGCAACATTTTTCTAGGTATGTCTCCTTAGGCAAGGGAAAAAGAAGCAAAAATAAACGACTGAGTCTACATCACAATAAAAAGTTTTGCAAAGTAAACTATCAGTAAAACTAAAAGGCGACCTATGGAATGGGAGAAAATATTTGCAAATGACACATCTCATAAAAAGGGCAGTATCCAAGTAACGAACTTCTACAACCCAACATCAAAAACAACAAATAATCCACGGCGCCTGGGTGGCTCAGTCAATTGAGCGTCCGACTTCGGCTCAGGTCATGATCTCGAAGTTCATGAGTTCAAGCCCCACATCGGGCTCTGTGCTGATAGCTCGGTGCCTGGAGCCTGCTTCAGATCCTGTGTCTCCCTCTCTCCCTGCCCATCCCTCTCTCATAGTGTCTCTCTCTTAAAAATAAACATTAGGGGCGCCTGGGTGGCGCAGTCAGTTAAGCGTCCGACTTCAGCCAGGTCACGATCTCGCGGTCCGTGAGTTCGAGCCCCGCGTCGGGCTCTGGGCTGATGGTTCGGAGCCTGGAGCCTGTTTCCGGTTCTGTGTCTCCCTCTCTCTCTCTGCCCCTCCCCTGTTCATGCTCTGTCTCTCTCTGTCCCAAAAATAAATAAACGTTGAAAAAAAATTAAAAAAAAAAAAAAAAACATTAAAAAAATTTTTTAAAACCCAAAGAATAATCCAATTAAAAATGGCAAGAAGATATGAACAGGCATTTCTTCCAAGAAGACATACACATGGCCAAACACACACATGAAAAGATGCTCAACAGCACAAGTCAGGAAAATGCAAATCAAAACCACATGAGACACCACCGCACATCTGTCAGAATGACTAAAATCAAAAACAAGAAACAAGTGTTGACTATAAAGTGGAGAAAAAGGAACCTCCATGCACTGTTGGTGGGAGTACAAACTGGTGCAGCATGTATGGAGATTCCTCAAAAAATTAAAATAGAATTACCATATGATCCTCCACCATAGGTATTTACCCGAAGAATACAAAAATGTTAATTTGAAAGACATATGCACTCCTAGGTTTACTGCAGCATTACCTACAATAGCCAAATTATGGAAGCACCTCAACTGTCCATCAATTGATGAATGGATAAAGATGCAGTGTATATATACAATCGACTATTACTCAGCCAAAAAAAAAAAAAAAAAAGAAATCTTGCCATTTTCAACAAGGTGGATGGATCTAAAGGGCATAATGCTAAATGAAGTAAGTCAAGGAAAAACAAGTATGTCATTTCACTCATATGTGGAATTTCAGACAAAAGAAACAACAGCAGGGACGCCTGGTTGGCTCAGTCGATTAAGCATCTGACTTTGATTCAGGTCATGATCTCAGAGTTCATGGGTTCAAGCCCCGTGTCAGGCTCTAGGCTGACAGTGAAGGGCCTGCTTGGGATTCTCTCTCTGCCCCTCCCTGACATGTACTTTCTCTCTCCCTCAAAATAAACTTAAAAATAGTAACAGTAACAACAGCAGAGAGGCAAACCAAAAAATGGACTCTTAGCTACAGAGAAGAAACTGATGGTTACCAGAGGGCAGCGGCGATGGGTAAAATAGATGAAAAGGATTAAGAGTACACTTATGGTGAACACTGTGTAATGTACAGAATCACTGAATCACTGTATTTTACACCTGAAACAGTAACTTAACACTGTACATTAACTATACTTGAACCAAAATAAAAATTAAAGAAAAAATTAATATCCTATAATCATTAAGAGCAGTATTAAGACTAGCCTTAGATGCATATATTGGAAAAGATGAAAAAGTGACACCTTCAGATGTAAGCTAAAAATTTACCCAGAAAATGGAAACAAAAATTCGGTGTAATATAGTAATGACACTGAAAATTTAAAAGTTAGAAACCCATCTTTTCAGAGTTTTTAATGTACTTTCAACATTTTTAAAATTTTTTAAATTTGAGAATAATTTACATACGATGTTCGTATCAAGTATAACATTCTTCTCCACAATACTGGGATAATTCTGATTATTGTATTTTTATACAATAGAATTTATCAGTGACTTCAAAAATGGTGTTAATCGGGGTGCCTGGGTGACTTAGTCGGTTAAGCTTCTGACTTCAGCTCAGGTCATGATCTCGCAGTTTGAGCCCCGCATCAGGCTCTGTGCTGACAGCTCAGAGCCTGAAGCCTGCTTCACATTCTGTGTCTCCCTCTCTCTCTCTCTGCCCCTCTCCTCCTTACACTGTCTCTTTCTAAAGTAAATAAAACATTTAAAAAAATTTTTTTCAATGGTGATAATCAACGAACAATACAACTACAGATGACGTTCTTACACTAGACAAAAATTAGACAATGAGGAATTTCCATCTCACTAACAGAGATACAGGCAAAAATCTTAAAACACTATATATATGCAATGTTTGAAAAGAATTTCACTGTGACTAAGGGTATCCGAAGAAAAAAAGACTGGTTCGATATAAAGAAATGCACATCAGCAACAGCTTTTATAAATACTACAGAAACAACCACGTTATGGGTATTTGTGTGGCAGGTAGGAACAGATGGACCTTTGTAATGGCTGAAAGCCAGCTTTAAAAAAAACAACAAAACAAGATAGGTTAACCTTAGAAGAGCTAAATATATGAACACAATTATTCTTAGATGGAAAGATTCAACATAATAAAGAGTACTTCTCAAATTTCTCTATGAATTCAACGTAACCAACCAATGCCAAACAAAATCTAAAGAGTATTTCATAAAACTTAACAGATTCTAAACTTATTTCAGAAGAGAACAAAGATGAAAGTGTAACCAAGACAGTATTTAAAAGATGAAAAGTATGGGCTGACATTCTCCCTAACAGTTATAAAATCATTCAACAAATTCACTATGTGCCATTTACCCAAAGGACACAAAAATGCTGATTCGAAGGGCATAAGCACCCCAATGTTTACAGCAGTACTATCAACAATAGCTAAAGTATAGAAACAGCCGAAATGTCCGTTGGCTGATGAATAGATACACAAGGTGTAATATATACAATGGAATATTATTCAGCAACCAAGAAGAATGAAATCTTGCCCTCTGCAACAACATGGATGGAACTGGAGTGTATTACGCTAAGAGAAATAAGTCAGAGAAAGACAAATACCATATGATTTCATTCACATGTGGAATTTAAGAAACAAAACAGATGAATATAGGGAAAGGGAAGAAATATACAATAAAAACAGAGAGGGAGACAAACCATAAGAGACTCTTAAGGACACAGAACTGAGGGTTGCTGGTGAGGTTTGGGTGGGGGGAGGGCGGGAATGAGCAAAATGGGTGATGGGCATTAAGGAGGGCACTAGCTGGGATGAACACTGGGTGTTATATGTAAGTGGTGAATCACTAAATTCTATTCCTGAAATCACTATTGTACTATACGTTAACTTGGATTTAAAAAAAACATTCACTATGTGCCAGATAAATGCCAGGGATACATATGAAGACAGAATGTACTTCATGGAGTGTTAAGTAACATAATCAAGTACACAAATGCTTCTGACAGAAGTGCCAAAAAGGAAATAACAAGGTGCTACCATAGATATTGGCAAACTTAATTAGGAAAGACCCCTTGGAGAATGAAGTATCAGCCTCACGGGCAGTTGTAAGTAGTTTGGATTTTTACCCTAAGTGCTACAGAAGTTTTTTTCAGTGATGAGATGACATTTTTAAAGTCATCCTGACAAATTCTATCATATCAAAATTGTACCAATATTTTTAAAAAGATACTGTAAGGGCAATAAAAAATCTGAAAGATGAATTTCTAGCTCTTGTACCTCTTTTTTTTTTTTAAGTTTATTTTTATTTATTTTGAGGACAAGCAAGAGAGTGGGAGAGGGGAGAGAGAGAGGATAGAATCCCAAGCAGGCTTTACAATGTCAGTGCAGAGGCTGATGCAGGGCTCGAACTTACCAATCATGAGATCATGACGTGAGCAGAAACCAAGAGTCAGATACTTAATCAACTGAGCCACCCAGGTGCCCCAGTATCTCTACTTTTCTTAACAGTGATAACCACTATCAAATGATAGAAGTCCATATTTCCAGATGAAAAAAGCATGCTTCAGAGTTATATAACAGAATTCAAGTGGCAAGAACACAGTACTCACGTACATAGGTATCAATATGTAAATTATTTGTGTGAATACAAAAAAGAAGTCTACTCTAGTGATATAAACCAATTGAAAGCATTTGCCTCTTTTATTAAATAAAGGAAAGGTACAAAAACAGTCCTCTGCTGTTAAGTCTACAAACTTCTAAAGGATTGCCTTTGAAGATCTAACAGATAAATATGAGAAAAGCTGGCTCCAGGACAAGGTCCTTGTGTTGTTAATCTAGAATGACACAAGCACTGCCTGTGTAGGAAAGGTACTAAAAGTGCCTCCATGTTACTGGTCCTGAAACATGGACTTTAGAGTCTTGTAGACCAAAGACACAAAACTGTTTTGCAATGCTGTTACTTGTTTATGTATTAGTCCCTTATCAACTAAAAGCATTAATAAATGATAGTTCACACATGTCATCTCAATTTATTTGGAAAGTATTCGTTAAATACAACCAAGGTCAGTATGGGATAAACTCACTGAAAAGCCTGCATCTTCTAAACTGGACACAATCTTGGAAGAAAGTTCCTCACAGCACAAATTCTCTTCTGCAGTTGCCACCAAAGCAGCACAGCGGGCAAATGCTCTATATAATTCTGACCAAGTTCTAAGTAAGGTCTTCATGGTAGCCTAAAATTAACAGTAAGAAAGAAAATTTTAAAATGTCTATCTGCATATAAAACACCTAAGAGACTATACCTTAAAAAGCCACTGTAACATTTAAGGTGTCATAGAAGACATTAGTGTACAGTATTTAAGTCCGCCACCCCTCCAGAATTCTATTTGAAGAACTGTAATAATGCCACAATTATCAGAGGTCAAGAGAAATTTCTTTCTTCCTTCACCATTTTCCTTTACCCTAAGCTAATTAAGTCATAAGGAAATCTCATTTCAGGAAAAATTACTGTAGGAATTCATTATAAAGGGTGAAATAACATTCTCAGAAAATTGTAAATTTTTCATGTAAAAAATGTGACATTGCCTTACCACTGGAAATTTCTGTACTGAAAATATATGGTTTATTGGTAAAGTCAATGCACCATATATGGCACTAAAGTTATGTTCTAAGGCATCACCTTGATTCACTTCATTGGTCTGAAACAAGAAAAATAATGAAGAAATTAGACAAATTACCATCTATTTCTAGTCTATGTAGTACCATCTTATTATCTATAGTAAGAATATGTCCCCTAGTATTGAGATGCTCAAGAGGTAGTGCACTCCTAAGTCCTCTAATTGCAAATATGACCTCATTTGGAAATAAGTACTTTGCAGATGTAATCAAGGTAAAATGAATGAATGTTGGATCAGGGTGTGTCCTGATCCAATCATTAGTATTTTATAAGAGAAAAGGAATTTGGATAGACAAAAAAGACACAGGTAAGAATACCATGTGAAGATGGAGGGAGAGATTAGAGTGATGGGTCTACAACCCTAGGAACAATCAAGAACTGCCAGCAACCAAAGGTAGCTAACTGAGAATAGAACAATTCTCCCACAGGGCTCCAGAAAAAACCAAGCCTGCCAACACACTGATTTTGGATTTCTGGGCTCCAGAGTTATAAGACTAAATCCCTGTTGTTTTAAGCCATCAGCTTAAAGTAATGTGTTACAGCAACCCTGAGCAACAATGCACGGTGTTTAAGTCCTTAAAAAAAAATCCCAGAAGTAAGTCCAAAATTTTCTACTATACATAGAAGGTAGGATTCAAGCAAGAACTTGAATTGCTATCCTTCAAATAATAGAAAACTATTTAGGAATATACACTTTTTTCTTCCAGAAGAATGTTAAATGGTGTGAATTGAGAAGTAAAAATAATGGCTATTATCACTTAATGAATTTTGAGTCTTCAGTTTATTTCAGAATCACAGCAGAGTATTTCCCAGAACATACTTCCATTTAAAGACTGACAAAGCAACTGATGAACCATTTATTAGTAGTGACAGAACTTGAGCTCCTTACCCCTGCCAATAATGTAACTTTTTAAAGTATTTAAATGATAAGGGTTAGTCAACTCTCAGCAGATTACTGGTTCAGGGACTAGCATATGGCTTTGCCACAATCACCAACATGGCTTGCCCATGGAAATCTTAATATACGGTCTAGTCAAGAAGAACATTACTCTTCCATAATACTACAAATAATGAAATAAATTGAAATATAAATATGAAAAGTTGTATGTAACAGACCTGAACCTTCTGGCTTTATAATCACTACTGGAAACAATGGAGCTGATTAGTCCCCAATTAAGTTATACCTCCTCAAAAAAGGCAGAAATGCAATGAAAAGAAATCAACTAATATAAAGAATAGGAAATTAATCCCACAGGAGAAAATTTTTAACATCTATTAAAATTCAAACTTAAGTTTTATGGGAAATATGTAGCACTTATGTCATACCTGATTAATCAATTCAGTTAGTGGGGTGACTATAATACTCCACATTCTCCAGAGATGCTCCTTGTTTTCCAACAGCTTTGCATTTTGATTAATAACATTTAAAACAGAGTCACTGAAAGCTAGTGGTGAAGTTGGTCCAGAAAGGACACAGCCTACAAGTGTTTCCAGATTGAGAAAAAACCTGAAGAAAAAATTTTGAGCCATGCATTAACCAGAGTGCATTTTGCCAAAATACATTAGTTACACCACACTACTAAGATTCCAAAAGTAACTGCCAAGGAAACAAGAAATGATAAATCCCAAGTTTTATTTTGATATTTTTAATTTAAAGAAATGATATAGTATATAATTCAAGACTCTCATTCATCAAACAGCCACCTTTCCAAGTTTATAAAAAGGCTAGTTTCAGGGGGCACCTGGGTGGCTCAGTAGGTTGAATGTCCTACTTCAGCTCAGGTCATCTCCTCACAGTTCGTGGGTTTGAGCCCCACATCGAGCTCTGTGCTGACAGCTCAGAGCCTGGAACCTACTTCAGATTCTGTGCTCTCTCTCTGCCCCTCCCCTGCTCATGCTCTGTCTCTGTCTCTCAAAAAATAAAACATAAAAAAGCCTAGTTTCAGTTTAAATTACCTTTCATCTTCTACACCATATTCCAGGAGATTATTGTTGAAAATTAACTGAATTAAGAACAAAGCAGGAGTCCCCTGAAGAAAAACAGGAGATTGCAGTCAATCTTCTTGTTATAAGGAGTATAATCTTGTTACACGTTTCCTACAATTATGTTAAATATGATCCTTTTAAGCTACAAATAATTTAACTTTACCTATTACTTAGGATATGACACAATGTCAGCAAATATATTTCTATAAGCCACACACAAAAATCAAGCTCTTTATATTTCAATGACAGCTATTCCATCTACATGAGCAATTGAGGAATGGAATATTTCAGACATAAAAAGAACATTAAGTTAAAACGTCCTGGACTAACAAATACCTACATCTTGTCGTTATGTTTATTTCACCGTAATCAAGCAACTGTTACTATGCTTCCAAATTTTTAAACAGTAACCACCACTATTACTATGTATAAGTAAATAGAAAACTTTCCTTCTAGAACTTTTTATGTAATTCAGAAAAACAGTTCCATTAATAGTGCCATGTTTCTTTACATTAACTTATTACTGTTATCAGTTTTTCCCTTTAACATAATCAGCATTCCAAATCTAATTCTCTCAAAATTTCACAATTTATGTTTCACTACGTTAAGGAAAACAACAACTGTCATGGAACTTTTTTTTTTTTTTTGGCTAATTTTAACCATATCATTACATTTAAGATACTTGCATTAAGAATATCCATATTAGCAACCTGATATGCTGGTGAACCTAATACTTTCTGGGGCAGTCCTTTAATTGTAATTTCCATGAGGACCTAAGAAAGATAAAAAGTTTTACTGTAAATTAGCCATAAAACTACTTTACTTAGTAAAAATCTAGTAGCGTTAGCTATATTCTATATTTTCAACAATTTATGGTTAAGTAATGCTCATTCATTAATGTAAATACGTTCCCAGTTTAAGTTTCAAATACAATGTTTATACGTTAATGTGAATGTTATTTTTAAAAGTTCAAATACAGAAATACAAAAAAATAAAACAATAAAGTCTTTTATCTCCAGTGAAAAATCAATGCTATCAGTTTGGAGTTTATGTTCAGGACCTTCTAAATTTCCATGTATTTTAGTACACAGAGAAACATAACTTCCTGGGCTAGCTGTCACATATAAAAATACATAATTATTTTTCTTATACCATTAATGATATTACACTGTGAGATACTCTGGAACTGACCTTCATCTAATTATGTTATGGAGTTTTCACATCAATATACATAGACATTTTTTAAGTTTACTTATTCTTTTAAGTAACCACTATGCTCAGTGTGGGGATCAAACTCATGACCCTGATACCAACAGTTGTACGCTCTTCTGTGGCATCTGGGTGGCTCAGTTGTTAAGCGTCTGACTCTTGATTTTGACCCAGGTCATGATCTCACAGTTGACCTTAGTCCTGTATCAGACTCCATGAGACAGTGCAGAACATGCTTGGGATTCTCACTCTCCCTCTCTCCCTGCCCCTCCCCCACTCACTCGCTTGCAGGCTGTAACAGACTTAAAGAAAAAAGAGTTGTATGATCTTCTAAGTCATCCAGATGCCCCCTATGTAGACATTCATAACTACTATAGGAACATGCATAGTTTATTCAAACATTTTTCTATTAATGGCCCTTGAGGGTATTTTTTTCATACCACAAAAAGATATTCTGCAATGAATTATGTACTCACTAGTGCCAAAATCAAGTATTTCAAAAGACTACTAACTAGAAGCTGGGTCTAAAGACACACTCTTGCACTCCCTACCAAAATAACACCAGCATTCTTCACAAAGCTAAAGCAAACAATCCTAAAATCTGTATGGAGCCACAGAAGACCCCAATTAGCCAAAACAATCCTGAAAAAAAGCAAAGCTGGAGGCATCGCAATCCCAGACTTCAAGATGTATTACAAAGCTGGTATCAACAACACAATATGGTACCAGCACAAAAACAGACACAGATCGAACAAAATATAGAATCCAGAAATGGATCCACAAATGTATGGCAACTAATCTGACAAAGCAGGAAAGAATACCCAATGCTACTGGAGTCAAAAGAAAGCTGAAATAGCCATGCTTATATCGGACAAACTAGATTTTAAACTAAAGGCTATAACAGGAGATGAGGAAGGGCATTATAGCATAATTACGGGGTCTACCCATCAAGAAGAGCTAATAATTATGAATGTCTATGCACCAATTCGGGGGCACCCAAACATATAAAACAATCACAACATAAGCAATCTTACTTGTAAGAATGTGGTAATTGCAGGGGATTTTAAAACTCCAGTTACAGCAATGGACTCACCATCCAGACAGAAAAATCAAAGAAACAATGGCCCTGAATGATACACTGAACCAGATATATTCTGGTTCTATATTGTAGTTTGACAGATATATTCACAACTTTCATCCTAAAGCAGAATACACATTCTTCTCAAATGCACATGGAACATTCTCCAATAGATTACATACTGGTTCACAAAAACAGCCCTCAAATCAATATAAAAGAACTGAGATCATACCATGCACATTTTCAGGTCACAATGCTCTGAAACTTGATATCAACCACAGAAAAATCAACCTCCAAATGCATGGAGATTAAAGAACATGGTACCAAAGAATGAATGGGTCTACCAGGCAATTAAAGAAGAAATTTAAAAATATATGGAAACAAATGAAATTGAAAACATGACAGCCCAAACTGGGATAAAGCAAAGGCAGTCTTAAGAGGAAAATATGTTGCAATCCAGGCCTATCTCATTAAACAAGAAAAATCCCCAAAACAAAATCTAACGGCACACTTAAAGGAAGCTGAAGCAGAACAACAAAGAAACCCCAAGGCCAGCAGAGGAGAAATGATAAAGACCAGAGCAGAAATAAACACAGAATCCAAAAAAAAAAAAAAAAAAAAAAAACCACAAAATGAAACAAAACAACAAACATAGAACAGAACAATGAAACTAAGAGCTAACTGCTTTTTTGAAAAAAACAAAATTGATAAACCCCTAGCCAGACTTCTCAAAAAGAGAGGCCCCAAGCAGATAAAATCACAAATGAAAAATGGATTTACCACAACCAATCCCTCAGAAATACAAGCAATTATCAGAGAACATTATGAAAAATTATATGCCAACAAACTGGACAACCTGGAAGAAATGAACAAATTCCTAAATACCCACACACTACCAAAACTCAAATGGGAAGAAACAGAAAATTTGAATAGACCCCCATTAACTAGTGAAGAAAATGAATCATTTATCAAAAATCTCCCAACAAATAAAAGTCCTGGCCCAGACGGCTTCCCAGGGGAACTGTACCAGACATTTAAAGCAGAGTTAATACCTATCCTTCTCAGGGCACCTGGGTGGCTCCGTCGGTTAAGCGTCCGACTTCGGCTCAGGTAATGATCTCACGGTTCATGAGTTTGAGCCCCCCATCTGGCTCTGTGCTGACAGTTCAGAGCCTGGAGCCTGCTTCAGATTCCATGTCTCCCTCTCTCTTTACCCCTCCCCCCCTCCCCCGCTCGCACTCTGTCTCTCTCAAAAATAAATAAAACGTTAAAAAAAATTAAAAAAAAAAAAAAAGAAAATACCTATCTTCAAGCTGCTCGAATAGTAGTAACGGAAAGAAATTTTCCGGACTCATTCTATGAAGCCAGCATTACCATGATTCCCAAACCAGACAGAGACCCCACAAAAAAGCAGAATTACAGGCCAATATCCCTGATACACATGGATGCAAAAATTCTCAACCAGATACTATCAAATCGAATCCAACAGCATATAAAAAGAATTATTCACCATGATCAAGTGGGATTCATTCCTGGGTTGCAGGGCTGGTTCAACATTCACAACTCAATCTATGTAATACATCACATTAGTAAAAGAAAGGATAAGAACCATATGATCCTGTAAACAGATGCAGAAAAAGCATCTGACAAAATACAGGATCCTTTCTTAGTAAAAACCCTCAAAGTCAGGACAGAAGGAACATACCTAAACATCATAAAAGCCATGTGAAAAGCCCACTAACATCATCCTCAATGGAGAAAAACTGAGAGCTTTCCCCGTGAGATCGGGAACATGACATGGATGTCCCTCTCACCACTGTGGCTTAACATAGGTTCGAAGTCCTAGCATTAGCAATCAGACAACAAAATGAAATAAAAGGCATAAAAATTGGCAAAGAAGTCAAACTTTCACTTTTCGCAGATGACAGGATACTCTCTACGTGGAAAACCCGAAAGACTCCACCAAAAGGCTGCTAGAACTGATACCTGAATTCAGCAAAGTAGCAGGGTACAAAAACCAATGCACACAAATCAGTTGCATTTCTATACACCAATAATGAAGCAACAGAAAGAGAAATCAACGAATTGATCCCATTTACAATTGCACCAAGAACCATAAAATACATTATACAAAGATGTAAAAGATCTGTATGCTGGAAACTATAGATAACTTACGAAGGAAATTGAAGACACAAAAAAATGTAAAACAATTTCGTGCTCATGGACTGGAAGAATGAATATTGTTAAAATGTCAATACTACCCCAACAATCTACACATTCATTCTTCTCAAAGCTAGAACAATTCTAAAATTTGTATGGAACCACAAAAGACCCCGAATAGCCCAAGTAATACTGAAGAAGAAAACCAAAGTGGGAGGCATCACAATCCCAGACTTCAGCCTCTACTACAAAGCTGTAATCATCAAGACAGTATGGTATTGGCACAAAAACAGACACATAGACCAATGGAATAGAATAGAGAACCCGAAATTGGATCCACAAATGGATGGTCAAACAATCTTTGACAAAGCAGGAAAGAGTATCCAATGGAAAAAAGACAGTCTCTAGCAAATGGTGCTGGGAGAACTGGACAGCAACATGCAGAAGAATGAAACTAGACTACTTTCTTACACGATGCACAAAAATAAACTGAAAATGGATGAAAGACCTAAATGTGAGACAGGAAATCATCAAAACCCTACAGAAGAAAACAGGCAACAATCTTTGACCTCAGCCGTAGCCATTTCTTACTCAACATATCTCATCAAAAAGCTGCTGCACTGCAAAGGAAACAACCAACAAAACCAAAAGGCAATGACAGAATGGGATAAAATATTTGCAAATAACATATCGGATAAAGGGCTAGTATCCAAAATCTATAAAGAACTTACCAAACTCCACACCCAAAAAACCAAATAATCCAGTGAAGAAGAAATGGGAAGAAGACATGAATAGACATGGCCAACAGACACATGAAAAGATGTTCAACAATCATCATCAGGGAAATACAAATCAAACCACACTGTGATACCACTTGACACAAGTCAGAGTGGCTAAACCTAACAAGTCAGGAAACAACAGATGCTGGCAACAATATGGAGAAACAGGAATCCTCTTTCACAGTTGGTGGGAATGCAAACTTGTGCAGCCGCTCTGGGAAAGTGTGGAGGGTCCTCAAAAAATTAAAAATAGAACTACCTTACAACCCAGCCATAGCACTACTAGGAATTTATCCAAAGGATACAGCAGTGCTGATTCATAGGGCACATGTATCCCAGTATTTATAGCAGTGCTTTCAACAACAGCCAAAATATGGAAAGAGCCTAAATGTCCATCAACGAATGAATGGATAAAGAAGACGTGGTTTATATATACAATGGAATACTACTTGGCAATGATTAACAATGAAATCATGCCATTTGCAGGAACGTTGATGAAACTGGAAGGTATTATGCTGAATAAAATAACCCAGTCAGAGAAAGACAGATACGTGTTTTCATTCATATGTAGATCCTGAGAAACTTAGAAGACCATGGGAAAAGGAGGGAAAAAAAGAGAGAGAGGGAAGAAGGCAAACCGTAAGAGACTCTTACAGAGAACAAAGTGACGGTTGATGAGGGGGTGGGGGAGAGGGGCAAATGGGTGATGGGCACTGAGGAGGGCATTTGTTGGGATGAGCACTGGGTGTTGTTGTATGTAAGCAATGAACCACGGGAATCTATCCCCAAAACCAAGAACACACTTCACACACTGTATTTTAGCCAATTTGACAATAAATTATATTTAAAAAAAAAAAATCCTACAGGAGAAAGGAGGCAAAAAAATCTCTTTGACCTTGGCCGCAGCAACTTCTTACTATGGAGGCAAGAGAAACAAAACCAAAAATGAACAACTGGAACCTCATCAAAATAAAAACCTTCTGCAGAGCAAAGGAAACAATCAGCAAAACTAAAAGGCAACCGAGAGAATGGGAGGAGGTATTTATTACAAATGACATCTCAGATAAAAGGTTAGTGTCCAAAACCTATAAAGAACTTATCAAACTCAACACCCGAAAAAATAATCCAGTGAAGAAATGGGCAAAAGACATGAACAGACACTTCTCCAAAGAAGACATTGAGATGGCTAACAGATACATGAAAAAATGCTCAACACTTCACTCATCATCAGGGAAATACAAATTAAAACCACAATGAGATACCACCTCACACCAGTCAGAAGGGCTAAAATAAACAACTCAGGCAACCACAGATTTGGTGAGGATGTGGAAAAAGAGGAATGCAAACTGGTGCAGCCACTCTGGAAAACAGTATGGAAGTTCCTCAAAAAATTAAAAATAGAACTACCCTACAACCCAGCAATTGCACTACTAGGTATTTATCCCAGGGATACAGGAGTGCTGATTCAAAGGGGTACATGCACTCCAATGTTTATAGCAGCACTATCAACAGTAGCCAAATTATGGAAAGAGCCCAAATGTCCATGGATGGATAAAGATGTGCACACACATATACACACACAATGAAGTATTAAAAGAATGGCACTCAAAAAGAATGAAATCTTGCCATTTGCAACTACATGGATAGAACTGGAGGGTATTATGCTAGGCAAAATTAGCCAGTCAGAGAAAGACAAATATATGATTTCACTCATATGAGGACTTTAAGATACAAAACAGATAAACATACGGGAAGAGAAGCAAAAATGATGTAAAAACAAGGATAAGGCAAAACATAAGACTCTTACAGACAACAAACTGAAAGTTGCTGGAGGGGTTGTCAGTGGGGGGGGATGGGCTAAATGGGTAGGGGGCATTCGGGAGGACACTTGTTGGGATGAGCACTGGGTGTTATATACATAGAGGATGAATCACTGGAATCTACTCCTGAAATCATTATAGCACTATATGCTAATTTGGATGTAAATTAAAGTAAAACAAACAAGAAACAAAAAAAAAAAATAAAGACACACCTCTCAAATGTGACAGAGCCTATCAAACTGCCATCCAAAAATATTGTACTGGTATTAACTTGAACGACTTTAACTTCAGTGACATAATGGTATAATAGAAAGTTTAGGGCGCTTGGGTGGATGTACGTTAAGCATCTGACTCTCGGTATCAGCGCAAGTCATAATTTCAGGGTTCTAGAGTTCAAGTCCCATTATCGGGCTCTGTGCTTACAGTGCGGGGCCTGCTTGAGATACTCTCTCTTCCTCTTGCTCTCTGCCCCTCCAGTGTGCACTCTCTCTCCCTCCCTCCCTCTCTCAACAAATAAACTTAAAAAAAAAAAAAGGAAAGAAAAGGTTATGTTGGTGAGTATGTTTTCACATTCTCATTTGAATCAAACACTAATGATAATAATAATAATAAATTGTATTTGTGGACTCATTTATTTCATTTCTGGCTCATCATACCCTTCACGTATTAATCATAAAACTACTACATTCCCTTAAAAAAAGGTAAGGGAGGAGATAAACTTCCCAAGTTCACTCAGCTAATAAATAATTTGGCTGCGATTCAACCTAGTCTGCTCCAGAGCCCTTGCTATTAACCACTATGATCTACTGCCATGGTAGTTATTGCTGTCCCAGTACACAGAGACTCAGAAGGAATTTAAGTACAGTCTATTTCATCTGCAGTTTATCTTGGGGAGACTCACTATTATAAAAAAGTATATCCAACTGGTTTTTTCCTTCTCTACTATAGGATAAAAAAAAGTCTTTAATACCAAAATACTTATCTCAGTTAAGGAGGGTTAATTTAAATTGCACAAGTTCCAAAGATTATTACCAGCTTAAATGTACAAACTAACAATTAATGGAGGTAGGCAATCTTATAAAATTAATGTTTAGCTCAGTTCACAGTTCATGTTCTTAACCCCAATTTTCTCTGTATGGCTCATTCTTATGACAGTGGAATAGTTCTGTATTGCCGGTATAGTCATTTACTTTACTGAGGTTTCAGACGACTCTGAAGTCAATGGAATAACATTTATTACAGGGCTAAATTGCCGATAAATACTTGATACAAAATGTCTTCTCAAAACATGGTCTGTGTAAGTAGTATTTTTTCCAATAAAAAATTCAATTTCAGAATATGATTTTTAAATTCCAGCATGAATTATCTTACTTACCAATGTTTTTGATACAGGAAATACTTCTGACTTTACTATGCTTTCTAACGATTTTAGTAAGAGTGTCAAAACTTCAGAACCTGGTCTCTCTTTTTTGTTACCTATCAAAAAGGAAAAGGAAGAATGTGGTTCTAAACATGCAAGTATTTTTAGGGGTGAAAATACAGTATTTTTAGGAATAAAAACATATACTTAGCTAAGAGAGACTAATTTTTAAAGTAAATCAATAAATTGCCTTGTTTAAAAGAAAATTAAAGTCTGGAAGCTACATGCTTCAAAAATTGACTCTAAAATAATTTTATTTATAAAAGCCAAACAATTCACTGAGTTCTATAAAAATTATTTGATCAGTATTATAGTAGTTACCTGATTCAATGATTGATTTCATCAAGCTAATTAGTTCCTTCCAAATAGCATTGACAACTGCCTCTGCCAAACAAAACAAAACAAACTTTAGAAATGAAGCAGACAGTACTATAAAGGCTCACCCTTTTACCTTTATGCTAAAGAAGCTGAGCCATTCTTAGTCTAAAACAGAATTCTTATAATATTCAGCCTTGTAGTCAGTTTATGAAACATCTACTTTTTTAAACACAGGTTTAAACAAACAAAAAAATCTTCTCTTAAGTATTTACCAGAAGCATCTTTTCCAACCGCAACAAAGCTATCATGAACAGCAGTGATAAGCGTACTTGCATGTTTGGAAAAAAAAGAAGAGCTGCTGATTAATGGATGTTCGAGTGGCTCTAAAAAAGAAAAAAAAGACAATTATGCCGATCCAAAGCCTTATGAAATAAATGTATCAATGTAAAATTTTAGGTGGTCCGACATGTGTTTTCTATTAAAAAGATTTATGCTTATATCACACAGAATTACAGAATATTTTGGCTGTGGGGGAAAAAAGCATGTCTTGTCACCCCAATGTACAATGATCTGAACGGTTTTTAAAAAGTAAATACCTAAGCTCAGTACAAGTTTGTTTTGCTTAGCAAAACTCAAGACTTCTGGACCCAACAAAAAATGAAGCAGCATTTCAAGTCCCAAAAGTTGAATAGAGGGGATTGTGGCCATTCCACCAAAATTTGAACTTAAGTTCATCCGAGGAGTCACAGGAGTTCCATATGGGGAAGGACCTTAAAAAAAAAAAAAAAGAAAGAAAGAAAAAAGAAAAAAAAAAGGTAAGTTACATAAGCTAAATTAGCTAACCAAATGAACATATTTTGTTTACTTCATTTCAGTGAAATATATTTATAAAAGTAAATACTTTGTTTCTGAAATAAAAGTTGAGTTCTTGTTTAAAACCTGTAAGAGTTCCTAATTAGTAGGTTAATAACAAGATTACTGTCACTTACCAATTCTAATGTTTTATTACTTATTTTTTGAGAAAGAGAGCATGAGTGGGGAGGGGCAGAGAGAGAGGGAGACACAGAATCTGAATGAGGCTCCAGGCTGAGCGTCAGAGCCCAACTTGGGGCTTGAACTCACAAACCACAAGATCATGACCTGAGCCGAAGTTAGACGCTTAACTGACTGAGCCACCCAGGTGCCTGTGTCAGATACCACTTAAATTAAGATAATAATACTATGAAATATTAATATGCACACATTTCTAACACTTAAATATAAAAATCTGACTATAATAACTAACAAAATAATATACAGCAAATAATTTTCTTTCAATACTATATATGCTAAGCCACTTTTTAAAAAACATCTGTTAAGATCTGTTGTTTTTAATAATAACTCTAAGGTTCTGGTTCCGAAACAAACTCAACAGTCATTTGTAATATATCTCACAGATACAGTAGAAAAACGCAGATCTTCAACTACAACAATGCAAGTACAACAGTAACACATAAGGAAAACAAGAGTATAGGATGGATTTTGTGATAAGGGAGCCAAAATTACGAAGTGCTTCATTTTATATGAGTAACACTTAGCAAAGGTTTCATTTCAAGTCCTTTTTAAAAACAGAAAAAGAACCAAGTATGTCTACCTTACCTTTGTGTATAGGAGTCATGGGATTTAAACCGGGAGAAGTAGCTACACGAGATGAACTGCCTTGAGGTAAAGCATTAGAATCGATGCTTATTGTACTCTGAATCAGAGGCACGCACACCTATTGGGGTTAAAAACAAAAAGAAAGGGAAACTATCTCTAAACTACCTAATTTTCCATAATTTTTTTAAAGTCTTGCATAATACAGTTAAATTTAAGAAGCAATCTAAATTCTTTTGATATGTTGAATCCTACTGGCTGTTTGGATGCACTGCCTAAATACTAAAATTGGAAAAGTAAACATTTTTATTACAACTATATTTGCCATGTGTAATACCTGTAAGTTTCGTTACTAAATTCCAAATGGGAAATTATATCTGTAAATAATGCCTGAGTTTTAATGCTATTGGTAGAGACTCATTTTAAGCTTTTAAAAAATTCACCCTAAGAAAATATAAACTAAGACAACCTCAAGCTCATTTTCTAAGATCATTCCAGTACCAATCAAATCTAGCCAATGCATAACTTCAACCAATGAATGTGTGGGACAACTGGGTAAAATAAGCCTACTAGGACCTCATAATGGTAGAATTTGGAAAAATTATGATCTCAAATTACCTATTACCATTAATGCCCAATTCTAATTAATTCATGCTATTAAGTTTAAAATCTTTAATACATTAATTAAAATTTTACAAACTTGCTAAAAATTCCAGTATATTACAAAACCCGAAGAATATACTATACTCACTGCTGTGCAATTGTGTATATAGACAAAAAGACTAAGACTACAGATTTAAAAATAAAATGTACTCCAAAAACCCAGATAAAGAAATGAAAAAGATAAAAGAAATTATCAGAGCTATCCTTTTTTTTACTTATTGTACAAATATTCAGAAACCAAACATGGGATTCATTGCAAAAATAAAGGAAGTATAAGTAAGATTAAATAAACTTTATGTCTAAATGCCAGCAAGGGCAGTTGGCAAGATGGCGCCAGCAGGGGGGTGGAGAAGCTGCTGCTGGGCCCCAGTGGGTCCACCATAGCGGCTGCCAGCATGACCTGACCAGCAAGGAGGAAGAGGGCCAAAGCCTATGGTCCTCAGATTAGATAGAGGATGTTACAATTTTGTAGCCTAGAAAGTTACAAAAAAATAAGAACTGATCCAACTTTTATCAACCAAGTGTAGCACTTGATTTCTATTTCAGTAATGTTGATTTTATTCTCAATTACATTCTAAATGTTATGGAATTTCCTTTCAAAAATCTTTCAAAATGACTTTAGAGTTAGATATTTGAGTGTTTGCTGGTTGAGAAAGCTTTAGAGGCTCCATTTCACACAACTGGAGAATCTTTTGAGGGAAATAAAAAATTCTGTGTTAGGAAGAAAAGATTTTTTATATATTGTGATCTGCTAACACAGCAAATGTAATACTGAAAGAACAGACTGTTAAGAATTTAAGAACACATTAAAAAACTCCAATCATTAGAGCCAAAACTTGTATTACCTGTTCAAAATTAGCAGGAAGATGAGGTCCAAGTCTCATTAGTAAATACCACCAGACTTCTAGTTTTGTTAGTGCTAGAGTTTCTGTTCTCACGTGGATGGAACTCAAAGGCTGCATTAACAACTTCAATCTTTTCGCACTGCATAATATTTCTTAAAAGAAAATAAGCACGTGGGCAAAAACATGTAAGAAGTTAAGATAAGTTTTGTGGTTTTACTAAAAACTAAATTTTAAAACTAAGTATGTAAGTCTCCTTTTATCATCGCAAGAGAATAGATTAAAAATAAATTTTTTTTAGGGGCGTCTGGGTGGCTCAGTCGGTTAAGCGTCCAACTTTGGCTCAGGCCATAGTCTCACAGTTCATGTGCTCGAGCCCCGTGTCGGGTTCTGTGCTGACAGCTCAGAGCCTGGAGCTCACGTTCCTTCTCTCTCTCTCAAAAATAAACATTAAAAAAAATTATTTTGGGAGGCACCTGGTGGCTCAGTCAGTTAAGCATCCCACTCCGGCTCAGGTCATGATCTAATGTTTCTTGACTTTGAGCCCCGCCTCGGGCCCTATATGCTGACAGCTCAGAGCCTGGATCCTGCTTCAGGTTCTGTGTCTCCCTCTCTCTCTCTCTCTGCCCCTCCCCTGCTTGTGCTTTCTCTCTCAAAAATAAAAAATACTTTATAAAAAATTTTTTTAAACCAACAACTGTTCTTGTTACACCTCAAATTTTCACTTTGACAAACTCCAATACAACTAGACTGTACTTAAGATGGCCATAAATAAATAAATAAATAGAATAAATAATGTTTATTAGATACTGTGTGTGCGCCAGGGACAATTTTCCCAAGAGACATTTGGCAACATATATGGCATCTCTGGCTGTTAGACCGGAGAGGCAGGAGGTATAGAGAATGCTGCTGGCATCTAGAATGCACCCAGGGATACTGCTAAACTTCTTTCAACACATGGGACAGTCCTCCACAACAAACCATCCAGCCTAATGTTCCATGTGAGTGATAACAACTGGGGATACATAAGAAGACCTCTGTGCTCAAGTAAATTATCAAAAAGACTTAATAGGGATTTTGAAACATCTGTCCAGCTGTGTTATTTGATGAAATGGCATTAATATTTCTGACAGTTAATTTGCCATTTAGCTTGCACAATTAACATTTCTATAAAGAAAATAAAGTCAAACCACTGTGCAAACAAATACTCTAATCCTTTTTGAACCCTTACTGTACTTATGAGAAGAGTGCTACAATAATATCCCTACAGCAGAAACTGACAGTTACCATATTTTTAGTTACCTCTTTCACTCAGGACAGTGATGGATACCCAATATTTTATTCCTTTACTCAGTCTCCCATTTAGCCATTCTACCCAATGAGATTTAAAGGTAAGTGTATGTAGAATTTCTCGAAAGCTCTAGCGATAGATGGCTCAGCTGGGAAGAAATTCATTTTTGCTCTTCTGCCTTCTCCCTTTCCTGTAGTCTATAATTAAGACATACTGAAGATAACAGAAGAGAAAGGCAGGCAGCTGATTCCTTAAGACTTCTTGGATCCATAATACCAGGGCCAGACTTTTTAACTCTGGACTTATTTCAAATGAGATAGCATTTTATTTACCTTCTTTAAGTTATGTCTATTTTATGCTTTAACACTCAACTTTTACACAAGTCCAATAGGTTTAGTCCAGAACGCTAACTTGCATTACCAGTTCATAAACAAAAAGGTAATATTTACAATTTGTGCCTGGCAATGTACTTTTACCAACATTTTCAATAAAATTATAGGTAATAAAAATAATCACTTTATAAAACACACTAAGGAAAAAGGGATTAATGATCTTCACCAGAGAAAAATATAACATGAAATCAACATTACTTAGCAGATCTTATAAACATCCAATATTGTTTATATCTAAGGTAAGTGGGTACTCATGCTGATCTACTTTTGGGCTACATACTTTCTCATATTTACAGTTGACCCATCAACAATATAGGTTTGAATTGCATCGGTCCCCTTATACAGTTTTTTTTTTTTATAGTATAGTAAAGATATTTCCTCTTATGATCTTAACATTTCTTTTTTCTAGCTTACTTTATCCTAAGACCAGAGTTTCCAATACATAAACAAAATACAGGTTAATCAACTATTTATGTTATTGGTAAGTCTTCTGGTCAACAGTGGGCAAATTGTAGTTAAATGTGGGGGGAGTCAAAAGTTATATACAGGCTTTCAATTGTGGTGGGGTGTTGGTGCCCCTAACTCTCACACTGTTCAAGGGTCAACTATATATCAAACACCTCCGCTAGGTAACAGGAAGATAAAGTAAATCAAAAGGAGTCAATTCTATAGATTAGTAGCAATGACCCACTATTAGGTACTGTTCCAAAGGTCCTGAAAAAGTTCATCAGTCACTGATACTTTTGTTCCATAGCAATCATAATTTTTTAGCTGTAAATTTCAAAAATGCCTAGCCTTTTAAATTCTATTTTTAGCTACAAGTTTATTCTCTTAAAATAAAAAAAAAAATTTAACAGGTTATTTCAATATAAAGCCCAAAAGATCAGAAAAGCTTTGTTCTTTTCATCTTGCTTGAGTGAAATCCATAGAAAAATCAAAAATTTTAAATAAGACTGACTTACCTGGATTCAAAGCAAAATTATCTATTAAACTCTTCCAGGCAATAAATGCTATTTTTTTAATCATGGGTGCTCCACTACGAAATCCTAGTTCTTCCAGCTGTAATAGAGAATTAATGAAACTCCCACTTCGATGCAAGGTCTAAAAATGAAAAATCATTAGAAAGTTATTTACCTGACTAAAACAATATACAGGCACTATTATTAACCTAATTCATTCAGTGTTAGCTATGTAAAGTCTTAAAAACTTAAGTTTAAAATGTACTGATTTTTATACGTACACTCAAAACTCAAGATCACAAAATATAAGGCTCCATAAAGTACATAATGCATAACACAGAACATTTCTGACAATAGAGAAAATGAGGAAGGTTTAAGAAAAATCTCAAATTTTACCAACATAACAGTATCCGTAAGGAAATCAGTAATTAAAAAAAAGTAAGAAATGTTGAACCCTGAAACTAATAAAAATAGTTTTTAAAAATATACTCAAAAAGACAAAACGTTAAGGGAAAAATGGACAGATGACAAGTAAATTATGAATAACAAGGAAAAATACATTAAAAATGAAACCGCAATCTCAACCGGCTGTAAATCACATCCAAACTGAACAGAATATAAATAACAAAAAATAACTTGCTTAGAGAATCCATAAGTAAAAGCTAGTAGAGCTAATAAATTCAGTATACAAGATCAACACACAAAAATCACCTGTGTTTCTACACAACAGCAATGAACAATCTGAAAAGGAAATCAGGTATTTCCATTTACAATAGCATCTAAAAGAATTAAAACTTAGAAATAAATCTAACCAAGGAGGTGAAAGACTTGTACACTAAAACCTATCAAGTATTGCCGAAAAACATTTAAAAAGACCTAAATAAATGGAAAACCATCCCATGTTCATGTATAGAAAGATTTTTTAATACCATTAAAATGTCAATTATTACACACGGCAATCTACAGATTCAACACAAATCAAAAATAAACTCAAAAGGAATCAAATATAAAAAGTTATGAGAACGAAAACTATAAAAATCCTACAAAAATGCACAGGGAAAAAGATTCATGGCACTGGATTTGGCAACAATTTCATGTCTATGACACCAAAAGCACAGGCAATTAAAGAAAATCTAGTTTTTATGGGACTTCAAAACTAAAAACTCCTGGGCACCCGGGTGGCTCAGTCGGTTTAGCATTCAACTCTTGGATTTAGCCTGAGTCATGCATGATCTCATGGTTCGTGAGTTCAAGCCCCACATCTTGGGATACCCTCTCTCACTCTCTCTGCCTTTCCCCTTGCTCATTCACTTTCTCTCTCTCTCAAAATAAACTTAAAAACTAAAAACTCCTGTGCACCAAAGGATATTATCAATTGAAAAGATATTTGAAAAATATTTGAAAATCCCAGACCTATAAGGGTTAACATCCAAAATAAAGAACTCCCCCTACAACTCAACAACAAAAATGAAACACCCAAATAAAAAGTGGGCAGGGCTGCCTGAGTGGCTCAATCGGTTAAACATTCAAGTCTGGATTTCAGATCAGGCTATGCATGATCTCACGGTGGGGCTCTAGGATCAAGCCCCACATCGGGCTCTGTGCTGGGCATAGACGGTGCTGATTCTCTCTCTCTCTCTCTCTCTCTCTCTCTCTCTCTCTCTCTCTCTCCCCCCCCCCCCAACAACTCCCCAGTGCTCTTGCTCTCTAGAAAAACAAAAACCCACCAGCCACAAAACAACTTATTGAGTTACACTATAACTACTATGGATATCACTTGGATTACCATGAGAAAAAGCAAAAGGAAAGCTCTAGAATGTTCAAACTGGTGTGAAAGCTAAGCACTACCATAAACAGCACCATGCTAGAAAAAAAATACAAATAAAAACTACGACTAAGAAAACGTATTAAAGGGAAACACCAAACTTAAGAGTGACTAAAAGATTCACAAGGAATAGTACCTGCTATCTACTGGACACAGTGGGACAGCCCTGAGCTAAAGTACTTTCAAATATGATTAAAACCAGAAAGGGGAAGCAGGAAAATGGGAAGGCCCTCTGCCCAAGGTTAATGCCCAGGAAGAAAGAAATTCTAAGTTATTCAAACAGGAAAGAGAAAGAAGAGGTTGGTTGCCGTAACTAGTCTGCTCCACTGGAAACGGCTTTATACGAAAATCACCTAAATGTGAAAAATTCATTAGGCCAATAGACTTATGTTTCAAGAAGGCCGACATAATACAGCTCAGCCTGAAAGTCACCTTTTACCTCAACATATGGTATAAAGAAAAACCCTTTATCCCCACTATATACAACTTTGGGTATTACTACCAAAGGTATTGTCATGGACAAAAATGTAAGCAAGCTGGGTCCTGTGACACAACAAACATGTAAGGTTATTCTGGAGAAATATGCCCAAGTTACTAGCAATCCTGAAAATGATGGATGC
Source organism: Herpailurus yagouaroundi (assembly GCF_014898765.1). Lineage (NCBI taxonomy): Eukaryota > Metazoa > Chordata > Mammalia > Carnivora > Felidae > Herpailurus > Herpailurus yagouaroundi. The sequence continues at coordinate 34,245,704 of NW_024412395.1, read as the reverse complement.
AGAGATGCGGTCTTACTGGCTTGACAGCAGTTACCTACAAGTAACTCTTTACAATTACTGAAGACTGCACACCAATCAGGAAAACCCACCATTACTATGATTATTTCTTGTATGTCTGCAATCACCAAGAGAACTATTTACTGTATTGTCAAAAACATGAAAATGGCCCAGTTTTACAAAACAAAATGTTCTGGAATGGCTATCATATCAAAAAACAAAAAAAAAAAAAACAAGTTTGGCAAGGATGTGGGAAAATTGGAGCCCTGGTGTATTACTGGTAGGAATGTAAAAATAGTGCAGCCACTGTGGAAAACAGTTTGGAACCAGCAATTCCACTCTTACACATATATCCAAGAGAATGAAAAGTAGAGAATACAAAAGATATTTGTACACCAAAGTTCACAGCAATTATTCACAATAGCTGAAAGGTAGAAACAACTCAAATATCTGTCAACAAATGAGTAAACTGAGTTACACACCATGAAATATTCAGTTGTAAAAAAGAATGAAATTTAGTTAATTTCTACAACATAAAACTTGAAAAAATGTCTAGCATAAACCATAAATAGAAAGACAAATAGTGCATGATTCCATTTATGTGGGATGCCTAGAATTAGCAAATCCATAGAGACAGCAAGTAGAACAGCAGTTACCAGAGGCTGGGGCTAGGAGACTAAAGAAGTTCTTGCTTAACATATATAAAACTGTTGACGAATATAAAGTTTTGGGTATAGATAATAGTGACGTTTACAAAACTTGTGTATATATTTAATGACAATGAAATGTACGTAGGACGGTTACGATAAATAGGTTTATTTATCACAGCAAAGAAAAACACCTCCCCTCTCCTTAGAAAAAAACCTGGCGGGGCGCCTGGGTGGCTCAGTCGGTTAAGCGGCCGACTTCAGCTCAGGTTATGATCTCGCGGTCCGTGAGTTCGAGCCCCGCATCGGGCTCTGTGCTGACAGCTCAGAGCCTGGAGCGTTTCAGATTTTGTGTCTCCCTCTCTCTGACCCTCCCCTGTTCATGCTCTGTCTCTCTCTGTCTCAAAAATAAATAAACGTTAAAAAAAAAAAAAAAACCTGGCTTAAAGAAGACAGAACACGTGGTTGATCCTCATTATTCATCAGAATTAAGTTCTATAAAGTCCACTGCAAACACTGTGTTAGCAAGTACTGAGCCCTTGCTCCTAGGGAAGATGCAGGTTAGGCTCCTATGAGAACCTTTTCTGTCAACCAATCGACATCAATCTTATATTTATTTGTTTAAAGATACCGTATGTATTGTTGATTCATAATCAGTGAACTCACAGCCAACAGCACTGTAACTCATGCCTGAACAGAGCTCATCTAATACATGTAATTTCTGAGGCGCCTGGGTGGCTCTGTTGGTTAAGCGTCCAACTTCATCTCAGGTCATGATCTTGTGGCCAGTGGGTTCAAGCCCCGCGTTGGGCTTTGTGCTGACAGCTCAGAGCCTGGAGCCTGCTTCACATTCTGCGTCTCCCTCTCTGTCTGTCCCTTCCCCGCTCATGCGTGTGCTCTCTCTCTCTCTCTCTCAAAAATAAATACAAACATTAAAGAAAATTTTTAAAAATAATACATATAATTTCTCCCCAGGGCACATCACATAATCTTCCTGTGCTTAAGAATCATGGACAACACTTTGGCACTAAGCCTGAGGGTCATTTAAAACTAAATTCACCAAGAAAAAGCACAAAATGCGGAAAATATGTCACCAAGCGGATTACGAAAAGGACATCTGTTTACAAATGAATACTGAGAGCTCAAATAAAAAGGCAGCGCATAACGTTGCTCTACCTCAGCTGGGAACCTGCACGCTGGGGTGGATCTCTTTTGCCATTATGCAGATTTGCAATTTACTGGAAAAGCAAAAGTATTTACCGTGGGTTTGCAAACAAATTTTATTAAGCAGCTGAATTTACATCTATAGGATCAGCTCCACTATGTAAAGTTAAGACATGAAAGAAACTCATGTATAAACTACAAAATATTCATGATCTGTGGACTTACCTTCCCAAGAAGTTTGACAAACAAAGGCCACAATTTTAACACGTAAGTCTCATTCTTACTCATAAATAGCTTTTGGAGTTCTGAAAGTAATTTCTGCAAACAAATGCAAAAATATTTACCAAAAGACTTTTGGGAAAACAAAATATGCAGTATCAGACTATCTTAGTTGAATAGCTTTTCCCAATATTTTATTAGAAAATTTCCAAGTATATAGCAAAGCTGAAAGTTTTACATTGAATTTCCAAATATAAATACATACCATTAACATCTTACGATAACTGTCTTATCACAAATCTGGCCATTCCTCCATCTATCAATTGAGCTTAATTTTCTTCTACCAATATACGTTTCCCAGAAAACCAGCATGTATACCATAAGAGTTCAAATGATAACATTTTAACTTAAAAATACATTAACAGCTTCATGGGTAGCAGACACCTGAGAACATTTTAGTTCAAATTTATGAAGAATTTTATATATACTCTTGGAAAATAAATTTATCAAAATAAAAAAACTTGCAAAGACATTGGAGCTACTTTAGTAGTCTCCAAACATTACCATAAGGCCTCTTGAATTTTAAAAAATAAACAAAATCCCAGGTTTTAAAATCTGGAAGGCTCCCTCACTACACCTGGATTACTGAAGTTACCTCTGAAGTACCTTCCCTTCTTCTACTCAACTCCTCTAGAGTCTATTCTCAACACAGGCACAACAATCCCTTTAAAGCCCAAGTCAGTACATATAACGCTCAATACTCAAAACCTTCAAATACAGTTTTCAATAAAAGAAAGTGAAAAATTCCTTACAATATCTCCCAAGGTCCTATGTGATTTGGCCCTCTGTTCCTCTGACATCATCTCCTATCCTCTCACCCTCATTCACTCTATCATATTGCCCTTGCCAGTGTTCACTGAACACCAACTAACACACAACCATCAGAACAGGGCCCTTTGCTCTCAGTTTCTCCTGCCTGGAATTAACTTACTCCATATTATCCAAGTAGCTAATTCTTGTACCACTTTCAAATCACTGCTCAAATATCCTATTCTTTTTCCTTCCCTGACTGCCACACCCTTCCTCTACAATGGCACTCTTCATCTAGTCTGTTTTCCATCATGTTCTTCACTGAATATACTGTATTCTTTATTGCCTCTCCCACTAGACAATAAGCTCCACAAGTTCCTTTTGTTCTTTGCTATATTCAGTGTCTAAAACAATGCCTGGCATATACAGGTGCTAAATAAATATTTGTTACAAGAAATAAAGATAGAAAAGCTTATTAGGAAAAGTTATTAGTAAACAATACATTATATGCACTTATGTGCTTTAAATTTATACCTATTGAGATTGTGTAAAACAATCCAAATAGCACTCAAATTAGTTAATGTTCTCCCTTTTCCAGAAATGCAATCCCTTTCGGGGCGCCTCGGTGGCTCAGTTGGTTGAAGTGTCCCAACTTTGGCTCAGGTCATGACCTCACATTTTGGGAGTTCAAGCCCCGCATAGGGCTCGGTACTGACAGCCTGGAGCCTGCTTCTGATTCTGTATCTCTCTCTCTCTCTCTCTCTCTCTCTCTGCCCCTCCCCTGCTCATGCTCTGTCTCTCTTGCTCTCAAAAATAAATAAACATTAAAAAAAAAAAAAAAAGAAATGCAATCCCTTTCAATCACTATTCATTGGTGAAGTAAAATGCCTAGATCCTACAAACACTGAATAGACACTCCTTCCTTAATCTAGGAGCAGTGTGCCTACACTACCTTAAGCAATTACTTATGTTTTATTCGAAGAGGAACTTCCTATATCATAATGAAATGATACCACTATGAGCTCTAAGCTTGGGCCAGAAATTTACAATTCAGTATCCAAAAAAATCCTTAAAGTAATACTTACAGTAGTCATAAGCTGCTCTGTGATAGATGCTATTTCTTGTTGTTTTTGAAGCAACAACGGCATTCCCATCTCTAAAGCAGTTGCTCCTCTCAAATGTACCTTTTGGGCTGAATGAACCACTAACGGTATGACCAGTTTTGCCCACCTAATTGACTCTTCTCCCATTTGAACTGGGGCTTGTTCAATTAGCCTATAATAAAAAAGTCAACGAATAAATTAGCTTGACCTCACCTTTTATGTCTAAACTACTAGGAAAATAACCAGCACAAAGAAATATACCTAGTACAGTCCATTTGTTTCAGAATACGCATACACATATACATATACGCATACATACACACAGATCGAACTTTTACTGGCTAATTTGTAGATTTCCATATTACTTTTTTTTAATGGTTATTTATTTGTAGAGAGAGCACACACACGCAAGCGGGTGAGGGGCAGAGAGAAAGTGGGAGAGAGAATCCCAAGCAGGTGCCGCACCGTCAGTGCAGAGCCCAACTAGAGGCTCAATCTCAAAAACTGTGAGATCGTAACCTGACCCAAAAATCAAGAGCCGGACACTTAACTGACTGAGCCACCCAGGCATCCCTAGTATCAATGTTTTTATACAATTAAATTTAACATTCTTTTAGAAGATAGCCAGAGAATGGTAACATGTGAGCATCACTCAGGGCATCAGAACACTAAGTAGAGTTAAGGCAAATAGCTCAATTAAAGAAAACTTTAAAGAATGGAAAAACGACGTAAGACAAATCACAGCAACAAAGTCTTTGTGCTGTTAGTATGTCCTTTAAAGCGCAGGGATGGATAGAAGTTAGGGGATTTTCCTGTTCTCCCATTTGCTGCTAGTCACTGTTATTGCCTTCTGACATATCCCCTAAGTCTACTTGAAAGCCTATTATTCTTTAAACTCTTGCAAAAGCTTTAATGGAAATAATTTTTAAAATCAGAACTCTGTTACCAGCATCAGCACAACCAAGACTTTTTCTTTATTTTTATGTACACTCTCTGCCCAACATGGGGCTCAAACATATGACCCCAAGATCAAGAGTCGCATACGTTACCAAATGAACCAGCCAGGCACCCCAACCAAGACTTTATTTTTATGACTCAGTAAAAATTAACAAGGAAACCTACTAATTTAAACTCATCTAATTCCTTCTTTTTCCTGTTATCTTTTCTCCTTGAGACTTTTAGAAGACATTTCCGTTCTTTAAATGTCTAACTCAAGTTCCCAAAGTCCACTCTTTGAAGTGAATTCTAAATGTACTGCAATTATTCTTCCAAAGCAGCAAACTCATACCTTATGATGACATTTAATGCTTCATAATCAACAACAGCAGAATGCAGCTCTCCTCTATTAAATATTATTTCTAATGAATCAATTATAGTGGATACCTAAAAAACAGAACCAAATAAATACAAATCAAGTAAACCTGAATTTTTTAAGTGGTGCGTAGTTACGAAAACTTATATAAAAACCATACTCACTACTTTGCCAATGATTTCAGTGGAAAACGTCTGCTTGGATATCACCCAAAGTGCCCTAGTACGTACATTTTTGTCTGAGCTCTTAACACTATCATTCAATTTTAAAAGCAGTTCTTCAATATCTGTGTCTGAAAAACAAGCAGCTTTAATTATGTAAAACAGTTTATATCCTTTAAAATCTCAAATATAGAAATAGAGCAAAACATACTCTACATTGTCAAAAAATTAAATGCATATCCAGAGATTAGGATCAGTGAACCAATGTTGGTATCAAACTTCTTCCCAAAACACAAAACTTTATCAGAGAAAACAAACAATAGATTTAATTTTGTGCAACTGAAAAAACTGTATAGGCATCATTAATAGCCTTGAACATATAAGACAAATTTTGGCAAGATGTTATAAATCCTATACCTCTGCTCTAAAATGAACAACTTCTACTTTAGATTGGGAACATTTCCACATATAAAAAAGAATGGGCAGAAACTTTACCTTCAGAAAGAAAGATGGTAATAACTTTAAGGAATCCTTATTCCCTATCCCTGATTTCTCCCTCTGTAAAGTTCACCTCCAAAGTTTGCATTAAAATGGCAAACTACAGGGGAGCCTGGGTGGCTCAGTGGGTTGAGAGTCAGACTCTCAGTTTCAGCTAAGGATCTCATGGTTTGTGGGTTTGAACCCCCCCCCCCCCAATCAGGCTCCACCCTGTGAGCAGAGCCTGCATGGGACTCTTTCTTCCTCTCTCTGCCCCTCTCTTGTTCTCTCAAATAAATTAAAAAAATAAAATAAAATGGCAAACTACAAAAGAATAATTAAGATTACTTGAAAACTTAGCTACTTTTGGTTCCAAATTACCCCAATACCACTACGTGAAAGATCTTCAATTCAGCATGTTCCTTAGTGCATATGCTTGTTTTATACTACAATAAATGACCATCTAAATTACTAACTTCTAAAGCAGATATGCTTTATACAGGAAAAGGTTCAATTTTCACTGCAATCATTTTTAAAATAGACTTATGCTCTTTTTAGAGCAAATTTTATGGTATCAGAGTTAAAGCTACATCTAGAAAAAAGATCTTCTAACGATGACAAAACATCATTTCTTTGTCAAAAGCAAATCCTAGACTACAAATCACAAAACTAATAGAAAAGTAACAGTACTTTTAACATACCAAACTATATTTATAAACTCTAAAAAATATTAAGTCATAATAAATTTACCTGATAATCCTGAGGTAATTTTGGGATTATACAAACAAAACCCCAAGGCCTGTAGAGCAGCACTACTGAGGTCTGAGTTTTGACTGGAAATGTGAATCTGTAAAAACAAAAAGCACATTTGTTACAAACAATTACAACCGTAAATAAATTCTTAAGGAACAAAAGTGGACCAGAAAACAAAATTACTTTAGCCTAATCAATCAAATGTTTGAGTAGATAAAAAAGGAATAAAAATCAGGAGTCATGTACATAGCTTGGCCAAAAAAGGAAGAATGGCACTAGATACAGACCACCTAAAAAAAAGTGTTCTCTTAAAAGATACAGAATGTCTCCAACTCCACACACCTGAAGGCAATAAAAAAAAGACAACAAATGGAAAATGCTGAAGACACCTCCACAAAAGATAGGCAAAAGACTCAAAGACAAAAGCTGACATTCTAGCTTTAGAGTGGAGTGACACCTCTACGACAGGGAGGAATTGGAATGTAACATTTACTGAGAATCTAAAGTGATAGAAGCTTTAAGCATTATCTGAATCTTTTAAAAGAAATCCCTACTTTGCAGATTGGAAAATTTTAATGTCCATCTGGAATTCAAAGCCCAATCCATATTATGTATGTGAAAGCTGTAAAATCCCAAACCTGTCAAAGGTAATCTTGCTATATTCCCCAACCCTACAATTATTTGTAACCCTGTGTTTTTCTTGGTACCATTTCCTACTCCAAAGTGATTTATCTTCAAATCCTCCCACTGCTCTGAATCAGATATCCAAGAAATTCTCAGCTATTTGCTGCTCTTGAGCAGGAAAAATAGTAAAGTATATGAACAGACACTTCCTTGGGACACCTCTTTTATAATTAATCAAACAAAACAATAAAAAAGACCAAACTCTGGAGCATAAGAGATAACAGAACAACCAGTTCAAAGAACCACAAAAAGACAGTCTTAAACACCTAAGACTTTGAAAGCCACTGCTGCATCTCCAGGAGAATATCTATGATCAACTCTTATTAAATATATATTGCCTGAAAGTATTCCTTAACAGTGTTGTCTTCAAGAATGCTTGGGGTGGGGGCAGGGGGGACACCTGGGTGGTTCAGTGGGTTAAATCTCTGACTTCAGCTCAGGTCATGTTCTCCAGGTTCAGGTTCGGGAGTTCGAGCCCTGTGTCAGGCTCTGTACTGACAGCTTGGAGCCTGGAGCCTGCTTCTGATTCTGTCTCCCTCTCTCTGCCCCTCCGCCCCTTCATGCTTTGTCTCTCTCTCAAAAATAAATAAACATTAAAAAAAATGTTGTGGGTTCCTAGACTTGATACTAACAGTATTCTAAATACAGAAACATGTTGTATTTCGACCAGCCTGGTTCTTGTTCTAAAGGAGTTCAATTATCCTTGCAGTGCTTAATAATTCACCCAGAAAGCTTTTGTTGATTGTCAAGCTTCTGTTGATTTTACTATTAACCACTCACATGCTTCCAAATAATTATTAATCAGGCATTTAAGTTACAAATTCTATTAACAGTGCATGCCACTGAGTTCCTGATCTTGCATGTTCTCAAACACCAAATTTATAAAAATGCATGTTTTCATCGCATCCAATATACTGCTGGAATGTGAAAAATGGTAAGGAAAAAAAATGAGACGATTAACATTGTTTAATAATACTATTAACAAGCCTTGAACTACTACACAAAAAAGCTCCTGCTTACATGAACAAAAAGCACTGAGGACTGTAAGAGTTACCCTTAAGGATAAGGAGTACCTTAAATGCCTCAACATTTAGGCAGAAATCATGCTAAAATGTACACTAAATATGACAGAATACTTTTTTTTAAAGCACAAAAACACAGTCATAAAAATAAGAACTCTGGAGATTCAGTTCAACCTTTTCATTCTAAAAAGCAAGGAATTCAGAAGTTGGGTGTTAGGGGCAGTCACAAAGCCACTGTATACTCAAGTGAGGATAACAACAGAAGTCCTCAGTCTGATGTTAAACACCTCCCCAAAAAATAAGCAAAAAAGATAACAATAACAGTTTTTTAACCAGGCAAGAGTGGCAAAAACTGATGGTGAATGAAGGCTTTAAAAAAATAAAAAAAAAATGAATGCTACCCACAAAACAAAGACAAAATTACAGAAATCGTTTACTTAGAAGTACACTCCTATCAAACGGCAGAAAACATGAAATAATCTCTGATAATTGCTTTTAAATTAAAAGCACAGGTTTTAGATTATGTAGCCATAGGCAACATTAGGCAAGTTAAACCAATTTCTTCTACAAAGCGGGGATTAAAGAGTACCCTCAGAGGGACATAGAGGATTAAGTGGCAGAATACATGTAAACTAATTTTAAAAGTACTTGATACATATTAAGTACTCAAAATAATCCTGCTTTTGTTTCATTTCAAAATTTTTTTGAATTTATTCATTCTGAGAGAGCAGGGAGAAGCAGAGACAGAGAAGAGGGAGAATCCCAAGCAGGCTCCGAGCTGTTAGTTGGGAGCCCAACTCGAACTCAGGAACCATGAGATTATGACCTGAGTCAAAATCAAGAATCAGAGGCTACACTGACTGAGCCACCCAGGCGCCTCTCATTTCAAAGCTCTTTTGAGTGGGGCACCTGGGTGACTCAATCAGTTGAGCATCTGACTTTGGCTCAGGTCAGGATCTCACGGTTGGCGGGTTGCAGCCCTGTACTGAGTTCAGAGCCTGGAGCCTACTTAGGATTCTGTGTCTCCCTCGCTGTCTCTCCCTCTCCCCCACTCACTGTCACTGTCTCTCTGAAAAAATAAATATTTTAAAAAACAACAACAAAGTTCTTATGAGTTAGCTGGTAAACTCTTTTTCCTACAAAGTAAAAACCATTCAATAAACAGAGACATACTTTTAAAACTCTGAATAGCCGAGAAAGTTTTCTCTCAATTTCCATAATGACTTCTTTTCCATCTTCTCCAGTCATTCGACTTAAAAGCAGAAAGAACACAAGGTTATGCAAATGACACACAAAAGAAATTATAATCATTCCCTAAAATACTCACTTGTATACTCTTTTCTACAATTTGTTAGAACTCTACCAATTTGATTGGTCCAGTGCTTAAAATACTTAATACTTGTATATACAATTTATCATGTAATAATGTCCAAAATTAACGCAGAAAAAAACCCTAAGAATAACTTTTGCATCCAAAGTGTACACATTTGGACAGTATCACTATGTGAAAAGGAAACATGAAAACCTAGCTCCAATTACCAATTTACTAGAAATTTACTGTGCCTTTATAGTTTTGTGCCAATTGTTAGCATTTCCAAATAACTACAGATAATTCAGCAAAATACGATTTGCGAAGAAAAAAATACTGCAAGGCATTTGCAATTAAAAATGAAACCCGGGTTACTGCTCCCTATTAAAAAAGCAATTCTGGGTTGCCACGTTGCCCCAAATACATGGGCAACTTACACTGAAAACCATCCCGCCAGCACACCCACTTCTAACGCAACTTAAAAAAAAAAAAAAAAAAATGCTTCGCCTGCGAGACGCACGTGCGGGCTTCCTCATTCCAAACACACGCCCTGAGCGCTGCAGCAACACCGGGGACGTCACTTAGCACGCAACACCACCCCCCACCTTGCCCACGACCCCGGCGTCCTCATAGCAAGCAGACTTCTAGAATACACAAACTGTTTTGCGTGCCCCACCGCAACTATCTCCTCCCCAACCCCAGCGGGCCTTACCTGGTCAGAGTCAGGTAAGCGTCGGTCTGCTCTCCAAGGGGGGCGGAAGGGTCTTCCAAAGTCTCCAACAGCGGCGCCAGGGGGCTTGCACCCGGGGCCGTCATGTCGGCCACCCTGAGGCACGAACCGGAAAAGGAGAAAATCCAGTGACCGACAGAAACAGCCCCGCAGTGGCTCGGTCGGAGTCCGGGCCCCAGACCCGAGCGCCCGACCCCAGCTTCACTGCACCACTGCGTCTACATGCCTGGACCCTGGCCCCCAAATCCAAGACTCTAACCTCCTCCTGAGCCTCGCAACACGCAGCCGGGTCCAGGCTGCGCTCCGGCCCAGGCCCGCTCCCGCCACCACTTTCCCGGGCAGCTTTCAACAGTGGGAGGAGACCCGCGGGGGGCGGGAGAAGCCCGGGGAGTAAGGCACCTCGCCGCGAGGGGGCGGAGGGTGAGCCTCACTGAGGGTTCCTCGCGGCCTAGCACCGTGACCCAGATATTTACCCCACGTACGAAGATCAGGTCTGCGTCCTCTCCGCCGCTAGCCTGCGGCACCCGGACGCAGCCGGAACTCGACTTTCCCGGCTCGGGCTGTTTACTCTCGCGTGCGGCTCGCTCCCGCCTAGGCCAAGATGGCCGCGGGGGCGGGCCCACGAGCGCGCGGGAGCAGGGCAGGCCTGACGGGAGAGCCTCGAGCCAATCCAACAGGCAGCGGCGCGCCTAAATCATCGATCGCCTCCCTGCTCTGTCGGCTGCTTAGTCTCTACCATCAGGGCATCTTGCAGGTGGGGGTGTTTGGGCCTAAATTTAAACGGCGAGGGACTTGAAATTCAAAATGTGAGTGAGTCGCCGAAGTTCATCAGACTAAACTTAGTGGGCCTTCAGACTCTTTTCAAACTCCAAGCCCTGTGCTTCTTGAAATATTAGCAACAAATCATATAGTAAGAGGAGATGGGACCATATTGTAATGTTTAAGACTAGATGCTACGCCGGGGCTCCTGGGTGGCTCAGTCGGTTAAGCGTCGGACTTCGGCTCAGGTCATGATCTCACGGTCCGTGAGTTCGAGCCCCATGTCAGGCTCTGTGCTGACAGCTCAGAGCCTGAAGCCTGCTTCGGATTCTGTGTCTCCCTCTCTTTCTGACCCTCCCCTGTTCATGCTCTGCCTCTCTCTGTCTCAAAAATAAATAAACATTTTTTAAAAAATTAAAAAAAAAAGACTAGGAGCTGCATCTAGATAGTTGTATATTCAAAACCTAGCTCTGTGTGACGTTAGCAAATTAAACAACCTTTCTATGCCTCAATTTACTTCTCCAGAATATAGCAATGATGTTTGTAACTACTTCAGGTGAAAGTGAAGTGATGAAAGGTAGGAGAATCCTAGGGTTTCCAAATTTTAAGTGTACATAACAATGGCCTGGGGATATTCATGATTAAAGTGCAGATTTCTGGGCCCCACCTTTAGACATTGTGATTCAGTAGATTTAGGTAGCTCCCGAGGATCTGCATTCCTTTATTTAGGCCCCAGGTGTCGAAGGGTGGGAGGTTGGCCAGGACTTCGCACTTGGAGAAAGGACTGGAAACCCTTGACAAACAATTAATATGCTGCTCCCCTTATCTTAGGCCTCTGAGCACTGTCGATATCACCCAGGATTGTATCAACTTCAACCCAGGCATCTAAGGCCCAACAGCAAGTGGTTCGTCCACTTCAGCTTAACAGGTTTAAGATCCCCTACCCCGAAAGTCTCCTCTTACCCTGAGCACAGCTATCAGCTCCAGAGGTCAGGACTGCCTTTTGCCCTTCTCTGTTCCTAGCCAAGTGTCTGCCAAACTAAGTGCTCAATACAGAGCATGTTTCTTAAGCAAAAAAATGAAAGAAGAAAGGGAAGGAGACATAAATCTTGTGAGCCAAACTACAGAAATTGAGGGCTTAAAAAATTGTGAAGACTTGTGTCTGGGTGAAATGTAGAGACACTGTAGAAGAAATGGTAGAGAAAGGTTTTCAGTGCAGCCTGATAATGAGTTCTGTAACCTTCAGAGGGGAATTTGTTCCTCATTTTCTGGGCTTTGGCAAGACAACACAGATACTGAAGAAAGTAAAGGGATTATTAGACAATAAATGAAATACATGGTTAGGTTCACAACATTAAGATTTCAGTATAGTAGAGTTGTTGTGTTGGAAAGAGAGAGGACTTGAAACCAATTTTTTTAATGTGACTATGAGATGAGATTAGTGAAAAGAACATTGAGTTTGCCTTAAGACAAATACCTCCGCCCAATCCTTTTATGCCTTCCTCTGCTTTATTCTTCCAGCACTTATCACTACCTGATATTGTATCATATGTCTCTTTTTTGTTGTCTATCTCTCCCCATGAGAATGTAAATGTGGTCGTGTTGCTCGTACCTCTTTCAAATGCATAGTCCTTGGATCTTAGTAAAATGTTTGGTAACGTTTTATCATTGTCACTGCCAGTGACTGAAATCCTTCAGTGGTTCCCATCAATCATAGGATAAATTTCAGGGGGCGCCTGGGTGGCTCAGTCAGTTAAGTATCTGACTTCAATTCGGGTCATGATCTCAAGTTTGTGAGTTTGGGTCCCATATCGGGCTCTGTGCTGACAGCTCAGAACCTGGAGCCTGCTTCAGATTCTGTGTCTCCCTCTCTCTCTGCCCCTCCCCTGCTCCTGCACACATGTGCATGCCTCTCTCTCTCTCTCTCTCTCTCTCTCTCTCCTAAAAATAAATAAATATTAAAAGATTTTTTTTAAAAACCTATAGGATGAATTTCAAAACATGGAAGCCTATGATGATTGGGCCACTGCTAACACTTCATATCCAGCCTTACCTCCGCTTCAGCCAAGTTCGAAACAGTCTGCAGGGTCTCTATTCTGTCTTTGAAGATCTGTGTTGTTCCTTGTGTTTAGAACATTAATTCCCTTTTTCAAGTGTAATAAACAAGGGTGTATTAAAATCACAACTTTTTATTAAATCCTTCCCTTATCTACTTTTCCCCCGAGGAAAAGTAAATGCTTGCACCTCCATGCTGACATAGCTCTTTATTCAGAGATCTGTTGAAATAAATATCTTGGTAATTTATTATTGTTTATATATGTCTGCCTTATATGTCTGCAGTGGCAGAGTTGAGGGTTGGTCTGAGGACAATTGTTCTAGCCTAATCTCAATCAGTGCCCCTCCCTCTTTTTTGGTATTTTCTCAGACCTCAGCTAAAGTGCTAAGAGATTACAGAGTCATTAAGACAAATCCCCTTCCCCACCCATACCCCTCTCTCCACACCCTTCCAAATGAGATTACTATCCCCGAGCTTCTCTTTTATAGAAATTCTAAAACTACCACCATGAATCTTGTCTTGCTAGGCAATAAGTTCGTAGTACCTGGCACCCAATAAGTACATTGTGAATTAATTTTTTTTATTTAAAAAAAATTTTTTTTAATGTTTTTATTTATTTTTGAGACAGAGAGAGACAGATCATAAGTAAGGAAGGGGCAGAAAGAGGGGGAGACACAGAATCCGAAGCAGCCTCCAGGTTCAGAGCTGTCAGCACAGAGCCCGACACGGGGCTCGAACTCACCGACTGTGAGATCATGACCTGAGCTGAAGTCGGAGGCTTAACCAACTGAACCACCCAGGCGCCCCATTCTGAATTAATTTTTTATGTATTAATTCATCCATCTTTTCATTTAATCATTTAACTAATATACAATTTCTATCTTCTTTGCTTATTCAAATCCTGCATCTCTTTTTGTCCTCAGAAGATCATGAAAAGACTTGCACCTTGCACAATCCAGTATTGCTTCTAACTTCACAATTTCTGTCTTTAACCACATCATTACTCAGCAGATATCAACCCTATAATCGTAGGTCTCTCAATGACTCCTTTTTCCTACTTGCCCCCGGTAGTCCTTATGATTGTTTCTATCTAATAATTCTTAGACCTGTCCACCTAATATCTACCTAGGGTCTCAATTTATGACCTTAACATAATCATTTCAAGATTATAGCATGCTTTTCAACTGCTTTTTATTGAGTGCTAGGTGTTACCTGGACAGTATCTCTTTTATTCTTCCCAGTGGTTTTAAGACAAAAAAGTACTTTGCTTGAATTTACAAATAAGCAATGTGAAGCTTACCTAGTAAAATAGAGAACTTTAATGTAGTCATAGTAACTCTAGAGCTAACCTACTTAAGTTACATTCATTCATCAATATTTAATGAGATCTACCCTGCATAAACCACTGTGGTGGTGTGGTTTTCATAGTAGATTTATTCTTGAACATGGTAAGAATTCAATATAAAGAGTCCTATGGATGCTCACTATTTACAGGACCCCTATAGTAATTCATTTAGTGAAGTATCCATCTGTAATCCAAATTACTAGGGTTAATGCAGTGGGCCAGCTTTGGAACAAAATAGATGAGGATTCAAATACTGGTGCTGCCACTGTGTGACTTGAGATCTTCCAGAAAGATGCTTAACTTCACCATGTCTTCAACAATAAAATGAGAAGAGAAATACCAACATCAAAGTTCAGTAAATGGTAACTATTGTTGCCCAGTGTCTAGCATAAATGCTAGCACATAGTATTTAATAAGTGCTTATTACACGAATACATGAATATACCAATTAAAATTTTTGCAAATTTTTTTCTGAAATGTATTCATTAGTTTAATTTTCATCATTTCAAAATTGTGGACTTGGGGTGCCTGGATGACTCAGTTGGATGAACATCTAACTCTTGATTTAGGCTCAGGTCATGATCGTGAATTCAAGCCATGTGTTGGGCTCTGTGCTGACAGTGTGGAGCCTACTTGGGATTCTCTCTCTCTCTGCCACTTCCCTGCTTGTGCTCTCTCTTTCAAAATAAATAAAATAAATAAACTTTAAAAAATAATAATAAATAAAAATAAAAATTGTGGAGTATAAGAGTTCTGGGAGACATTTGAAATGTTACCCACCATGGTAACTATTTTACAGAATTTATTTAAAGAAAGCTCCACTTTGAGGTTTTTTAAGTTCCGCGTTTTCAATCGATCCCCTGATGGACTTTGCAACAGGTAACACATGAAAAAAAAAAGGTTTTTAAAGATTATTTTATCCCATCAACTAGTTCATATACAGTAAATATACACAGCTAATAATGCCCAGTGACCTGTGACTAGCCTGAAATCTGTTACCCTTACATTCAGACTTATCCCACAATGTTATCAAATCGTAATAACCAAGAGGTCCTAAGCTTTAATCTTCCCACTGAGCTGGGCAAAGAGTTTCTACTATTTATGACCAAACCAACTCTTTTTTAGATGAGAAAATTGAGCCCCTTTGAGTTCAAATGAAGAGAGGCAGCATAGTATAAGGGCTAAACCTGCAGTCCAGTTGATAAGGTTTGAATCTTTGCTGTGTGGCATTGTTAAGTTACTCAACCTCTTGTACCTCAATTTCTTTATCTGTAAAATGGGACTAATTGCACTTACCTCATAGGTATCTGAGGTATAGGTAAGTTCAAAGACTGAAATTGCCTCAACAATGACTGGGTACATGTTATAAATATTCAGAAAATGTTAGCCAGAGATTCATTAGTTTCTCAGATTCAAGTAAGACAACATTTATAAAACCACAAATGCTTCCAAAAAGAAAACCCCAAAACCCAAACCCTATTTTCATTTAAAGTGGTTTCCTAGTCCACATTAAAATAATGTGACTATAGCCGTCAGCAATAACTTAATGTTGTATATCTTGAAGTGTGATTCCAGAATCAGTGCATCAAAATCCCGGGGGAGCTTCTTTATATGCAAATATCTGGACCATACCTTTCAGAGCTACTGAACCAGAAGTTCCAGGACAAGCCCCATAATCTGCATTTTTAATATGTACCCCAAATGATTTTAGCATCAAATCTGAGATTCCTACTGTGTACAATGCACAAATTTTCTTTAACTTTTATAGCAGAAATCCTTTGCCTATGTCTCAAAACATTCATGGAGAAAAACAAAAGTCTTTTATAAGCTCAAGAACTACAAAAATAATTGAAACTGACAGCTTTGAGGAGCCAAAAGGGAAAGTGACTCATTGTTATGCTTCAGGCCTTTCTGGACAAAGAACATAATTACAAATTTAGAAAATTAATCCATTTTTAATTCATCACCAGGAGTACTCATGGCAGGATTAAAGGTTCTATTTTTCTTGATCACTGGGTTAAGGAAATTTTTCTTAAACTGCCTAGTCTATTAAATTAATATAACTGACAATTTTAAATCCCCTAAGTGTAGTATGGACAAAACAGAATTTTTGTTTGTAAGCTTGGTTGTCTGCTCTCATATGATATTAGTGGAAATACAA
Source organism: Herpailurus yagouaroundi (assembly GCF_014898765.1). Taxonomy (NCBI): domain Eukaryota; kingdom Metazoa; phylum Chordata; class Mammalia; order Carnivora; family Felidae; genus Herpailurus; species Herpailurus yagouaroundi. Next base: position 34,228,995 of record NW_024412395.1, on the reverse strand, counting down.
ATTGGTACAACCTCCAGGAAGGACAATTTGTGGTATTTATCAAAATTTTAAGTTCTCAAAGTTGTTTTTTTATAAAAAAATTTTTTTTAACGTTTATTTATTTTTGAGACAGAGAGAGACAGAGCATGAATGGAGGAGGGTCACAGAGAGAGGGAGACACAGAATCTGAAGCAGGCTCCAGGCCCTGAGCTGTCAGCACACAGCCTCACGCAGGGCTTGAACTCACAGACCGCGAGATCATGACCTGAGCCGAAGTCCGATGCTTAACCAACTGAGCCACCCAGGTGCCCCAAGTTCTCAAAGTTTTGATGCAGAAATTCCACTTCTAAATGATTATCCCACAAGTGTATTCACTCATGTGTAAAATAAACTATGAAGACTTCTGTTCATTGCAGAGTTGTTTGTAAAAAAAAAAATTTTTTTAGACAAAACCAATGCTAAATAGATTATGGCACATCTATACCATAAAATACTATGCAACTCTCTATGTGCTAATATATAGTGCTTTCCAAAATATATTTGATGGAAAGAAAGTTTCACTAAAAGGAACCAGACCTTCTTAAATAAATAGGTAATTCTAGGGCTGGGGCTGAAGAATGTATAAGAGCCTGGAACATCTTTTTGTGTCAGAAAGCAAACAAGTGCTTAAAAAGTTAGGAAACATGTTAAAAGACTCCAGGGCTCCCATGACTGAATCTGGAATGACAGATTATAAACTATTAAATAAAAAAAGAATCTATGAGCCCCTAGTGATACTAAAATATATAAATAAATAAATGCAAAAATAAATAAATAAATGTATATTTATATATATTAGAGAAGGAATAAATAATAAATATATATATACATGCATATGTATATGTATGTGTGTGTGTGTGTGTGTGTGTGTGTGTGTGTGTTTATGTATATATATATATATCAGAGAAGGAATGGCAGAGTTAGGAAATCACCATTTTGCAACCATGATTGTAATAATTGATTTGGGCAATAATCATCAGTAGGTACTAAAACCATTTAACAATGTAGCGCCTGAATGGCTCAGTTGGTTAAGCATCCAACTTCAGGTCAGGTCATGATCTCACAGTTTGTGGGTGCGAGCCCTGCATTCGGCTCTGTGCTGACAGCTCAGAGCCTGGAGCCTGCTTCAGATTCTGTGTCTCCCTCTCTCTCTGACCCTCCCCTGTTCATGCTTTGTCTCTCTCTGTCTCAAAAATAAATAAATGTTTAAAAAATAATAAAAATAAATAAATAAAATAAGCATTAAAAAATTAAAAAAAAATAGTGAACCCGTTGTATGTTAACATAAACATTATATATAATGGTAAATAACAAGGTTTTATGAAAAAAATAGAAACATGGAATGTTTTACTTTTTTGTAGGACTAAATAGAAGACAGCTGAGTTCTCATAAAGGCTTATGCCTTTAATTTATTGTGCTATGTTGCTTTTTTGAAGAATAGGAAGAAAACCCATCCTGGAACAAGTATGTAGTTAGAAGAGAGAGCAGTATTTTAATATCTTTTACAGACAATTGTGGATATTCTTCTTTGATGTAACACTGGAACTTGATAAATTATAGTTTCTTAAAGATTAATTGCAGTGGGGGCTTCTGGGTGGCTCAGTTGGTTAAAGTATTTGACTCCAGAGCTTAGCTCAGGTTGTGAGTTCAGGCCCCATGTTGGGCCCCATGTTGGACCTTGTATTGGGCCCCACATTGGGTGTGAAGACTAATTTAAAAAAAAGATTAATTGCAATATGGAATCTGAAATCATATTAATGAACTTTATAGGCTGTTACATTAAAATACATTGGTCTGTCTTGAATTTTGAATCAGTCTTTTGCTCATGCATGACTTTGTATCAGTATGCATTGGTCATTTGAAAAGTATTAAGTCATTGAGTTATATGGCTGTTCCAAATCTTGATCAATTTCATTATGCATTACCAAACATCACATTTGTTAATACCACTCCCAGTATCATCAGAAAGTTCTTTCTATTGGTATATATTTAGTAGTCGAATTTCTGTATGTGAGAACATTTAACTTTATAAGGCTATGGCAACTTGTTTTCTAAAGTGGTGTTCCCAGTTTATAATCCCACAAGGCAATTTTATAAAAAATCTCATTGATCCACATTTTTTCTAATACTTGATAGTTTTAATTTGAACCAATCACACTGTGTAAAATATCTCACTGTGATCTTGATCTGCACTTTTCTCATTATGAATTTGAGCAACTCTTTATATTTAGTCTCTTATGTGAAGTAGATGGCATGCCTTTCATTTATTCTTTTTTCTAACAGTTTTATTGAGATAATTCACATTCTGTACAATTTACCCATTTGAAGTGTACATTTAAGTGGTTTTCAGTATATTCATAGGAGTTGTACAACCATCACTGAAATCCATTTTAGATAATTTTCATCACTTCAAACAAAAAATCTTTGTACTTTTTAACTGTCACCTCCTTCTCCACCTAATACCACTCCATCCCATCCCCAAGTAACCACTAATCTACTTTCTGTCTCTATAGACGTGCCTGTTCTGGACATTTTATATAAATGGAATCATAATATGTGACCTCTTGTGACTGGCTTCTGGTACTTAGCATTTTGTTTTCTAGGTTTACCCATGTTAGAGTATGTATCAGTACTTCATTCTTTCTAATTGCTAAATAATATTCTATTGAATGGTTATACCACTTTTTGTTTATCCATTTATATGTTGGTGGATATTTGAAGTTAAATTAAAATCCTGGTCCAAAGCCAAATTAGGGGTTATAATTAAAGAACTCCCTAATCTTCAAAGATATACAAAATTTTACTACGGAATCCAGGATGCTTTATAGATACTTATTATTCTGGACTATAGATCTGTCCCAACTATAACTTAAAGGGAAAAATGTCTAAAATCAGTAAGGCATGAAACAGTTGATTTTAAAAATGTAGCTGTGAAAAACTTTCAAATATAACAACAACAACAAAATACACCACATGCACATGCGCACTTTCTTTTTCTCTCTCAAAAAATTAAAAATAAAATAACAACAATAAAAAAAATTGAAAAAAAATGAAGTGCCTAGCTGGCTAAGTTGGTTGAGCACCCAACTCTTGATTTTGGCTCAGGTCATGGTCTTGAGGTTCGTGGGTTCAAGCCTTGTGTCAGGCTTTGTGCTGACAGCATGTGGGGCCTGCTTGGAATTCTCTCTCTCCTCTCTCTCTAACCTCCCCAACTTATGCTTATACATGCACTTTCTCCCTTTCTCTCTCAAAATAAATAAATAAATTTGAAAAAAAAATACACTACGTAAAGCAATTATAGAAGCCTTCTTTTAAAGATAGACTACATAAAGATTTAAAAAGTTAAGTAAAAATACAAAATATACTTCAAGAAACTTTCAAACAGTACTCTATTTTAGATTCAGTATCTGAAGTGAAAGGAGGCTTGTCTTCTATTTTTATAAGTGGGCTTACACCTAAATTAGAGGACTTAATAAAAAATAAATTAATTTGAATGTGTGAGATTACCAGTTTAGAAAATAATCTGTGGCTCAATATTTTGAGATAGCTTTAAAAACAATCTATAAGGGCACCTGGGTGACTCAGTCAGTTGAGCATCTAACTTTTGATTTTGGCTCAGGTCATGATCTCACAGTTCCTGGGATCAAGCCCTGAGTCACTCTCCTCTCTCTTTCTCTCAAAAATAAATAAATAAACATTAAAAACAAAAAGAAATCAATACATCTATGGCTCTCAAGGTGAAATAACCCAAAACATCTCTGTTTTCTAAGATGTGGGAGCCTATAGACAAGAATATTTATAAATGTAATGAGCAGAAGCGCCATTAAACAAACTATATACCACACTGGTGTGAAAACAGGACAACTGTCCACAAATCTGTCCAGTGATACAGGTAGCTGCAAGGTACACAAGAGCACTCAACAATCCCCAGTCCTTTTTCCAATTCCCAAGGGGAAAAAAAACTGCTTTCCTGTTTATCACTCTATCTAACATTAGTTTCACCTCTATAGCAGAGCAAAAATTTAAAATTGTCTGAAAAGGAAAAAGAAAGACAAATGGACTTTTCATGAGAAAAGAACAAAAAAACATTTATTATTTTAGCTTAAGAGAGAAAGCGGGAGAGGGACAGAGGAAGAGAGAATCCTAAAAATGCCCCATGCTCAATGCAGAACCTGATGGCATGGTCGGGTGGGGGCGGGCTGGATCCTAGGACTATTTTAGTTTGAGAGAGAGAGCAGTGGAGAAAAGAGAGAGCAGGAAAAGAGAGAGAGAGAGAGAGAGAGAGAGAGAGAGAGAGAGAGAGAGAGAATCCTAAGAATGCCCCATGATCAGTGCAGAGCCTGATGGGGGCTGGATCCCAGGACTCTGGGATCATGACCTGAGCTGAAATAAAGAGATGGACGCTCAACCAACTAAGCCACCCAGGCACCAGAAGAAAACAATTTTCATTAACATAAAATGACAGTGCCAGATTGTTTAAAAAAAAAAAAAAGATAAAGTTGAACATATACAGTAAATTATGAAAGAATTGAGGAGAGATAAACTTTATTTTCTTTGGTTTAATAGAACCACTCAAGTAGTCAAAATCTTTAACAATTCAATGTCTCAGCTATAATTGTTATTTTGAGATCATTATCAGAAGAATATTCTTTATTCTCTGTGGTACAGTATCGTACAGAAAATAGTCAACATAGCAGGCCTGAACTGCTATCCTTGAAAAGGCACATTTGCAAGATTGGCTCTTAGCTGGTATCTGGGAACTTAGGTTTTGGGAAGGTTCCCAACATTAACTGATAAAGGTGGCTTACTGAATTTTTTATATGAATAATATGCTTTTTACTGAATACTTGCTCTTCTTTTTGAGAGTGTGGAATTTGGGTATGTGCCAGGTAGAGGGTGCCTACACGATTAGCCCCCAGTAGAACCCCAGGCACTGAATCTTTAATGAACTTCCATGTTTGGCAACAGGGCACATGTTTGTCACAACTCATTGCTACGAGAATTAAGCATGTCTTGTGTAACTTCACTGGGAGAGGACCCTTGGAAGCTTGCGTCCAGTTTCTCCAAGAATATGTCCTGGTGCCTTTTCTCTTTACTGATTTTGTTCTAAACAGTATATTGCCTATACTCTTTAGCCTATACTCTTTAGCCTATGAGTCATCCTAGTGAATCATTGTACCTGGAGGTGGTCTTTGGGATCTCTAATCAAAACACTTACAAACGTAATAAATAAGATTTACTTTTAGAGAGAAATATACAGCAGCTCTTATACACAATCAGATTATAGTACATCTTGATATGAGAATTCATATACTATATATAATTTAGGAAACTACCCCCCAAATAGCTATGGTTCCAGAATTCCTATGGATGAAAGACTCCACAGACTAGGCATTTTAACTTGGAGCAGAGCCTATAAGATTACAGATTGATTTTTTTCCTTGATTTATATAAATCTTCCTTTTTGTACAAGCAAGCATGTACATGTTGGGCCATGCTCTATGGATCTTAACTCATTAGAAAAACATTGCCTATAAAACCTATCCCTTAAAGAAGAGGCAAGGGGCACCTGGGTGGCTCAGTTGGTTGAGCATCTGACTTCAGCTTGGGTCATGATCTCATGGTTCAGGGGCTCAAGCCCCACGTCAGGCTTTGTGCTGACAGCTCAGAGCCTGGAGTCTGCTTTGGATTCTGTGTCTCCCTCTCTCTCTGCCCCTCTCCCACTCATGCTCTGTCTCTCGCTGTCTTTCAAAAATAAATAAACATTAAAAAAAAAAAGTAAAATATGGAGCAGGTGGATGGAGTTGTTGGGGGAGGGCAGTAGAGAAACAAAATAAATACACCTCCTTGTCCCAGAGCAATTACAAGCTTCAACAAATACATCAAACTAGCCTCAGATCTCATATTAGACTTTAAGTCTATGTTGCTACACATGATAAATCACTGTGGCTAGCAGAAACCACTCAATATTTTTTACTTATTAACTAATTATGAATTATCATTATTTTCTCTGTATATAACCAAATACTGTTGTAGCAACTTCATAACCCTACCCCACAGAGGAGAACCCCATACTTGTGTTTCTGTAATTCAAGATTTCCATGATCAGAACAGAACTTTTCGTTGTTGTTTGGTTGGTTTTGTTGTTGTTTTTAGCACCAAATTTATCACTTTTTAAAAATAAGATTTTTCCCAAAAGTGAAGAAAAAGAAACAAATCCAGTGTCTGCATTCCCAACTGCAGCCTTGATTCTGGAATACCTTCTTCACTCTGAGATCAAGTTGGCTCTCTGGGACTCCAATGGTGATATATGGGTTGAGGGTTCCTCTGTGATGGGTTTCTCTCTGCCCCTCTCCTGAGTTTTAGGGATGGATTTTTCATTGTGGGTGTGGTCCTCCTCACCTTCTTCCAATGCTGTGGAGAGATGGCCAAAATGGACTTGAGAGGAAAGTTGGGGATCCAGTCTTCATCTATCTCTGGGGATGACTGGTCACTGGTCAGCATGAGGGTGGCAGGGGTGGGGCAGTGCCTGAGAATCTGCTCTACCAGCTTAGGGTCAATGGGCAACTCCAGCAGCAGGACTATGAACTGGATCTTCCAGGAGTTGTTGTCTTGCACCATGGGTGGGGCTCAGAGCTGGGGCAGGTGCTCTCCCTCTTAGCTCCAGCCCAGCCCCAGACCCTAGAACAGAACTTTCGATGCTATCCTACCAAATCTCAACTCAACATCGTTTGTTGACAGTTTTATATTAAAAATAAAAATATATATATTAGGCTTAATATATAAAATATCATCTTGTATCTCTTATAAAATCCAATTTCTTACCAAAAGACAAATTATTCAAATAATGGAACTAAGATCCTTTCTAGGGCATATTAAATTGTTAGTAAAAAAAAAGTAATTTTTTTTAAAAAGTAAGCTTAGAGAATAATTTGCTTCTTGTTAAATGCTTTTTCTGCATCCATTAAAATTATCATGTGTTTTTTTTTTTTTTTAATTTTTTTTTCAACGTTTATTTATTTTTGGGACAGAGAGAGACAGAGCATGAACGGGGGAGGGGCAGAGAGAGAGGGAGACACAGAATCGGAAACAGGCTCCAGGCTCTGAGCCATCAGCCCAGAGCCTGACGCGGGGCTCGAACTCACGGACCGCGAGATCGTGACCTGGCTGAAGTCAGACGCTTAACCGACTGCGCCACCCAGGCGCCCCTACCATGTGGTTTTTATCCTCCTCTTGTTGATGTGATGTATCATGTTGATTGATTTGTTCATATTGAACCACGCTTGCATCCCAGGAGTAAATCCCACTTGATCCTGGTGAATGGTTATTTTAATGTATTGTTGGATTTGCTTTGCTAGTATTTTGTTGAGGAATTTTGCATCTATGTTCATCATAGATATTGGCCTGTAGTTCTGTGTGTGTGTGTGTGTGTGTGTGTGTGTGTGTGTGTGTGTCTTTATCTGATTTTGGAATCAGGGTAATGCTGGCCTCATAGAATGAATTTGGAAGCTTTCCTTTTTCTTCTATTTTTGGAATCATTTGAGAAGAATAGGTATTAACTCTCCTTTAATAGTTTGGTAGAGTTTACCTGTGAAACCATTTGACCTTGGACTTTTGTTTGTTGGGAGTTTCTAAATTACTGATTCAATTTCATTGCTTGTAGTTGGTCTGTTCAAATTTTCCATTTCTTCCTGATTCAGTTTTGGGAGATTATATGTTTCTAGGAATGTATCCATTTCTTCTAGGTTGTCCAATTTGTTAACATATAACTTTCCATAATATTCTCTTATATTCCTTTGTATTTATGTGGTGTTAGTTATTATTTCTCCTCCTTCATATCTGATTTTGTTTATTTGGGTCTTCTCTCTCTCTCTCTCTCTCTCTCTCTCTCTCTTTTATGAGCATGGCTAAAGGTCTATCAATTTTGTTGATCTTTTCTTTGCTTTTTTTTTAAACATACAGTATAAATACTTTATTAACAATTACAGATCATCCCTGTGAGCTGAATGGTTGATCCAGACATCAAGGACCTAGCCACAAGTTCAGCACAACCTCCGAACTTCTTGCTCTGACTCCAAAAGGGTGAGAATGTTGCCCTCATGCTTGGGGCCTTTCAAATTGCAGAAGATAGAGTAGCTCATGTAGTCCATGAACTCCACACGCACCTGTGTGCACTGACCCTGAGAACCGGTCCTGCCCAGCACCTTGGTGACCCTGGCCAGCTTGAAGGGCTGCACACAGCTTGTGTCCATGATGGTGGCAGGGTGGCCGTTGGGTGGAGAGCTCAATTTTGTTGATTTTTTCAAAAAACCAGCTCCTGGTTTCATTGATCTCTTCTATTGGTTTTCTTTTTTTAGTTTCTAATTCTTGTATTTTTGCTTTAATCTTTTAGATTATTTCCTAATTATTTCCTTCCTTCTACTGGTTCTGGACTGTTTGTTCTTCTTTTTCTAGCCTTTTTATATGAAGGATGGGTTGTTTATTTGAGATTTTTCTTGCTTTTGAGGTAGACCTGTATTGGTATAAACTTCCCTCTTGGAACTGCTTTTGCTACATCCAAAAGGTTTTAGACCTTTGTGTTTTCATTTTCTTTGGTCTCCATGTATTTTGTGATTTCCTCTTTGATTTCTTAGTTGATCCATTCATTGTTCAGTAGCATGTTGTTTAACCTCCATGCATTTGTGTTCTTTACACATTTTTTCTTATGAGTTAATTTCTAGTTTCAAAGTGTTGTGGCCAGAAAAGATGCATAGTATGACTTCAATCTCTTTGAATTTGTTGAGACTTGGTTTTGGCCTAAACATGTGATCTATTCTGGAAAATGTTCCATGTGCACTTGAAAAGAGTATATATTCTGCTGTTTTAGCATGGAATATTCTGAATATATCTGCTAGATCCATCTGGTCCCATTTGTCATTCAAGCCACTATTTCCTTGTTGATTTACTGTTTGGATGATCTTTGGGGTGTTAAAGGCCCCTATTATTTTTGTATTACTATTGATTATTTTCTTTATGTTTATTATTAGCTGCTTTATGTATTTGGGTGCTCCCATATTGGTTGCATAAATATTTACAATTGTTACATCTTTTGTTGTAATTGTTGGATTGTTGTTTTGTTGGATCATTCCCTTTATGATTATATAGTGTCCTTTTTTGTCTCTTATTACAGTCTTTGTTTTAAAGTTTATTTAGTTTGGTACAAATATTGTTACCCCAGCTTTTGTTCCACTTCCATTTGCATGATAAATGGTTTTCCATCCTTTCGCTTTTAATCTACACTTGTCTTTAGGTCTGAAATGAGTCTCTTATAGGTAGCATATAGATGGGTCTTTTTGATTGTTTTTTTTTTTTTTTTTTTTTATCCATTCCATCACCCATTGTCTTTTGATGGAGCTTTTAGTCCATTTACATTCAAAGTAATCGTTGATAGGTATGTAGTTGTATCATTTTGTTACTTGTTTTATGGTTGTTTTGTAGTTTTTCTGTTTTGTAGATTTTTCTTCTCTTTGTCTCGCACAGTTTATTGGCTTTCTTCAGTCATATACTTGGATTTCTTTCTCTTTATATTTGTGCATATCTATTACTGGTTTTTGGGTTTTGGTTACCGTTAGGTTTATATATGATATGTTATGCATATAACACATAGCAACTTAATCTATATTAAGTTGATGGTTGCTCATGTCCGAAACCAATCTTTACTCTTCTCCTTGCCACATTTTAGGTATATGGTGTCATATTTTACATCCTTTTATCTTGTAAGTCTCTTGACTCATTTTTAGAGATATACTTAATCTAACTGTTTTTGTGCTTCCCACTTTTCTCACTCCTACTTTTGGTCTTTCTTTTGCACTTGAAGAGTCCCCTTTAACATTTCTTGTAGGGCTGCTATACTGGTCATGATTTCCTTTAACTTTTGTTCATCTGGGAAACTCTTTATCTCTCCTTCCTTTCTGAATGGTTTCCTTGCTGGATAGAGCATTGTTGGCTGCAGGTGTTATTCTTTCAGCACTTTTAATATGCTGGCCTGCAAAGTTTCTGCTGAAAAATCAGCTTAAAGCCTTATGTGGTTTCACTCATAAGTAACTGTTTTCTTTTCTCTTGCTGCTGTTAAAATTCTCTCATCATCACTACTTTTTGCTATTTTAACTACTGTGTGTCTTGTTATGGACCTCCTTGGGTTGGGAAGTTTTCAGCTATTATTTCTTCAACTAAATTTGCTGTACCCTTTTTTCTCCTTCTTTCTTCTGGGATCCCTGTAATGTGAATGTTATTATGCTTGATGGTCACTGAAGTTCCTTAGTCTATTTCCCTTCTGTTCATCTTGATTGATTTCCACTACTCTTTCAGGTCACTGATCTGTTCTTCTGCTTCCTCTAATCTGCTATTTATTCCATCCAGTGTATTTTTGAGTTAAGAGTTCTTCATCTTTGATTTTTTGTTTGCTTATTTTCTATGTCTTGTTCAGGGTCTTTTCTCAAGTCCAGTGAGTATCTTTATGATCATTACTTTCAATTCTCTATCAGTCACATTACTTATCTTCTGTGCCATTTAGGCCTCTTGCTGTGCTTGTCCTCTTCTTTCATTTGGGACATAGTCCTCTGTCTCCTCATTTTATCTAAATCTCTGTGTTTCTATGTGTTAGGAAAGTCAGCTACATCTCCTGCTCTTGAAAGTACTGGACTTATTAAGAAAGAGGTCCTGTAGTGGCTCTCTTTGCCTGTTGTGGGCAAGGTTTGTTCCCTATGTTTTTAGTGGGCCATTCTGGGGCCACCTTGGGCTGAAGCTGAGTCAGACTAAGCATTTGCCAGAGATGTGGTAGCACTGGACTTAAGTTCAATGAGAGTGCAGGGTGTGTGGTGTCAGCACCATAGGTTCTAGTGGGAGGGAACCTGCAGCTGCCAGGGATAGAGGTAGACCAGGTTGGAGGGGGTGGGTCCATAGGAAAATGCAGGATGTAGGGCTCACTGTTAGTAAGTTAGGTAGGGAGTGTTGGAACCAGATTGGTTCCTGCAGGTATCCATGTGTTTATGGGGGGGGGGGGGGAGGGGAGGGGGAAGGAGGGAGGCAGAGAAGGTAAATGGCACCTGCCAGCTTCTTTGTTTCTGGAGAAGTTTTCCAATGATCCCTGTCCATCTAGCACAGGCTCTGAGATCAGACAATACATCTTCTTCATGTATACCCCAGGCATTTTTCAAAGTGCTGCTTCCATGCTGTATCTCCATGGACTGGTTGTTGTGCTCTCTCTGTAAGAGCAAAGACTCAGCTTCCTTTCATACTGCTGGCTCTCCCATACACCCAGTGATTTAAAACAAAAAATTTTTAATGTTTATTTATTTATTTTGAGAGAGAACATGAGTGGGGAGGGGCAGAGAGAGAGGGAGAGAGAGAATCCCAAGCAGCCTCTGTGTTGTCAGCGCTGAGCCTGATGCAGGCTTGATTTCACAATTGAGTGAGATCATGACCTGAACCAAAATCAACAGTCAGACACTTAACTGACTCAGCCACCCAGGTGCCCTGCAGTGATTTTTAAAGTTCCAGGTTTTAAACCTTGCTGATTGTAAGAACTTGAAAAATTCAGTCCCTCTGGTTTTCAAAGCCAAATGTTATGGAGATTCATGTTCCCTGTGTGGGCTCCCTGGTGTTAGAGTCTATTTCCTTCCCTCTCTGCACCACGGCTCACTCTCCCCCACAGACAGTCCCACAGGTCTGTTTAGCTCCCCACCCTTTCTCTGCCCTTCCTGCCCTCTTCAATGTGGCTTCTTCTCTACATTTAGCTAGGGATTGTCTATTTTACTAGTCTTTGGGTTGTTTTCTTTATAATTTTTTAAAAATACTTATTTTTGAGAGACAGAGAGACAGAGCACAGGTTGGGGAGGAACACAGAGAGAGGGAGATACAGAATCTAAAGCAGTCTCTAGGTTCTGGGCTGTCAGCACAGAGCCAAACATGGGGCTTGAGCCCATGAACCATGAGATCATGACCTAAGCTGAAGTCGGATTCTTAACCGACTATGTCCCTGGGTTGTTTTCTAGGTTATTTACACTGATGTGTTATCTAGTTGTATCCACAGTATGAAGTGAGCTTAAGGTCTTCCTACTCCTCCATCTTCCTAGGAAGTCCCCATAATAACTTTTTTCTTTTTAGGAGAAAGAGAGAGAGTGTGAGCAGGGGAAGGGGGCAGAGGAAGAGAGAGAGAGAGAGAGAGAGAGAGAGAGAGAGAGAGAGAATCTTAAGCAGGCTCCATACTCAGCGCAGAGCCCAACACAGGGCTCAATCCGACGACCCTGGGATCATGACCTGAGCCAAAATCAAGAATTAGATGCTCAACAAATTGAGCCACCCAGGTGGGTCCCCCATGATAACTCTTGAAGATAGAAAATGTGCCAGTGTTCTATTTATTGCTTCTCAGCTCCAAATACTATCTTATTTGCCTCTGAAAATGAGTCCTTTAAAATGTATCCTTTGGGGTGCCTGGGTGGCTCAGTTGGTTAAGCAGCCGACTTCAGCTCAGGTCATGATCTCACGGTCCGTGAGTTCAAGCCCCGCATCAGGCTCTGTGCTGACAGCTCAGAGCCTGGAGCCTGTTTCAGATTCTGTGTCTCCCTCTCTCTGACCCTCCCCTGTTCATTCTCTGTCTCTCCCTGTCTCAAAAATAAATAAAACGTTAAAAAAAATTTTTTTAATAAAAAATAAAAAAATAAAATGTATTCTTTATGTGTAGTACAGATTATTAAGCTATGTCAGTAGAGGGCACTGGAGAGATGGAAGGAAGGAGCTTTCCATTCTGGTTGCAGTGTGCTTGCTCAGCAAGTTTCTGCATTGCACAAGGCTTCTTCAGCATCCAGCTTCTACAACGGGTCAGCAGCTCCAGCTTTTCCTGGCAACCACCTCAGATGATTTTGCCATGGAGGGTCTTCCACAAAACACCTCTTTTTGAACAGGTTCCCTAGGCAGGGTGCTTTCTAGCAAGTTCCACCAACACTACACCACAGTGACTTCTCTGACACCCAGGAACCATAGAATTCATTCTCTCCAGCAAGGTCTGGTTTTCTGGGGGGCTTTTCCTCAGGTCCTCTATCTCAGTCATAGGGATTGTGACAGCTCCATTTATCTGCTTATATCTCCTTGTATATTTAGTTTCCACTGGTCAATCACTTGTTGTTCCACTCCCGTGTTGTGGTTAATAATTCTTTGTTATGGGTCTTTATATATGTTTTTTAAAAAAATATTTTTTGAGAGAGAGAGAGTGTGTGTGCACTCACACTCACAAGTGGGAGAGGGGGCAGAGGAAGAGAGAGAATCTTTTTTTTTTTTTTAGACAGAGATCATTTTTTTTAAGTTTATTTATTTTGAGAGAGGAGAGAGAGAGAGAGCACAAGCAGGGTAGGGGCAGAGAGAGAGGGAGAAAGAGTAGAATCCCAAACAGGCTGCATACTATCAGTGCAGAACCCAATGTGAGACTCGAACTCAGGAACCGTGAGATCATGACCGGAGCCAAAATCAAGAGTCGGACACTTACCCAATTGAGCCACCCAGGAGACCCTAGAGAGAGAGTCTTAAGCAGGCTCCACGTTCAGCACCGAACCAACAGGGGGCTCTATCCCACGACCCTGGGATCATGACCTGAGCCAAAATCAAGAGTCAGACACTCAACCAACTGAGTCACCCAGACACCCCTATAATTCTTGGTATTACAGTTTCCCCGTTCAGATTTCTTTATGGTTTCTGTCTCCTGATTGAACTCTAACTGATACAAATATAAAACATACATTCTCTATCACTTAACTCTTGGCATATAGTAAGAATGTATAGATAGCCCCCTTAATATTCTCCACTTGGCTTTATGATTTTTAAGCTAATTATATTTCATATATCATATTTCATTCTAAATAAAAGACTAATACTAATTCATTCCTTCACTTAATTAAGGATCCCCTATGTCAGTCTCTGTTGCAAAGGCCTACAGATACAACAGTGGAAAACAAAAATCCAGCCAAAATCACTGTTCTCATGGAGCTTACATTCTAGTGGGAGATCAAATCCAGGTAAACAATTAAACTATGTAGCATGCTAAATAGTAATAAGTTCTAAGGATAAAAATAAAGTAGGAAAGGGGATATGAAATTTTAGGGAGAAGTTAATTGAAATGAAAGACCCAGGAAGACTTTATTGAAATTGTGATTTTTGGGTGAAGATCTAAAGGCAGTGATTGAGTGAGTCAGGTGGCTATCTGGGAAGAGTATTCCAGGCAGAGGGAACAGCATTTGGCTTTGAAAACCAGAGAGGCTGAATTTTGCAAATTCTTACAATCAACAGGGCTTAAAACCTAGAACTTGAGAATTCACTGGGCTCATGGGAGAGCCAGGAGGATGAAAGGAAACTAAGTCTTTGCTCTTAAAGAGAGAGCACAACAGCCAGCCCATGGAAATATACTCTTGGAGGCAGGAGTATGCTAATGTGTCAAAGTATAATAAGTACACCAGTGTGGCTAGGGTACAGATGATGCTGGTGGAGGGAGTGAGGGGAGAAATAGGAGATGAGCTGGGGGGAGTTAGAAGAGGGAGCCAGATCATGATGGGTCTGGGGGTTGACTTTGGCTTTTCTTCTGAGATGGGAGGCTCTCACCTCCATCAATATACTGTTATTTTAAGAGTTCTTGTTTGTGCTTGAAGAATATTGATTACAAATTCTTGGTACTTTAAAACAGAAAAACAAAAAGAACCCTTTTAAGATTGTTCTGTAAGTGATCCCCATTCACTACAACAGGAATAGAATTTCAGAAAATGATGTGAATAGTTATTTGTGTACTATGTTTTACATGTAATTTCAACTTAAATGAACATCTTGATTCAATTAAATCTAATATTGTGTAACTTTTTTGGGGGACATCATGAGATACACTGAAGTTACTGAGCCTTAGGCAAGTAATAATCCTATTTATAATTGTTTGACAGTCAAATACATACTCAAAAACTATTTTTTATATTTTATAAATACTGTTAAGGATATGGCCTTAGAGTTGTGGCCCAAGAGCCTTCTTTTCAGGGAGTTTGCTTTTATACATTTAGGTTTTGTGGTATATAATACCTTCTAGTGGTTTTCTTTGCTGGGCATTTGTTCAAAAGGAGATTGAACAGCTGTGAATATATGTTTTCAGTATTTTTTTTTTAATTTTTTTTTAACGTTTTATTTATTTTTGAGACAGAGAGAGACACAGCATGAAAGGGGGGAGGGGCAGAGAGAGAGGGAGACACAGAATCGGAAACAGGCTCCAGGCTCCGAGCCATCAGCCCAGAGCCCGACGCGGGGCTCGAACTCACGGACCGCGAGATCATGACCTGGCTGAAGTCGGACGCTTAACCGACTGCGCCACCCAGGCGCCCCTGTTTTCAGTATTTTTAAAGCAACACAAAACATGAAAACAACTTGCCTTCACAATAACAGAACCTGAAAAAAATTTTTTGAGGGAGACCAGTTGTAAAGTATATTTCTAAAAAACTTCCTTTTCATAAAATGTTCTTTCCAGGGGTTCCTGGGTGGCTCAGTCAGTTGAGCATCCAACTTCCTCTCAGGTCATGATCTCCTGTTTGTGAGTTTGGGCACCATGTCTGGCTACTGCTGTCAGCACAGTTCCTACTTTGGATCCTCTGTCTCCAGCTCTCTGTGTCCCTCCCCCCTTCCCACTTGTGCTTTCCCTCTCTCAAAAGTAAATAAACATTTAAATAAATAAACAAGTAAATAGGGGCACCTGGGTGGCTCAGTCTGTTGAGCATTTGACTTCGGCTTAGGTCGGGATTTCCCAGTTTGTGGGTTCAAGACCCAAGCTGACAGCTCAGAGCCTGGAGACTGCTTGGGATTCTGTGTGCCTCTCTCTGCCCCTCCCCCCCTCACATTCTCTCTCTCTCTCTCTCTCTCTCTCTCTCTCTTTCAAAAATAAATGAATAAACATTAAAAAATTTTTTTTTAATTTAAAAAATAAATAACACATTCTTTCCAAAAATCTGAACTTGAATGTCATATTAAATAAAATACTGAATGTATACATATATGAACATTAGTACATTTGTTTTATTTTTAGAGAATGACATTGATATAAAGATCACCTTAAGTTGAAAGTAAGCATTACTTAAAAAGGAATCTCCCAAATCCACATATAAATATGACAAAGAAAAAAAATAGAGAGAAAAAATCTTTAAATACACTTGAGCAGGTATTAAATTGAAAATGTTCTAATAAAATAGAATTACTATTAGAATACTAAAGAATACTAAATTAGACATGCAAAAGGATGCTAAATTAAAGAAAACAGAAAATCAACTTGTTGGGTTTTTTTTTTTCTTTTAATGTTTATTTTTCAGAGACAGACATAGAGTGTGAGCAGGGGAAGAGCAGAGAGAGAGGGAGACACAGAATCCAAAGCAGGCTCCAGGCTCTGAGCTGTCCACACAGAGCCCAATGCGGGGCTCAAACTCACAAACCATGAGATTGTAACCTGAGTTGAAGTTGGATGCTTAACTGACTGAGCTACCCAGGCACACCAAGAAAATCAAGTTTTAAAAAATGCTTTACAAAGTCACTCAATAATTCACACACACACACACACACACACACACACACACACACACACAATCATCTATACATATTGTAGCTCTTCCTGTCCAATTATTTTTATAGATCTCAGAATATAACTGTAATGTGTTCTACCTCAGAAAGGTTTGTAAATGATTCAACCAGATCTCCAGAAGTCATTATAACCTGTCTCTGACCCTGTGTATCCTTCTTTCACTATACTATTGAGATATAGGAGAATCTAGATCAGTGGTAATAGATGGCATTTAATATCATTTTAAATATTTTAAAACCTGAATATTAATTTCAAGAAAATCTTAGAGAATTTTAATTCATCATCATCATCATCATAAATAATACCTTATATATTAGAGTACATTATACTTTTCAAATTTACTCATACTCTTCAATTTCCTATTAAATTCCAATTGAGACTTCCAAAGGAAACAAACTGAAAAATGGGGATTCAGATAAAGACCAATAAAACTTACAGAGGTGAGGAAAAGAGAGAGAAAGAAAGAAAGAAGAAAAGGAGAGAAAGAAAGAAAGAAAGAAAGAAAGAAAGAGAAAGAAAGAAAGAGAGAAAGAAAGCAAAAAAAGAAAGAGGAAAGAGGAACAAGGAAATGAAGAAAGAAAGAGGAGAGTGAAAAAAATTTCATGAACAAGAATGTAAAGAAATATTAGGTGTAGGCAGGAAAACATACAAACATAAGTGTTATACTAGTCTTAAATAATATTCAACTAAGTTAATTTCTCTAGAAAAATAGCTATCTTCTGTTTACTGTTTCTTCTTGTGTATGCTTTGTCATCTTGAGTTATACTTTAATTCCTCAAAGTCTAAGCCTGCATGAAACTGATTAGGAGGTGTATTAACTATCTATCACTGTCATAAAAAATTATAACACACTTAGTAGTTTAAAACAACACAAACTTACTATTTTACAGATCTGTAGTTCAGAAGTCCAACATGGGTCTTTTTGGATCAAAACCAAGGTGTCAGCAGTGATGCATTCATTCTGGAAGCTCTAGGGAAGAATCTCTTTCTTTGCCTTTTCCAGCTTCCAGAATCATTCACATTCCTTGGCTCATGGCTCCTTTCTTCCATCTTTGAAACCAGCGGCGTTATATCCCTCTCTTGTCCTATCTCTTTCTCTGATTCTTTTTCTTTTTAATGTTTATTCATTTTTGAGAGAGAGAGAGAAAGAGAGAGACAGAGTATGATCAGGGGAGGAGCAGAGAGAGAAAGGGAGACACAGAATCAGAAGCAGGCTCCAGGCTCTGAGCTATCAGCACACAGCCCGACACTGGGCTCAAACCCACAAATTTCAAGATCATGACCTGAGCCGAAGTTGGATGCCCAACCGACTGAGCCACCCAGGTGCCCCTGATTCTCTTTTTCTTATGCCTCCTTCATCCATTTTTAAGAATCTTTGTACCTCTGGCCAACCTGGATAATCTAGCATAATTTCCCTTTTTAAGGCCATTAACTTAATCCTATGGGCAAAGTCCTTTTTTGCCACATAAGGTAACATACTTATAGGTTCTGGGGATTAGGACAGAACATCTTGGGAAGGGGGAGCTATTCTGCCTGCCACAAAAGCTTATATTTAAAGTCCCATTCTCTGACCTCCTATCTCTCTGCTACATCCCCTCTCATCCTCTGACTCAGTCCTTTGTGTCCTTATGGGACCTTCACTTCATCGAGTCTGCCATTTCTTCACTGTCTCTCATTTCCTCAAAGTCCTCTCTTCCCTCATTATCAAACTAAATTCCATGAGTTATTATCACCACAGTCCTTCCTTTATGCACTCCCTACTCCCTTTCCTACCTTCTTTCTTACTTGCTCGACAAAAACCCTGCTCTGGTGACTCCAGCTTTCCCTCAATCTGTCTTTGTACTTTGTGTAACTGAAAACAACTAGAGGAAAACATAGCCTTGCTGGCCAGTCTCCTACTCGTCCATACCACAAACCTTGCATGGGCCTTTGCTTCTGCCTGGTATCTACATGCTATTTGTCTGGTCCATTCTCTTTCCCACTTTCCTGGAAGACCCTTTCATGCCTTCTCCTGCCTTCTCAAACCTCATACAGTTATTTCCAAATTCTCCTTCTTGGCTCATGACTTGACTCTTTCTCTACTGAGAAATGCAAAACAAGCAGAAGAGAGCCCTGCAGATTCCCACATATCTCTCTACAGGTCAACTTCTCTCTTCACACTCTACTTTCCTTCTAATGGATCTTTGGATTTAATCCAGGCCATCTCCTGCATATAACTCTATAACTCATATGACTAATAACTCTTAACCGAAATCTATCATTTCCTTCAATTGTGAATATAGGTAGTAAACCACAGTGGCAATACCTATGTTTTTGTCACAAGTAGACATCATAGGGATTTTTATACCACTAAACAGTTTTGCATCTACTTCAGAATATTATACACATATGTATCACTACTTTGAAATTATGATAGTTATTAGATGCACCAGTAGTTATTATTTATAGCATTAATATAGAAACACATGCATTAAGGTATCACAGATTTGATTTTAAAAATGATTTTGTAGGGGCGCCTGGGTGGCGCAGTCGGTTAAGCGTCCGACTTCAGCCAGGTCACGATCTCGCGGTCCGTGAGTTCGAGCCCCGCGTCGGGCTCTGGGCTGATGGCTCAGAGCCTGGAGCCTGTTTCTGATTCTGTGTCTCCCTCTCTCTCTGCCCCTCCCCCGTTCATGCTCTGTCTCTCTCTGTCCCAAAAATAAATAAATGTTGAAAAAAAATTTTTTTTTAAAAAAATAAATAAAAAAAATGATTTTGTAACTGTGTTTCAAAATAATTAGATTTCTTTGTACTCTGACTTTTTTTTAATGTTTATTATTTTTGAGAGAGTGCAAGTGCAGAAGGGGCAAAGAGAGAGGGACAGAGGATCCAAAGCAGGCTCTGCACTGACAGGCTGACAGCAGCAAGCCCCTTGTGGGGCTCAAACTCACAAACTGTGAGAGCATGACCTGAGCTGAAGTCAGACACTCAACCAACTGAGCCACCCAGGTGCCCCATGTACCTCTCTGAATTTTATGCATTTAAAAACATAACACTGAGAAGTGTTCATAGCTTTCAACTGTTAAAGGATTCATGACATAAAAGAGGGACTATAGAGGGACTGTCCATGTTCCTATCTAAAGCCAGTCCCTCCATTTCTGCACTAGAACCAGTCTCCTCTCATCCATGATGACAGATGTTTTCCTTTCACCTTTCCAGATCTATGCTTTAACTTCTTGCTTGGGGCCCAGGAGCTGATCTCTGTGGACAGCACCAACCAGGTTTCCTTGTATTCTGATTTATGCTTGTGTTCAGACAGTGGGAAGCACCAGCAGGACATAAAAGCCTAGGAGGAAGAAGAAGTTGGGGTATTTACCTGCAATCCCCTCGCAGAGTCCTGGGTTGGCAGAAGCTCTGTTTCAGCTTTATTTGGGTAATCCTTTTCCATCAAGGAAGCTCTCTCTTTGGATTCATAAAACCACCTCTGATTTTTCTCCTCCGGGGGGGGGGGGGGTCTTCTTCTGTGGTGGGCATCTAATGATTCACAATCCCCTGAGAACTTCCTGTAAGTCAGCCCACACTCCTGTGATAATCTCTGCAGTTTCCCAGGACCCTGACTACTACCCAGACTCAGAAAAATGGCCCCAGCATCTCTCCCTTCTCTAAGTTCATTATCATCAAGAAAGCCTTCTTTCAACCCAGTTCAACTCTGACAGCATCATTTCCTTGATAGCCAGACTCATCTTCTCCAGTGATCTCCTCTACCTCACTCTACAGGACACCCCAGGGGGCCTTTGTCTCCACCCTGCTCAGACTGCTCCTCAAGGTCACCAACAATCTTCAAGTTGCTAAACCCAATGGTTATTCTCAGCACTCATCTTTGTAAATCTACTGGCAACATTTAATACAGTTGATCACTCCCTCCTCCTTGATGTATTTTTCACTAGGCTTCTAGGACCCCAAGGGATTTTCCTTCTAATTCACCCTTTGTTCCTTCTCAGTCTTCTCTGCTGATCTTCCTCTTCCAAGGCTCAGTTCTTAAGCCTTTCTTTTTTTAAAATCTATACTCATTCCATTAGTGAGAGGCTAAGAGAAAAATTACCAGGTGTACTCACAACTGCAAAGAAAAGATCTTTCCCTTCCCCCGCCATTCCCGAAACCAGCCAGGGCACGCCAGGTCATAGTCTGACATAAAGGCGGCAACCAATCAAGTTCTGCTGAATGGTTTGAAATAAAGGCGGGAACCAATCGAGTTCTGCTGAGTGTTCAAATTTAAATGTCAACCTATAACAACTCTGTAACCTCAAAAAAATCCCTAACTTGTTTGTGCCTGTCTATAAAAGAAGCTGTAAGATCCTTGCTCGGGGCCTCTTGCGTCACCGGCAACAAGTGCGCGGAGGACCGGGTTCGAACCTGCAATAAATGACCCTTGCCGCTTGGCTTTGGCTCTGGACTCTGGTGGTTTGTTTTCAGGGGGTCTCTCGAATCGGGGCTTATCATTAGTAATTTTGTAGGCAACACTCTCTAATCTTTTTTTTTTTAAGTTTATTTATTTATTTTGAGAGACAGAGAGAGAGTGGGAGCAGGGGAGGGACAGACAGAAAGGGAGAGAGAGGTGCCAAGCAGGCTCTGTGCTGTCAGTGCAGAGCCCAGACATGGGGCTCGACCCTATGAACCACAAGATCATGACCTGAGCTGAAATCAAGAGTCAGTCGCTTAACTGACTGAGACACCCAGGTGCCCCAACACTCTGTAATTTTTTTCTAACATGTAGTTTACTAATTTACCATGTTCTTTGTTTAAGTTTATTTTGAGAGAGAGAGAGAGCATGCGCATGTGAGTGCACTCACATGCTAGATCATGGGAGGGGCAGAGAGAGGGAGAAAGAGAGAATCCCAAGCAGGCCCAGCACAGTTAGTGTGGAGCCCAACCCAGGGCTCCAAGTCATGAACCAAAAGATCATGAACTGACCCAAAATCAAGAGTCAGACACCAAACCAACTGAGCCACCCAGGTACCCCTGAGAAGAAAAGCTAGTAAAAACAAGATAAAAGGGGCCAGCCAGATGTCCGAAGCTGGATACTCCCCTTATATGCTTTTGGCTTCTGTAATCTTGCTTTCCTCCTGTGTCCACCAACTGCCCACCTAGCACCACTGATTAGTGCCCCCTCCCCCCCCTTTTTTTTGTCTCTCAACCCCTTACCATCCCAACCATAAAAGGAGGCTGATGCCAAGGTTCAGGGCTCAGCCTTTGGAGGTGACTCCGCTGGGCTGGTCCTGGTGGGCAATAAACGTTTTATCCTGGTTCCTGAGTGCACGTGGCTCGTCTCTTCCTGGGCACCGAGTATTTATTATAACACCCCTACTAATTTATCATGTTTAATTATTGTCTCTCTCCTCCCACCAGAACATAAGCTCCCCATACCTGAGAATTTTTGTTCATTTGGTTCTTGAGTGTTTCCCAAGTGTCCAGAACAATGCCAGGCACATCTATTTCTGCTGAGTTTAATTGGACGGTAACCATTACCTCTCATATAAAGGGTAACAACTATGACTTTTTCCTTCTAAAACAGCAAAGCCATAAAGCAACAAAAATAAAATATTAATGAATAAATATATAAACTTGTAATGGGAATATCCATTATAAATATAAAGACAAGAGACTGCAGCAATATCAGTATGATAGGAAATAAAATTTAACCTTTAATACATTAAAAAACATTATATAAATCAAACTTCACACAAAATTAAATTGCAACATATAGGAGAGACGTGAAAGTACATATCCAATATGTAATGATTTCTTATAAATCAATAAAAGATTGTGTAAGTAAAACAATGGATGAAAGACATGAAAAATTAAAAAAAAATTGATCAAAAATATATAAACCAACCATCAATCTCACTGCAAATTGAAACCATAATGATATGTCACTTTTGCCCATAAAAAAGAAAATTCTATTTTTTTAAAGCTGTACATTTATTTTATTTTATTTTTTTAAAGTAAATTCCACCCTCAGCATGGGGCTCGAACTCACAACCCCAAGATCATGAGTCATATGCTCTACCAACTGAACCAGCCAGGGACTTGAAGAAAATCCTATTTTAATTAATATCTGAGCCAGTAATTCTACCTCTAGGACCCTATCCCCAATAATTAGAGAGCTGTATAAATACACATGTTCAATGATATTTATTGCAGCAATATTTATGAAAGCAACTTAAAATTCCCACAAAGCAGATAGGCTTAAATAAAGTATGGAATAATCATACCACAGATTATTTTACAGCTGTTCAAAATTATGTTATTGCAGAAAAATCAATGATATGGGAAAATGCTTAAGCCATAAAGTTCAAGTTTAAAAAAACCAAAATATTAAAACTGTACATGGAGCAGGATTCCAAAATTTCAAATACAAATACAAATACATATAGATACATATATACATATACCACAAATTGAAAAATAACTAAAAGAAAAATATACAAATGTTAATATTTGTTATTTTTATGCAGTGGGATTATAAGATATTTTATTTTTTCATTTAAAATTTCTGTATTTTCCAATTTTCCCCAAATTATCAGTTATTGCCTTTCACATTTAGAAAAATAATAAATAAATGCTACCACTAATAATATAAAAGTGAGATCAAAGGGGTTCCAAAAGATACAAACATCAACACTTGAGTGTCCTTATTTGTTTTATAAATGGCTAAATCTCCCAGCTAAAAAGTTTTTATTTCCAGTAGAAGCAGTACTTGTGTTTTTTCCTTGACTGGATTTGGATAGAGGATCCACAGCAGCATACTTGATTTGGAAACCTCCCGCTGTCACTGAAGCGTCACTTAGAAACTTCAAGGTCATGACATTTCCTGGTGAGACAGGGGAGTGCAAAAGAACAAAGATGTTACTCTACTTTGATTTGGCTGACAGTCCAAGGACTCATCATTCTTATAGCAGAACATAAAAATTCATGAACCAGACTCCCAGGATTCAGAGCTGGATTCTGAAGACGTGGAATCTGTGCTTCCTTCCATTGTCAAGTACAGCAGAGTGGGAGACTTCTCTATTTCCTCCTCTGGCCCTTCAATCTGTCCTACAGGAAATCTTGCCTATTCTGTTTTTAAAAGTATTCTTTTTGTTTTTAATTTTTTAAAATATTTATTCATTTTTGAGAGTGAGAGAGACACAGCATGAGCGGGGGAGGGGCAGAGAGAGAGGGAGACATAGAATCCGAAGCAGGCTCCAGGCTCTGAGCTGCCAGCACAGGGCCTGACGCAGGGCTGGAACTCACGGAGTGCGAGATCATGACCTGAGCTGAAGTCAGACAGCTTAACCGACTGAGCCACCCAGGCGCCCCAAAAGTATTCTTTATAGAAGGAACATCCACTGAATTACAGGAGAGTGGCAGGCAGTTTAAACCAGTGAGGTATGGATGGATTATTTATAAGTGATATCAGGGCAACAAGCTTTCCATTGTAAGAAACAAAGCCACAACACTAACTCCCTACTTTACACAGAATACCTAAATACATTTTGCCTGCATTAAAGACCAAAATGTGCTAAAAGGGAAAATTTATTATATAAAGTAAAATATAGGTATGTTTTTCTTTTTGGGGAGGTAAAGGCCTTCTTCATCCACATCACAAATCCAGAATTCATTCCAAAAAAACCCACATAAATTTAATTGTTTGCCAAGCACAGCTTTAAGTGTGTTTCATCTATTAATTCATTTATTCCCCACCACATCATGAGGTGGATATTAAAATTTTTATGTTACAGGTGAAATTGAGGCATAGAGAGCTTGAGTTGTCCAAAGCTACAACAAAGCTAATGTGGCACAACCGGGTTTGAGCCCAGGCAGTCTCTGCCCTGGTCAGTTCATGCTCTGATCCACTACACTTTTCTCAGACTTGGAAGAGTTGCCTAAACTAAAAACAAACAAAGAGAACACATTTTACAGATTACTCAACTAGTTGATATACAAATTGGCAACTGTAGGCCTAGTGCCAGCTTGGCAACGTCTATCAACATTTAAAATGGAATCACTTGTGACCCCAAATTTTCACTTCTAGGAATCTCTTAAAAAAAAGCAAAAAGGGGCGTCTGGGTGGCTCAGTCGGTTGAGCGTCCGACTTCGGCTCAGGTCACGATCTCGCGGTCCACGAGTTCGAGCCCCGCGTCGGGCTCTGGGCTAATGGCTCAGAGCCTGGAGCCTGCTTCCGATTCTGTGTCTCCCTCTCTCTCTGCCCCTCCCCCGTTCATGCTCTGTCTCTCTCTGTCTCAAAAATAAATAAATGTTAAAAAAAAAAGAAAAAAATAAAAATAAAAATAAAAAAAGCAAAAAAAAAAACCAAAAAAACAAACAAACAAAAAAACCCCAGCACCACAAAGTAGAGGTTTAAAAATATACAGTGACGGGGCGCCTGGGTGGCGCAGTCGGTTAAGCGTCCGACTTCAGCCAGGTCACGATCTCGCGGTCCGTGGGTTCGAGCCCCGCGTCAGGCTCTGGGCTGATGGCTCAGAGCCTGGAGCCTGTTTCCAATTCTGTGTCTCCCTCTCTCTCTGCCCCTCCCCCGTTCATGCTCTGTCTCTCTCTGTCCCAAAAATAAATAAAAGTTGAAAAAATTAAAAAAAAATAAAAATATACAGTGAAACGTTAGTGAAAGGAAAAAAAAAAGAAACAACCATCTGTAGGATGTTAAATATTGGTACATGACAAATTATGTATGGCACATCCATACAGTGACATACTAGGCAATTATTAAAATGAATTTGAATGATCTACATATTATATGGTGACTTGGAAATACTTCCATGGTGTGTGTGTATATAATGTTTATTTAATACAGGAAAACACCTGGAAGAATGGCTAATGTCTTTCTTGGGTGGGGACAGACGAGGAGAGTGGGTGTACTCTTACTTTATATACCTTTTATTAAAGTGATATAGTTTACGGCTAGTTCTTAGTTCATTCATTTTCTGTTTTTGTTTTTTAATATTAATATTCTGGAGTGAACAAGGATATATTTAAGAAGAAAACCAAGTCAGGGGCACCTGAGTGGTTCAGTCAGTTAAGCCTCTGACTTCGGTTCAGGTCATGATCTCATGGTTTGTGAGTTTGAACCCTGCATTGGGCTCTGTGCTGGACAGCTCAGAACCTAGAGCCTGCTTCACATTTTGTGTCTCCCTCTCTCTCTGCCCCCCCGCCCCCAAACTCTGTCTCAAAAATAAATGAACATTAAAAAAAATTTTTTTTAATACAGAAAACTAGATCAAATGTTAACAGCATTATACTTGACTGACAGGATTATACTTCAAATGTATTTTAAATGTTTTTCTGTTATTTGGTATCAATATCCTGCTCTTGCTGTTTTGCTAAATCTTTGGCTGTTTTGTTTCACTGTTCTCTCTGTGCGTTCATTTGTTTCTCTCTGAATCATAAATTGTGTGTTGTTTTCAGTTTCTTGCAGTTATGCTAGAAAAATACTGTTTTGTTTACATTTGCAGTAAGTGTAGTCTGTTTTAGACAAAACAAGAAAAATGTCAAGTTTCAGGCATTTGACTCTCCCTGTTTAGTTTTTTTTTTCTTTTTTAAGAATAGGATTCTCCTCTCCCAACTACCTCCTACAGCTCATGTCTTCTTTTAACTTTCTGTTAACGTAAAATATGACCTCAAGAAAAGAATGAGACAAATAGTTTAATAGTTTGCCCTGACCAGGGAAATTGTAACGTAGAGAATGAATGAATAACATTTAAGTATTAATCATTCAAGAATTGAATAAGAAGTTCCATCTTTTGTAATAATGACGCATAAATGAGAATTTCATGCACCTCAAGGCTAGGGTGTGGGAGTAATTGAGCTAGTGGTGTCTGAGCTTAAGGACTACTTAGAAATTGTAATTCAGTGTATTTTGTTGTTTTTAGTTGCAGAAACATTGTGATAATTTTATAACTTGGAGGAAAAATAGAACAAGTAAGAATGCCAACTACTAGTGCTGGGGATGGAAATAACAAGAAAAAAATAAAAATATCTAAGAAACTAAAGGTTTTCAGCCAGAAAATAGCAATTTGGGTCAATGGCAGTGGAATTGCTTATTGAACTAAATATATACGACTATACTTGAGGTATATTGCTTGGAACAAAGTCACAAATAATTTGCAGGAGTTAAAAAGATTTGGAACACATTGCCTACCATAGCTCGCCTTTTGACATTTACTTTGCATAATTAGCATATTAAAAGCTCTCTGACATCTTCCATTAAAGAGATTTGTTTAACATTGGTTTAACCCAATGTTTCCCAAATTTACTTGACCTTAGAGTTCTTTTCTCATGCAACACCTATTAAAAATATCTCCTAGAACTGTGTTCTTTACAACACTGTACTAAGATAAAAATGCAGTTAGTATGATACAAAATTTTTTTCAGTGACAGAAGGTGTTTTTTTTTTTTTGACAGAAGGTATTTTTAACAGCTTTAATGCTTTTGAGAATACTTTTCAATCCTTTATTGATGAAACATTTTGGTGTATTACCTCATTTTATGGAAATCATAACCTACAGCAGTTTTCAGGGATTTGCAGATTCGAGACTATCTCAGACTGCATTCCTCCACATAACAAGAGTCTACACATTTTTAGTGTAAGGTGGCATAAGGCTTTAAGAAGAGACAAACTCTGCATTTTACAAGCTAGCAGGCTACATCTGTCCCAATTGTCTTCTCAACTTTAAAAAGAAAATAGTAGTAACTACTGAGTTCTTAATTTTCTGTGACACTATGGGAAAACAAACCATAGTCTTACACCTCACTTTAGAGCCATTACCTGTACTAATGATGTCTTCTGGAAGCTCATCTCCACAGTATCTGAAAGGGAATTTTAAAAAAAGAGAAGTCACACAAATACATATTACACAGCTATTGCAAGTGGCTCTGACCTATAATTAGAGTGCTTTATTTTTCCTAAGTAATGGCTCACTTTCCTATTATTTTATATATTTTTTTATATTGTTTTGGGTTTTTTTTTTTTAACTTGAAATTGTAAGAGAGAAGAGTTAAAAAAAAGTTTGCTGTTTGAAATAACCTCACAGTGTTGAGATTCTTTTTTTTTTCTTTTTAAATTTTTTTTTAACATTTATTTATTTTTGAGACAGAGAGAGACAGAGCATGAACGGGGGAGGGGCAGAGAGAGAGGGAGACACAGAATCGGAAGCAGGCTCCAGGCTCTGAGCCATCAGCCCAGAGCCCGACGCGGGGCTTGAACTCGCGGACCGCGAGATCGTGACCTGAGCCGAAGTCAGACGCTCAACCGACTGAGCCACCCAGGCGCCCCTGTTGAGATTCTTAAAAAAAGAACATGTGGCATTTCTACTCTGTGTACTTGCAGAATTATTTGTGTAGTAGACAACTTGAATGTATTTGGAAAAATTTTTAATTTGTTTCTGATTAATCCGGTAAAGCTTTCTTCACAGTTAAAGAGGAATAGGTATATGGCTGATAGTATTAATATTCTGAATTCTAGTGTAGACTGATTTAAATGTGGAAAATTATGTTGGACCTTGTAAGAGGGATTGATTTTTATCTGAATCATGACTTGAAAGGAATTTCCTTGCACATTATATAAAAGGGATGGATTTATCACATAATATAAATACAATAAATGACAAATTAGTCTATTGAAAACCTTTTATTTTTTTTATATTAAAAAAATTTTTTTTAACATTTTATTTATTTTTGAGACAGGGAGAGACAGAGCATGAATGGGGGAGGGTCAGAGAGAGGGAGACACAGAATCTGAAACAGGCTCCAGGCTCTGAGCTGTCAGCACAGAGCCCAACGCAGGGCTCTAACTCACTAACCGCAAGATCACGACCTGAGCTGAAGTTGGCCGCTTAACCGACTGAGCCACCCAGGCACCCCAATTGAAAACCTTTTAAAAAATAGTATGTGATTGTATCTAGGGCTGTAATTGATTTCTGAAACTAGGTTTAGAATAAAAATATCATCTTGATTCTCAAGGTAGGATGTCCATTCTTTCAATAAATACTTAGCTCTTAATTTCCCCAACCCTGCTTCATATCTTCTTCAACCTATTTTTTAAAAACTATTTGTATTTTTTCTATCACAGTGGTCTGTCAGCCAAAGAGCAAAACAAAACAAAACAAAAACAATTTCCCTCCAAAAATTGTTGTTCATTTATGCAAGAAATGCTTGGTTTTTCTTTGTATTTCAGTTACAATTCACGTCACAGCAAACTACTGAGTCTGTCATTTTTAATTGTCCTCACTACCATTTTCTTTCATTAAATTACTGTCATGGATAATAGAAAATTGATCACTGATAGTCTATTGATAATGGATAGTCCAAGATATGCATTATGAAGTGGGGGCTATATAAATAAAAGATATAATTATATACTTTTTGATTTGTAATATTTTGTGAGACATTCAAAGTTTAAACTATATTGATGATTTAGGATGGGAACACAGAAATATTGTGTCCCAGCAAATATTGTCTCCCTTGAAAAATCACGGGAGAAATACTGAGGAAAGGAGCACGTGTTTCTTATGGCAAAGAAAGCTATTTTAAAGCATATTTCCATTGTACTTCTAAGTAAATTGTACGAGATTAGGGGCTGTACTTCGCCTATTCTTACATTCATAATGCTTAACACAATGCTTTGTACACAGAAGAAAGAAAATAATTACTGAATTTATCATTATTTTTAGGAGGTTGATAGAAATTAGAATACTTGAAACTTTCTCAGTTCACATGTGTCTTCTTCCTTCTGTTGTTAATTAAATCTTGAGGTCTTTTTAGATAGACTGTTTAATTCTTACTGCTGATTACTTAACAGTACTCAAAAGGCAGCTATCACTATTTCAAAAATATGAACATGTAGCAGCTGACTGGCTTAACGTGCTAAGAAAAATCTTTGCTAAAAAAAGATATGGTGTTGAGGTGCCTGGGTGGCTCAGTTAGTTGAGTGTCTGACTCTGGATTTCTGCTCGGGTCATGGTCTCACAGCTCATGAGTTGAGCCCCTCATCTGGTTCTGCGGAACCTGCTTGGGATTCTCTCGCTCACTCTCACTCTCTGTCTCTGCCCCTCCCACCACTCTTGCAAGCCCACGTGTGTGTTCCCTCTCTTTCTCTGACTGTCTCTCTCTCAAATATATAAACTTAAAAAAAATAAAGCACAATTTTTAAAGGATATGGTGTTGCAGGGGAGAAAAAATACTGGAAAATCAATAACTGTGGGGACAGGTAAAGAAAATTAAAGAACCATCAAACAAAATATTGGATGTATTTTTAACTTTTTATATGGGGAAACACATACCTTCCCACAAAGCCATGGACATCATCGTAACTGTCATATATTTCAACATAGTCAGCCAAGCAAGCTGGGTCATCTTCAAGGTCAAAGTCCAAAAAGCTCAGGTGAATACGCTGACCATAGTTGAGTCTAATGTGCCAGTAGCAGATCTGGTTATCATCATACTCATTTGGGAAGCCTGGAGATTTAAAAATTCGCTTTGGATCTGTAAAGACACCACCACACTCTTTTGCTGAAGTGGATAAAAAAAAAAGAAAAGAAAGAAAGAAAGCATTAGAAAAAATATTATCCCTATTTTAAACGGATATGCACTTCTTAGTGCCTATTTATTGCTTTTAATGAAATATTAAATACGTATACTTGTAGTTAGAGAATAAATGAATTTTTTCATTATTCATTGCTAAATTTTCTCAAATGAATTTAGACTGAATTTTTTAAAAAAAGTAAAACAGCAAGAAAAAACAGCAATTTAATTGTGCTCTTGTTTACTTTTTTCCTTTTTATCTTTTCAGCTTAGAATGTGCAGGTCTCATGTGTATATATTTTGATGAATACATATGCCAATTTTACCAACAGCCCAATCAAGATGGCTGGGATTTTGTCCCGTGGTGTCAACACTGTGTCTTCAAGACTCTTGAACATTTAGAATAATGAGTCCAATAAATTCTGTTTGGAAAATCATTATAGAATTTCAGGATCACAAGGGACCTTGGAGGTCACTGTAATTCAGTTAAAAAGAATAATTTACAATCATTCTATACTCCTTTTACTGGCTTTAAACTAACACCTTGATCCTAATATTTGAGGATTTGATGGAGATATTAATGTTTGGTTTTTTCAAGTAATTTATCATTTTCTGGATTACTGTCATCCTTATAACCTGGATGAGAACAAACAGACCAGCAACCTCTGCCAGTGATTTTATAGTGTGACCTTGAGGGAAAGGTATGGAAAGGCCCTGGTTAATTTTAATTTCAGATCAAATAAGTGTCTTGTGTCCTGAAAAAAAGTACAGTCTGGAAACTCAAAAATTACACGAGTGGTGGTGGTGGTGGTGACTGTGAGGAGCGTTCGAAGATATCTTTCATTATATCAGTTAGAGACTTTTTCCAAGAATGTTATCCTTTAAAACAACTATTAAAAAAAAAAATGGGTTAGAATCCTGAATACCATAGAAGGTAAGGAAGCTTATCTCCCCAAGGACCCAACAGAATCTTAGAAAGACAGGGGAATGACAAAAGAAAGAAGGTCAAGGATCCAGTCTGAGCTCTGTGACCACTGGATACTTCAGTTTCTTCATTGCTAAGGTAAATATAATCATGTCTCTCCTATTACCTACTTCACAGGATTATTCTTAGGATAGTAACACAGAAGATAACTTAAGAGTGTTACATAAAATGTAAGCTGTTCTTATTGTAATATTAAATATTATATAATACATAGCTCATATGTGTACATAAGCATGTACAGTGCCAGCTTTTGGAGTGACTTGCCCTGTCCCCTACCATCCTATCTTTATTGTCCCTACCATTAGATTAGGAAAGAATTCAAATATTGAACAATTTGTCTATTTAGCCCTATCTATCAGCTCTACATTTTATTGATTAATTGATAATCATTGCTTTATTTTTATGATATGGTTATGATTTTTTCCTTCCAGTTATTTTTCAGCGAACTGTTCTTCCCTCAGTGCTAGTTCAGGCGGTTCCCAGTCCCCTTCAGGCTCACCACATCCTAAAAACTCAGCCTGTCACCGAGTCCAAAAGTAAGCTGAGAATTGAGTAAGAACAAGTGTCTCAGGATTCTGTACAAATATTCCCAGAGTAAAAAGGATTCAGCCTCTATGAGAAACAAAAGCAATTTATAAAAATTTGTAAGTTAAGGTGGCGTTTGTATAAAAGGGCAAGGAAATACTGTAGGAAACTTCCAATTGGCACTTCTTTATCTCCCCTAGATCTTGACGCGTGGAAATGATTGAATAGATGTTCAGAGATCCCAAAGTTTATCAAGCAAAGAAAGAATCGGAACATACTTGGAAATAAAAGTTACTCTTAAGAGTAAACAGAAAGTTGCTTGTATGAATATACTGAAGAAAAAGGAAGAGAGGAAAAGGGAAGGAAAAGAAGATATATGAACTATTAATAATGCCTGAATATAGAACTAAATATAAAATAGATTTAATGTATGTCAAAGTGATTTGAAAATTATAGTCCTACATAAATGCACTGTAAGTGTTTATTCATATTTGGTCTTGAGTGGAAATAGATGATGGCTCTAGGCAAAATTCTTTTCTACTTAGAATACACATTATTTTAAGATAAAGATTAGTTACAAACATGAGAAACTATTTTCCAATGGTTAATATCATTATATAATAGATTCTATAATAATATGCTAGAACTTCACTATAACTTATTGTAACTTTACTATAGGGACTTTCTTATAAGGTAGATCCAAATAAGGCAACACCTGAGGGTGTTTGTGACCCTAAATGTGAGACAGATGGTAACACATTATAATTCTTCGTAGTATAGTCCTGGGGAAAATATATCCAAAAAGAACAATCTATTTTTTCTCCAAGAACATGAATAAAGAATAGCTCTTTAGAGTAATTTTGTTGAATTAATTTTCTCTTTAAAAATTTCCTAGCTACAGTTAACCATGGGAAAAAATATGAATAAAAATATACTGTATAATAATAACTAATATATCCAGTATATAATTGAGAAAACAAATCACAGAATAAGAGTTGCTTAGTTTGGTAGTTTAAGAATTTATGCACAAAAAGAAATTAGGGGAAGGGGTGCCTGGGTGGCTCAGTCAGTTACGCATCAGACTTCAGCTCCGGTCATGATCTCACAGTTTGTGAGTTTGAGCCCCACGTCAGGCTCTGTGCTGACAGCTCGGAGCCTGGAGCCTGCTTCAGATTCTGTGTCTCCCTCTCTCTGCCCCTTCCCTGATTGTGCTGTCTCTTTCTCTCTCTCTCTCTCTCTCTCTCTCTCTCTCTCTCTCTCTCTCTTTCTCTCTCAAAAATTGATAAGGATTTAAAAAAAAAAAAAAAAAAGAAATTAGGGAAAGAGTTTGTCTCCTTTTTCCCCATTCTATCAAAGAGGTAATTTTGAACAGTTAACATTTGTAGCATCGCTTTGTTGTGTTAGCTAATTAACCGTGACAAGTTTATAACCTGCTTCTCTCCCGTTCCCCAAACCACCCCCCCCCCCAGCCCACCGCTTTGTGATTGGGAATAGAAAAAGATGTAGCATAGAAAAGGCCTGAATCCGTGATACAAGCTACCTGTTAATTATTAGATATCTGAATTGGCGTAAGTTATTAGACTTTGAATTTCCTAATTTCTAAAATGGGTATAACAGTAGCTTCTTGCAGAATTGTTGCATTATGTGACAGTGTAGATGAGGAAGGAGCATGAGTCAGTATCTGGCATGGCATAATCATTCTGTGAATTGTTGTTATTATTATTTTTTTAAATGTTTATTTCTGAGAAAGAGAGGGTACAAGTGGGGGAGGAGCAGAGAGAGGGGAGACAGAGGATCCAAAGCAGACTCTGCATTGACAGCAGACAACCCAATGTGGATCATGACCTGAGCCGAAGTCAATCGCATAGCCGACTGAGCCACCCAGATGCCCCTGAATGGTTGTTATTATTAATAATTATCATCGCTAGGTTGATTTATCTCTGGGAGAAGGAGCCATTATTTTTTAACATCTCTGTTGTTGTTAACGTGTCAACTGTTTTTGTGAAGTATAAAATTATTATTTTTAACAAACCATGTGGGTTGTAGCAATAGGCATCCCATCTTTCACTCCTATTAAGACGGACTCCATAATCGATAATGCCAGTTTTTCCAAATCCACAGTTGGGCCCGGGTTTCACAATGGGATATCCAACTCTGCCCTTGGCCATCCACCCAGCAGCACAGACATGAAATCCTGCAAGAGAAGGAAAAGGTTATAGGCCTAAAGGGTAAATTTCCTCAGCTGCGTGAAGGTCAGCTTAATAAAAATAGCCGCTTCTCAACTGCCCAAATCCAGTTATGGAAAAGGAGAAAAATTGTTTCCTTCCTTCCTTTTTCTTTTTCTTTCTTTTCTTTTCCTTTCTTTTCTTTTCTTTTCTTTTCTTTTCTTTTCTTTTCTTTTCTTT